>NC_046231.1:14429621-14742898 GCF_009819885.2 Catharus ustulatus | reverse complement strand
CTCGGGAAGGCCTCGCACCATTAACCCTTCCCCTGCTGCACCTCCGGCCATCCTAGGGCGTGCAAACAGCCTTAGCGGGTTGTACCCTTGCCACATTCCCAGAGGAGACTCCCGAGGCCACTGGGAAGTCCTGGCCGTCCTATAAACCCCAAGTCTCCCATCTCCTGGCCGGTGGCCTCACTGCGTTCCCCGGGCAGGGCTGGGACGTGAGGCTGTGACGCCGCGCAAAATCCGGCAGTGCAGAGCTTGTCACAGCTTGTCATCAGCGGCGTTGCCTCCTCTCGGCTTGTGGGGGTCCCCAGTGCATTGCCACAGTCCCCTGGGTGGAGACGAGCTGTGGTGGCGTGGTGGCACCCCTGGCATGGCGGTGACTGAGTCCCCAGGGAGGACATGGCATGACAGAGTTCAGCGTGGAAATGCGGGCAGCAATGGACGTGGCATGATGGGGGATGTCGGGGAGAACAGCTGAGAGGTGTTGGGGTGCAACCAGGGGGTAACTTGATCTGCAATGAGGACAGTGGTGAGGACAGGGATATCTCTTCCCAAGCCTTGCTGAGGCTCCTGGTCAGAGCTGCAGCTTTGCCCAGGAATCTGCTGGCTGGGTTGCGGCAGGGTGCCTGCTATGGGCATTGTCCAGCGCTGGCTGGGCGGGAGGAGCTGGATGGGCATAGGGTGTCCCCCAGGAATGCCATCAGGCTGGGCTCCAGATCCTGCCCGTGGCTGAGGCTCAGCGGGTGCACTGGAGCTCCTGCCATGACATTGACCTAAAGGACAGGACCCTGGGAAACCCATGGCAGGCAGGGAGCAGCTGGCACTTGAGATCCCCAGGGCACAGTGAAGGCAGCCCAAGCCTGGCTTTGCGTGGGCTGAGGCCAGTGCTGGGCTGGGACGAGCTCCCCGCCGCGTGCTTTGGGGTTATTTATAGGGCTGCCATTTATAATGCTTCTATTTCTGCTGCCGAGTGGGGACTAAGCGAGGAAGCGAGGGGGGAGGGCTCGAGTCTGCCACCGCCCCGTGCCCAGCCCCTCCGGGAAGGGATGCAGCCGACAGCATCAGGGCCAGCCTGGCTGGGGGTAGAGCCTGGCTTGGCACAAGGGCTGGTCCTTCTCCAGCCCTCGGGGCATACACTCGCGGAAAAAACTGCGTTGAGCTCCCAGGATTTTTTGGAGTTGGCTTTGCCTGTTTTAGGAGAAAGTGAAGTCCAAGAAGCAGCTGTGGCACTGTGGTGGGGGTGACCACCTGCAGCTCTAGGACCAGCTGTCCCAGCCCAGAACAAGTCACTCAGTCACTTACTATGCTTCTCCTTCAAGCCATGACTGTGTGTCTTCTTGTCAAAATTGTCATTGCCTGCCTTCTCCCAAGACTCCCCCAGGGCCAGGAGCTTTTTGGCCCCTCACCAGGCTGGTGCTGATTCCATTCCACAAACCCTTTTGGCCAGCCAAGACTTTTGACACTGTCTGAGGCTGGCCTATGCCCTTTCCTGTCAGGTTTTCAGCTATGGTGACATTCCCAGCCACTCAAGGATATCTGTGGCTGGGGAGTACTTGTCCAAAACAGCCTGAAATAGCTTCTTCATCACCTTGGCCTTTGGTGCTGGTGCCACCAAGGCAGCATTGGGTTGGGGCTGATGGCTTCTCTAGGGGATGGCTGGGCTCAGCCTCAGTGCTGGTGGTTTCTGGGCCAGCAGGGAGAAGCTGGAGCATTTCCCAGGACTCTGCTGGCAGGATATGCAATCTATGGGAAAGTGGTCTACTATCCCATGCAGGGCACAAAGTGGGAATAACCTGCTGGATTTTTTTGCCTGTGCACAAACTGGCCGTGGCTGTACAAGTGTGTCCAAGCATGGCTGCCCATGGAGTGTTTTGTTTGCATGTTCAGCTGTTGTGGTTGGGGTGGGCATGCCCAGGGTGGCTCCCCAGCCCTGGTAAAACGAAGGCATAAAGGGACACCACCAAAAAGGGAGCATGTGGGGCATTACACCCACATCTCTTCTGCAAAGAGATTAGGGCAGCCACCCTGGCAGGTTGAGCTGAGCCAGATGATGAATATGCAGGGAAGTCCCGAGTTGAAGAGTCACATGGAGATGTACCTGTCCTTGCACCCACTCCTTATCCCAGGCCAAGCCAGGAACAGGGACTCATTTAACTCAATTACCACGCTGGCACTGCTGGCATGACTTGTGCCCTTCCTCTGCCCTCCCTTGGCAAGGTGTCCTGAGCTGCCAAGCCCCACTAAGTGCTGTGAGGTGCTCAGAGGGCATGGCTGATGTGATGTGTCCTTCTCTGCCACTTTTGGAATGCCTGACCCTGTCTCCTGCCTGCTCCTGGTGGTCTCCCCAAGATGATGCCCGGGATGGTGCCATGCCAGGCACCTCACCTGTGTGTCAGCTGCCACACCAATCCCCCTGGGACCGCAGGCTGCAGAGGGGCAGAGTCCATGCAGGCAGCACAGCCTGGCTGTCACACCTCTGCAAGGGAAGCCTGGAAGTCCCCTCACTCTGCATGGCACCGGGGAATGCCCCTCCCGCCGTTCCCGCGGCTGGGGCAGCTTTAGCGTGGCTTTCTCATTAACCTTTAATGAGAACAAACAAGCTGGCATGGGCCGGCGCTGCGGGCGCGCTGCCTGGCCGTGTGCCGGGCGCTGGCTCCGCATGGCTGCCAGCGCGGCGCAGGCTTTGCACAAGGATGGTCAGAGCCGGGGCGGTGCCGGCAGTGATGCCATTCCCTGGGGAGAAGCAGCACGGGGTGAAAAGCCGGGTGGTGGCCGCTGCCCACAGCAGCCGCCAGGATGGGACTCTGGCCATCGCTTGGGAGAGCCAGGGGGATGCATCGTGTCCAGGCCAGGTAGGAGACATGGTCTTTATGCAGGTTCTGGAAGGCTGGGGTGGAGATGGGCTTTGCAGTGTGCTGGGCTGCTGGCTCCTCACGGCCCCTCACACTGGCATGGAGGCTGCAGGCTGGTGGGCACCTGGGATGGTTTTTCTTTGGATGCTTCTCAGAGCCAGCCCAGCCTCACCAGCTCCAGCTGCTCTCCCAATGTGGCTGATGCTGTGCATTTACCTGGGCACCCACCTGGGCACTGGGACCTGAGGGTGCCCTGGTTCACAGAACTCTGGTGACACCGCTGCAACCCCAGCTCTGCAGGCCTGACTGTGGCTGGCTCCAGTGCCACATGTGGGTGCCCACAGCCATGCCACCATACATGGGAGCCCCTGATGCTTTTTGTCCCCTATGGGACCTGCAGGGAGGGGACCTGCTCTGGGCTGGGGAAGCAATCCCACAGCAGGCTCACTCTCTGGGGGAGGGGTTAACTTTGCGGGAGGACCTCATATCTGCAAGGACCCCCAAGACTCTGTCCCAGTGCTTTTCCTCCTGAACCTGTCCTGACCTTGCTCTAAAATCAGCAGCAAACAGGAAAAGAGCCTGGGAGGGAGGTGTTTCTTCCTGCTCCCGTGACATGGTGAGGGCAGCTGATCCCAGCCAGGACAGAGCTGGCTGCTCCAGCCTTTGTCCAACCTGGAGGGGGGTGCCAGTCTTGGGTATTCCCAGGACCAGTGCTGAAGCATGGTGACACCTGAACCACAGTCTCCTGGTTGTTTAGGGCACTAAACAGGGCGCTGTAGGCCTGAGAGGTGCTGCTGGCTGCTGGGATTGGCAGGGAGGGCAGTGGGTCTGCCACATTGCACTGTGAGAGCTGGAGCCCCATGGAAAGCAGGACAGACATTCCCCCATGGGAATTGCACCCCAGCATCTTTGGAGAGCCCTGTGACCGAAGCGAGCTCCTCCAAGGCTTTGGGTACTCAGGATACAAAGTAGGGACTTTTGAGCAAGGAAACCCTTTTCCTAGTGGCTCCTGAGTCTTAAAGGGTGCCCACAGGCATGCCACGGGATTGCATGCTGTGGGAAGCCTACAGCAAAGCCACGGTGGTTTTATATATGCATAAATACAACGATATGTATTTATTATATTTGTATATACTTATATTTAAGCCCCAGCAATGCAGAAGCAAGCGGCAGTGGTGTCAGCGTCAGCTGCCCACGGCTCTGTGCCTGCCCGCAGTGGAGCCGGCAGGAATTGGGGCGAGGGGCTGTGCATCCCCCACCCAGCCTCGGGTGCAGCTCCCGTGCGGTGCGTTCGGCAGGGCGCTGTGTGCTCCTGGCGTGTGCTCGGCCCTGGCTGCGGTGGGACCGGGGGTCTCCAAGGGGAGCGATCCAGAGAGGCTCTGGAGGGGGGGTTTGCAGTGTGTTCCCCTCTGTCCCACCCGTGCCTCAGTTTCCCTAGGGGAGGGAAGGGTAGGGACCGAAGTGTGCTGTACTGCGGGAGCAGCCGGTGCTGGTGGGGCCCCTTCCCTCCAAGGGGGTCAGGCATCCTCCCGTGTCCTCCCATCCTCCGTCCGCCTTGAGTCACGCCGGGGCTGCGGCGCTGGGCAGTGATGTCAGCCCGCGGGCAGGGGAAGCGGGGGAGGAGACTGCTGCCCGGGGGGAGCCCTCCGGCCACGGCCCCCGCGCTCGGGAGGACAGACGGACGGACGGACGGACGGCATGAGAGAGCAACAACCAGCCGGGACGCTGAGCCCAGCCCGAGGGGGATGTGCTGCCGCAGCACGCCATGAGTGGCAAACCGAAAGGTACTGAGCACCGGCAGCACCAGGGCTCCCAGCAAACGGCGATCGTTTGGGGACCCCCAGCTGATTGAGGCTCTGGGGTAACGCGGCTGGGCTCAGGCGGGGTTTTTTGGGGTGAGCAGTTTACTTGAGAGAAAAGCTCTCCCTGAAAGGGACACCAAGGACATATGCAGCCGCCACCTGCAAGGGACGCGGTTGTCACCGCGGGTGGTGGTGACAGGGTGTCTGTGCAGGATGGGACCCCGTGGCTGCCTGATCTTGTTGTTGCCGACACTGAGATCGGGGCTCAGTGTCTTCAGGCACGAGAGGGGCCACAGCTGCCAGCTGCTCCGGCTGGGTGCACCCCTGATGCCACGGCAGCTCCCAGTGCCACGGCAGCCCAATTTCCCTCAGCAGACTGTTTTTTCCCTATTCATGCCCATCTCCATGTCGAGCATCCCTGGCATGGTAGCCCCAGGGGACCTGGGCAGAACGGAGGGCCTTGGGGTTGCTTTTGTGCACTTGGACCAAGTTGTCTGGGCAGGATTTGTGGGGGCAGCTACTGGTACCCAACAGAGCACTCTGGAAATGAGGAGGTCAGGGAGAAGGGGTCATGTGGGACCTCCACAAGGTTATGCCAATCCCTAGAGCATGCCAGCACTTCTGAGAGGGATCACAGCCCACTCAGGAGCGGAGCCTGGTGCCCATGGCCAGGATGCAGCCCCGTCTCAGGGTATGGAGATGAGCTGTGTCTGTGGGGATCCTGACTGGGTGCTCAGTTTGTGCCTTTGGTGGTGGGGGACTCATTTCACCAGGGCCACAGTTAGTCCTGGGGTGGTTCCCAGGAACCATCCTGGAGAACACATTGTGCTTGAGCTTTGCCAGCCTTTGGGAAGCCCCTTGCCCCAGTGGTGGCCGCTTTCCTGCACTACAGTTTGGGTTTGCATCTCTTTCTGGCTGGAGACAGGGAGCCCACGGGATGAGTGGCAGGGTCGGGGGCTCTGAGCCCCCCCGAGGAGCTGGCTGTGACCGTCTGCCTGTGCTGTGCCCTGCCCTTCCGTAGGGATACTCCGCGGGGTAAATAAGCACTTCCTCCAATTCTTCCCATTCGCAGCTCCTTCCCTTTCCTGCCGCCCTCCTACTTGGCCCAAGGAGCCAGCAGCCTCCCATGGCCGCAGGGATATCAGTGCCATGTCCCTACTGCCATGGGGCTGAGAGCACCCAGCACCCACCCAACCCAAACTGCCGAGAGCAGACAGCACCCAAACAACCAAACTCCCATTCCCTGTTCTGGTGGGGCCCGTGGGGCTGTGACTTTATGACTGGGACTTTCTCTCCGGCTGAGTCACGGGAGCCAGGATGCCATTCACTGACTCATCTGACTCCCTAAAGCCCCCTCTCCCAGCCCGAGAGGAGCCGAGGGTGTCCTGCCTTCCTGGAGAGAAGGCAGAGCGTGGAGAGGTCAGGGAAGAGGCGGCTCTCAGGCTCCTTGTGACCATGGCTTCGGTCCCCGGATGCTCCCATCCTCTGTGTGAGGGGGGATGAGGAGTGGTGGGAGGGAAGGACTGCTCCAGCCCACGCTGGGAGCCGGCCAAGGGCCGTCCCGGGGCCGGAAGGGGCCGGCGGGGGCCGGGGTACGTGCCTGGGTTGGGGCAGCGGGGCCACAGCTGTGCAAACACGGCTGCAGCGGCTGCTCCGGGGGGAGCCGAGCCAGCGGGCTGAGTTCACAGGCTCCCGAGGTCATCCCTGCCCTGCGCCAAAGTTTCACCCAAAGGTGCTGGGGCGGGGCGGGGCAGGACCCCCCACTTGCCCCAAACACCACGGGCAGGATGGATGGTCCTGTGGCCATCGTGGCTTTGCCCGCTGAGTGCCTTGCTGTGCCCCGGGGATGGCTGCAATGCCATCAGTGCAGGGAGCACAGCCCACCCCCCTTGGGTGCCCTGGGTGCTGCTGGTTGGTCCTGGGTGTCTTCCCCGAGGTGAGGGGTGCTGGAGTCTGCTGGGTTGGTCACCCTGGCCATTGGTGGCCTTCAGTGAGTGACATCCCTGGCAGCGCTGGTCAGGGCACCCCCAGCTCGCAGGGCTGCAGGGCTGGGGACTCAGGGGGAGCCAGTTTGGGGCGTCTCCGACCAGGGCAGTGTTGATAAACCCGCCGGAGCGACCTGAGGCTGGTGTCTGAGTGTCGGAAACAGAAACCAGCTGGGACCAACCCAGCCGGTCGGACTGCCCCCTCCGCTGCTCAGACCAGCATTCTTGGGATCCCAATCATCTCCAGAGCACCGGGCGTCGAGAGAGGAGCCGGCGGCCGGGCTGGAGAGCCCCGGGGTGGGCTCCAGCACCCCGCGCTGTGCTGCCCCTTCCGCTGCTCGCTGCCCTTTTGGCCGCTGCCCACGGGCAGTGCTGGCCGAGGACGGACAGAGGGACACACTCCCAGGATTGCATTTCCTACGCTGGGAGATCTGGAGGCAGACTGTGACACGGAAAAGGTGAAAAGCTTGGTCGGGAGGCAGGTTTGTTAGCACTGAGCCCTAACTAAGGGCAGGGGGTGGTGGGGCTTGCTGGGACAGAACCTTTGGGGCAGGACCTCTTCTGCTTAGGAGAGAGAAAGGATGTGCTTGGGGCTTTGGCTCATGGCAGGGATATGAGTGTGCTGATGCTCTGCTGGTGCCAGCCTCATGGTAAGCCTGGCACGGGGCTCACCAGCCTGGGCGAGGTACGGTGCCCAGTGGTCTCTTCCAAGTGTGCCCCAGGCTCTGCTCCCTGCGGGGGCTGGCTGTGCTGCTGGTACCAGGTACCTCTTATCTCGGTAATGTCAGGAATGCACTGTGCTGGGGATTTTTCATTCTCTCTGAGCCAAGCCCAAGAGTGCCAGGAACAGAGACCCCACATCCTGCCTGCCCTGCCTCTTGCAGGCAGCGCTGCAGGGCTGGCTGCCCGCCGGTGCTGGGCTGGAGCATCCTTGGGGCTCCTGGAGCATCACTCCTGCAGAGCAGGGATATGGTGTCCCCCTCCTCCAAGGGGGCTTGGGGTCCTGGCAAGGATCTTGGTTGCAGGGTGCCATGGTGTGTTGTAGTGGATGTTTGGGGAGAGCCTGGTCCAGGGCTGGAGCGCAGGGATGTGGTCCTGTCAGAGACACTGCCTCCTGTGCCAGTGAGGGAGCCTTCAGTGCTTTGGAGTAGGATCCAGCACAGCACAACTGTCTGCTGGAGCCTCTGAGTTGCCTGGGCAAGTGGCTGCAGCTTGCTCTGTCTGCTGAGGAGCTGTGCTGGAGCACCAGTCCCCTCCAGCACACCCAGCATCCTTCTTCCACTCCAGCATCCTCCTCTCCTTGATGCTCTCAGCATCCTCTCTGACAGCCTAAGCATCCTTCTCCAGTGCAGGCTCCTGCCTGGGAAAACCTCCTTAGAGGTCCCTCTGTGCTCCTGGGAAGAAGGGCTGGAGAAGGATGGGTTGGCAGGACCGTCCTCACCCTGAACTGTGACCTGCCCCACACATGAGAGTCTTGTCCTAGGGTGGGTGCTCTCCCTATGGCTGAGCCCCTGTGGCACCCAGTGGGGAGCAAGCATGGGTGCCACAGGCCCTCCTGGCTCAGTGGGGAGCAGATTAAAGAGCCCTGCAGAGGGTAATCTGCCCAGGCCTTCAGGTCAGCCGGCCTGCCAGGGATTACAGCTCTTCTTAATGAGCTTAATTGGGACAGTGTTGTCCTGGAAAATGGAGGGACCAGCACCCAGATAGCGCTGTGTCTGTGGGACCTGCTGAGTGGCTCCGTGGTGTGGGCTGGGACACGAGTCCCAAGGGGGAACCAGATGGACCTGCAGCCTCCTGGCTCCTCTGGGATAGAGGTGAGTGCTGGTGGTGGTTAGCTTTGGCTGCAGATGGCTCCGGCACATCCTGGGTGCTGCAAATCCCTGACCCCAGCCTGGCGTGCGGGGTGGCAAGGGGCACAGTGCTGGGGGGATGCCCACCCTGAGTGGGTGTGAGCCATGTGGGACCAGGCTCAGCTGGGCTCCTGGGCATGGGGAAGGAGTGGGGCTGGCAGTGGAAGCTGCAGCAGTGCCTGTGTCCCTGTGCTGTTCACTGTCGGCCATGCTGGAGACAGGCGGAAAGGCAAAGTGAGCTCCTTAGGAGGGAGGGAGGTGGCTCTGGCTCAGTCTGTCAGCCAGGGAAGCTGTGCATCCCTAGGGTCCTGCCTGGCTGTCCCTGGTGGGGTGTGTGACTGCCAGGCACTGTGTGGGCTCATTCCCAGCAGTGCTGCAGCTGTGCTCAGGGCTGGCTGGGACAGAGGGATTGACCTGCCATCAGTGGTGGCCAGTATGGAATGGAGCATCCTGCATCCTGCTCTTCCATGGCTACCCGGTGGGCTGGGCTCCTCCCTGGGCACAGCTGGCACTGCAGGGGGTGGCAGGGCCAGGAGCCCTCTCTTGCCTTGTCCTTTTGGGCTGCCCTCCCCAAGCCCCAGCCCTGGCCAGGGCTACATGGAGGGTTCCTGTGACACAGAGTGGCAGCCAGGTCCAGGCTCTGAGTTTCAGAAATCTGTTCCATCCCTGGCTGGCATCAACTGCACCAGCTGTGGTGGGGACAGGCAGGTCACAGCAGTGGTTTCAAGGTCCTGCCACTGCCAGGAGCAGAGGACGGGGTGCAGCAGCCATGGGGCTGGACACGTGTGGCCTGCACAGACTTTCCTGGCAGGGAATGGCTCGTCCTTTTCTTCCCCCACACAGAGCTCCTGGCAAAGCTGGGAACTTTCCAAAGTGCTCTGTTGTCCTTGGGTTTCCCTCCTGATTGCTGGAGTGAGCGGAAGCAAGTGAGGAGACAGCAAAGGGCTGGGCAGTCAGGTCCAGCCCTGTGCCTTTCCTGCCCATGCAGCAGCGTGGCATGGATGACAACAGATATGGGACAAGGTGGGGTTCAGGAGGAGGTGTCCAGGCTTGAGCTCCATGTAGAGTTGCCATGGATATGTCTGGGAAAGGCCATGGTAGGCACTGGGCATCAGCCTCTTTCTGTGATTCCTGTAGGGCCAGCCTGGGACACATCTGTCTGGGTGCCCACTGAGAGCTCACAGTGCCCAGAGCCCCACTTCAGCAGGGGCAGTATCTCTGGGGGCAGCATGGGATCTGAGCCCAGTGCCACCCGGAGTGTTCTTGGACTGAGAGAGTGGGAAGTCTCCCAACCCATGGTCCGTGGGTGCCATTCTCAGTCCTAGTGGCAGTCCTGCCTGCATGTGTGTCCTCACCATGCTGCTGGTGACCCTGATGTGTCATTGTCCCCAGGGCGGCCCTCCAGGTCACACTCAACGATGTCACTGTCTGTGCGCCCGCAGCGCCGAGTCCTCGTCACCAAGATCAATAGGAGCCAGTCCTTTGCCGGAGTGAACTCATCGGCCGACCGGCCCTTCAGGTACGAGATGGGTGCTCATGCTGCCTGCCACGAGGAATGGGGACAGGCTTGGGCTTTGTGGTGGGACCTGCTGTGCCTCCTGAGGCTCCTTCCCATCCAGCTGTCCCAACATCTCCCTCAGGGGTCTTTTTGGTAGCCAGGGGTTGTTGCACAGGGGGCTTCAGGGAACGCTGAGGCCATGTAGGAGACAGAGCCCATCATCTCAACCTTCTGCCATGCCATGCCCCAGGTGGGGTGAGGGCCCTGCAGCCCTGAGTGTGCTGCCACGAGAGGACAGGGGGGTCAGGTTTAACTCAGCTCATTTTTCAACCAGCTCTTAAGACCTTCCCTGTGACCATCTCATAATGTTTTCTGGGTGTGGTAGAGCTGGGGTGGCTTTGAAGTGTCTTGACGGCCTTGACATCCTGCAGCAGCCAGTTTCGGGTTGAGTGCTGGTGTGAATCAGGGTTTCCTCAGGGTCACCTCAAACCTATTGTTTGAAAGGTTTTACCAGCTGCCCGCCAGCTGCAGTGTGAGGAGCAGCTCCCTGCTCCATCCTCTCCATCCGCTGGTGATGTTATGGCCCCTTCATACCCTTCCTCCTCCTCTCTGCTGAGCATCTCCACATGCTGCACTTCCCCACCAACCCTCTCTGCACCAGGCCCTGCAGGCAGTTCTTGGGTAGCAGGCAGAGCATCCCTGTGCTCTGACCTCACACCCTTCTCAACTTTGTCCCCAGGTCCTGTCCAGACTCTGGGCTAAGTGACACTTTCCAGGTCACCAGCATGTTGTTGGATTTGTGGGTACTAGAGGGGGCCCCTTAGAGACAGAGAAGAGGGAGGATTTTTAGATTCCTGCAGCCAAGTGGTTGCTGGGGAGATGCTCGTGGGAGATGCCTCCAGGGGCCTTGGAGGATGGGAAGGAAAAGGAATGGTGGAAATTAGGGGCTTACCCATCACTTGGGAGCAGGCCAAGACATTCATTTCCCCACCGATGATTTGGGGAAGTCTTTTGGTCACTTCTGTGAAGAGCAACACAGGATGGGAGGTACAGCCTGAGGCTGGGAAATGAGGAGCCCACGGTCTCCTGGGCACTGGTGGCGTGATGATGCCTTGGAAGGAGGAAGGGAAGAGCTGGTCTGAGCAAGGCTGGGCTGGGGAGTGACTCCATTGCACAGGGCAGGAAGGGTGGAAGGGTGGAAGGGTGGAAGGGTGGTGTTCGGGTCCCAGCACATCCTGCAGGTCGGCTGGGGGAGGCAGCTCCATCCAGCAGGTTTGGTGACATCTGGAGAGGCACAGCATCACTGAGCATGTCCCTGCCCCATCTCGCTGTGCTGGGTGAGGAGGTGACAGGGCTGCTGGTCCTTAGGATGCTCCTGTGCTGGATTGGGATCCTTGCCTGACCCTGGAAGCATAAGGTGGCACGTTTCAGCTGCCACAGTGCCCAGGGAGCACCTCTATGCCCCTGGCAACCTGGGTGCTGGGATGGAGCTGAGCATGGCCCCTTTAGAGGGCCACAAGGGCTGGAGATGTGTCCCCATGGACCCTCCAGGAATTCAGCTTGATTCCAGGTGGTGCCATCTTCCTTTGTCTTGTCTTCCCCCAGCTGGCACCAGGGACCCCCCAGCTCTGCAGAGGCTACACCAAGGCCAAACTCTTAGACCCTGCTGGGATGGTGTTGCCTTCTTGCTCTTCATCTTCACTTTTTTGGGTTTCTCCTTGTCTTTCCCATGGCTTTGGGCCACCCAAATGCATTTTTGGGGGGCTGCAGGCATGTGGTGCAGGCAGCACTGCCCAGTCTTGTGGCTCCAGCCCTGCTGGACACTTAGAATGGCTGCCAGGGAGTCCTGAGTGGGGCAGGCAGGTGGATCTGACCGCCATGCTGGAGATCAACCTTTTCTAGAGAAGGATGCCTGGCTGGAGCACCCAGAAGGACCCTGGTGCTGTGTGCTCATCCCAGCCTCTCTCCCCAGGAATCTTTCACCTTTCACCCCCACTGTCTCCCGCAAGACTGGCTCCAGGGTCAGTAGGATGTTCTCAATGTCGCACAAATCCCCACCACCCAAGGTGCCTCAGCCCAACCGCCTGGACGAGGTGTACGAAGCTCTCAAGAAGGGCCTGACGTAAGTGCTGGGTGGGTGGAGGCAGAGAGCTTCTGAGGGGCATGGGGACAGCTTGTGACATGGCTTGGGGTTGGCAGCTCTCTGTTCCCACCAAGCAGGGACATGCCAGCTCTCTTGGGCACGTTGTCTTGGTGTCTCAGGTTGTGTTGGGTCCCACATCCCACACATTCCATGTAATGATGCTGGAACAGGGTGTGGGGATGTGCCACGTGTGCTGGGTTGGTGTGGGCTGTGGGGAGCAGGAGCCCTGGACACAGCATCCCAACCTGACCCCCATGGTGTGGTTGCCCCCAGAGCCTACCTGGAGGTGCACCAGCTGGAACTGGAGAAGCTCAGCACACAGATCCGTGAGTCCAAGAGGAATTCACGACTGGTGAGTGCCAGTTGGGAAGAGCCTTATGGGGAGTGGTGCTTTGGGTAGACAGCTGGGGTTGTGGGCACAGCTGGGGCAACTCATGGTCCATCTGTGCCTGGGGCAGAGCCTGTTTCTGTGGCACTGTAGGGGCCAGCCCAGGCTCTGGTGCTGGGACTCCCATCCCTCTGTCATGCACTCTCCAGCCCTGGCTGGGTGCTGCATGTCCCACTGCTGTGCTATGGGTGGTGGGTGCCATGTGCTGGGTCTCCTTTGGGTGGGCAGAGCTGGCTTTGTGCTACGTCTTATCCCTCTCATCTTTCCTCCAGGGCTTTCTCTACGATCTGGATAAGGTAAGCGGGATCAGTGTCTTGTCCCCCTTGTATTCCCCTTCCTTGTGCCTGGGATGTGCTACTGTCAGCCCTGCTCTGCTAGCACTGCCCTGCTGCCTTGTCCCCTGGGAAGGAGAGGGTCTGGGGCTCCACAGGCAGAGTGGCCCAGGTGGGTAGGGGATGAAGCAGAGATGATCTTGTAACCCCTTTCAGGCAAACAGAAGCTGTTGTTAGTGAGTGCAGGGCATGGGTTAGCTCACAGGCTGGGATAAAAAGCACCTTTAGCCTGGCTTGGCTCCTGAAGGACCTTCTGGTGCACGGGAATCTTGAGGAAGCTGCAGCACATGGGCACCTCCCACTGGCTGCCACCCTGCAGCTCCCAGGCAGGACCCACCCAGCCCAGCACACGGGATGCAGAGGCCACCTCCTGACCTGTGGCTCCTCCATGGAGGGGCTGTGCTGCACTCACACCATCTCCTCTGCTTTTCCAGCAAGTGAAGTCAATCGAGCGCTTCCTGCGTCGCCTGGAGTTCCATGCCAGCAAGGTGAGAGCTGGGGCAGTGCTGGGGTGGCCGTGCTGTCCCCAGCCCTGCTCCTCACTGCAGCTTGGGGCTGTCCTTGCAGATAGATGAGCTGTATGAGGCTTACTGCATCCAGCGGCGGCTCCGTGATGGAGCCCACAACATGGTCAAGGCTTACAGCACGGGCTCGCCGGGCAGCCGGGAGGCACGAGAGAGCCTGGCCGAGGCCAGCAAGGGCTACAAGGAGTACACAGAGGTGAGTGTCTTGGTCTGAAAAGACAGGTGTGTGCTAAGAAAGGCAGGAGCCTCTCTTGAAATGGAAAATGTAAACCTCCCTCGCTCCAAATTATTATGATTTTGAAATTAAGGAGCTCTCGGGCAAAGATATGGGAATAGGAATAACAGTTTTTTACTAGGAAAATTAAAATAAAAATACAGTAATAGAAAAAAACCAAAACACTGACAGAGTCAGAACACAACCTGACATCCCATCAGTCAGGGTGTTGGTATCAATCCCATTAAATGGTGGCTGCAGTCCTCCTGGAGTGGTTTAGTTGAAGCAGTGGTCCTGTAGAAGGTGCAGTGATGATGTATAAGGGTCTGGTTATCCTCTGGGAATCCAGTGGAAAAAAGCTGCTCTGATGTTCCAAATCTCAGATTTTATCTAGGTTGGAAATGCTTGCATCTCACAGTGGGATGATGTAATTTTATCAGTTGTGCAGTGGGACTCAACGGCCCATTAACAGAAGATACCTTCCTGAAGGAAGGATTGGTTGTGGAAAAGATAAAGAACACTGCCCCACCTGCTTTTAATGTATGGCCCATTTACAGAAGATATCTCCCCTGGAGATAAAGATCACTGCCCCACCTGCTTTTAACAGATGGTGATAGAATACATACTTTTGGTTACATCCTACACTGCAACCCAAGACTGAGGCAGCTGGCTGGGTGGACTGGCAGGGTGCTGAGTCCATGGGTGCTCATGGGTCCTGTCCATCTGTCTGTCTGTTCCCAGAACATGTGTCTGTTGGAGAATGAGCTGGAGAGCCAGCTGGGCGAGTTCCACGTCCGGATGAAAGGTACCATGTCCTGCTCCATCCCTGTCCTGCTGCCTGCCTGCCTGCCTGCTGCCTGCTGATGCCCCTCTGCCTTCTCTTGCAGGACTGGCAGGCTTTGCCCGGCTTTGTGCTGGTGACCAGTATGAGGTTGGTGGGACCATATGGGTTGGGTTCTGCTCTTCCTCTGCCCTGTTGTCCTTGGGGTGTCTCAGGGGTGTAGGTGGGTGCTGGCGTGGAGGGTGTGTTGCAGGGTGGTGGTGGGTGGCATGGGTCCATGGCCATGCCTGGGGACATACAGAGAGCACCCATCACCCTGGGGTCGTGTCTCCCCCATACCCACACATTTCCATCCCCAGATCTTCATGAAGTATGGACGGCAGCGGTGGAAGCTGCGAGGGCGCATCGAGGTGAACAGCAAGCAGGTGTGGGACAGCGAGGAAATGGTTTTCTTGCCCCTCGTCACTGAGTTCCTCTCCATCAAGGTACAGTGCATAAAAGACAGGGATGGGGTGGGTCAGCTGTCCCCCTGCACCATAGAGTCATTTAGATTGGAAAAGACCTCTGTGATCATTGAGTACAACTGTTAACCCAGAACTTCCAATCCTACCATTAAAATGTGTCCCCAAGCACCACATCCACACGTTTCTTGAACATTTATTTTCAGGGATGGTGATTCCACCACTTCCCAGGGCTTCCTTCCAGCACCTCACCTAAACATCACCCTCACTGGTACATGGTTTCATTTCTTCTTCTCTCTTTCTTCAGGTGACGGAGCTAAAGAGCCTGGCCAACCATGTTGTGGTGGGCAATGTGTCCTGTGAGACCAAGGACCTCTTTGCAGCTCTGCCCCAGGTAGTGGCTGTGGATATCAATGACCTGGGCACCCTCAAACTCAGCCTGGAGGTGACCTGGAAGTGAGTACCTCAGCATGCGTTGCTGGTGGCAGGGGTGGGAGAAGCAGCCCCAGGTTTCTCCCATCCAAAAACTGGGCTGGTCTGGAGGAGGTCCTGGTGTCTTGAGACCCCCCTGGCTGGTGCATACCCCTCACCTCCCTGCTGTCCTCCCCAGCCCCTTCGACAAGGATGACCAGCCCTCAGCAGCCAGCAGCGTCAACAAGGCTTCCACAGTGAACAAGAGGTTCTCCACCTACAACCAGAGTCCGCCTGACACGCCATCCCTGCGGGAACAGGCATTCTATGTAAGTGTGCACCAGGCAGGGCTGCTCAGGAGACATGGCCAATGGAGGGGCCCACACAGGGATGTGCCTAGGCAACGTCTCAGAGGGTGGCACAGCTCAGGGATGGGTAGGCAGCTCCTTCCTCTCCAGCCATCCTACCAGGACTCCCCAGTACCAGCACCTGCTCCTCCCTCACACGTTCACAGCTCCTCTTCTCTCTGCCCAAGAGCCCGGAGCGGGCGGCTGACAAGCGTGGTTGGTCCTTGCTGGACATCTTTCGGGAGACACTCTTCGAGAAGCTGTCTCAGAGCTGCTCCTGCGGCGATGTCTCCTCGGCCGAGCTCGGGAGATGGCCGCAGCAGGGCCGCGTAAGTGCGGGGCTGGAGCAGGCCAGTAGCTTAGCCCAGCGCTGTGGCCATCCCGCAGTAGCTGTAGCCACTCCTTGTCTTCTACTCACTCTCCCTCGCTGACGCCCAAAGGCCTGATTCTGCCAAGCTGGGTCTGACTGGTCCTGCAGAGCTAGTCCCCGAGCTAGGGGAGCCTGGGTTCACCCAGTGCAAGAGCTGGGCACTAGTGAGTAGACAGCTTCTCTGTGTCCCCGTGCTGGTGGCATTGGTGTGGTACTGGTGATGGTGCTGGTGAGATGGTGCTGGTGTGACAGTGCTGGTGTGGCACTGGTGTGGTGCTGTCCTGGTGCTGGTGTGTCTAACGTGGAATTGTCGTGGCATCTGTTCAATGATGGTGAACCACAAAGTTGGTGGTGGCCGCTGCTGTCCCTACCAGCTGGTGCTGGAGCTGTTGCTGTCCTTGCAGCCATGGTGGTTGGTGTCCTTGGCTCCATGCGTTGCATCCCACTGTGCTAGGGGACTGCTGGCACCCCAAGGCTCCAGGACATATGGGGCTGTTCATGGGGAGCTGGATTGCCTGCTGGCATTGGTGGGAGATTCCAGAGCTGGAATCTGCCAGGTGTTTGCTGACCATTCTGCTGTGTCAGCAGAGCCATGGCAGCCTCAGTGCCCTCCAGCTCAGATTGATCCCTGCTTGACATGCAGACAGCTGGAGGAGATGGGGCAGCAGGAGCAGGGTCTCAGCTGACACCATTTTCCCCCTCTCCAGAACATGCTGCGGCGCCAGGAAGAGCTGGAGAACGGCACAGCCTGGTCCATCTCCTCTGAGTCCTCGGATGACTCCTCCAGCCCCCAGCTGTCCAGCAGCGCCCGCCATGCCACACACAAGCCCATCGTGCAGCCTGAGGTGCAGGCCTCCGCCCCCGCCATCGAGATCTCCTTCTCCCAGCAACCAGAGGAGGCTGACGCCGTGCTCGGGGCCAGTGGCAGCAGTGTCCCCCCTGCTGGGAGCCAGCCAGAGGAGCCAAGCAGCCGTAAGAAGGATACAGTGGCCAACGGGCATGTGCCCTACTCCCGGACTCTGAGCCACATCAGCGAGGCCAGTGTGGATGCCACAATGGAGGTCAAGACTGCAGAGAGCCCTTGGGAGCCTGTGCCCAGCACGGAGGACACAGGGATGGGCGAGCAAGACTCACAAACTCTCCCTGGTGCTGCGGTGGCAGCTGCTGTGGCAGGGCAGGACAGGGCCATTGAGGCCAAGCCTCGCGCCTCCGTGGCATGGGCACCCTCCTGTGAGGAGGTGGCTGGCAGGGCCGAGCCAGTGCAGAGCCAGGCGCCAGCACAGAGTGACTATGGCACCGGGATCCCCACAGCACTGGCACAAGCCTCTGCAGAAGAGAGGCCCACCCCAACCCCACCACTGCCCACCAGTACCCCTGAGGTGCCGCGGGGGAAGATGGTGGATTCAGGTCTGGAGGAGGCAATTGGCCTCCTGGGCTCAGCTCTGGATGACTATCGGGGACAGTTCCCAGAGCTGCAGCCCCTTGAACGGGAGCTCAAACGTCTGGAGGAGATGCTGCTGGTGAGGGGCTCCTACCGGTGTCATGGGGTGAGGGTGACAGGGTCACCCTGGCTGGCAGCGCCCAGGGATGATGGAGATGAGGCCATCCGTGCTGGCAATGCCCAGGGATGATGGAGATGGGGCCATCCCTGCTGGCAGTGCCCAGGGATGATGGGGATGGGGCCATCCCTGCTGGCAGTGCCCAGGGATGATGGGGATGGGGCCATCCCTGCTGGCAGTGCCCGGGGATGATGGGGATGGGGCCATCCCTGCTGGCAGTGCCCAGGGATGATGGGGGTGGGGCCATCCGTGATGGCATAGCCTGGTAATGTGGGTGGTGAGCCAGGATTCAACTCTACCATGCCTTCCTCCACAGCAGAAGCAAGGTGTCTTCCTCAGCCGGGCCTCCAGCATCAGCCTGACCGTGGAGCACGCACTGGAGAGCTTCAGCTTCCTCAACACCTCTGACATGGAGGACTCAGAGGGTTCTGAGGAGGAGCCTCTCCAAGATGAGAGGTGCACAGTGGGGCTCATGGAATGGGGCACAGGGCAGGAGATGGCCTTGGGCAGTTGGAATGAGGGATATTCAAGGGTGCCAAAGCATATTTAGACCTGTTCAGCACAGCTTAGGGAAGGTCCAGGTCAAGAACATCAGTACCTGGTCTGTCTGGTGGCACAGTGTCACCCTGCAGTTCTCTATGAGGGGTAGTCTGGATGCAGCCCCTGTACCCCTGGGACTTGTCCTCTGCCCTGTGGGTGGGGAGGGGCCAGGTCCAGGTATCCTGTGCTGATTCACTGCCTTGATCTCTCCCTGGCTTGCAGAAGGGCTGGCAGACCTCTGCGCAGCAGCAGGGCCCCCAGCGCTGGCGAGGTGGGGGCAGATGACACCGGAATGTGCAGCGGTTCTGAGGCCAGCACTGACCCCATGAGCACTGGCAATGAGTTCCTGGATAAGGCTCTGGTGCTTCACCTCAACAACTGCAACCGCCTGCTGCTGGTGAGGACCAGGGTGGGGTATGGCAGCAGGGACACCCTGGGCTGGGCTGTATGTATCTCCTTGAAGGGGGTCTTGCTGCAGCCCGGAGGCTGTGATATGGGCAGTGAGCTCTGTCCCTGAAGTCCCTGGTTTGGCTGTGCCTTGCAGAAGCTGGGCACCTTTGGTCCCCTGCGGTGCCAGGAGATGTATGCCCTGGACAGGCTGCTGCGGGAGTCGCAGGTGCTGGAGATCGTGTGCCAGCTGACGGAGGAGCGCGCAGGAGCAGCCAGTTCAGCTGCTGATGGTAAAGAAACACAGCTGAGGGACCCTCTGTGCCACCCAGAGGCTGTGTGAAGCCTATGTCCCCTCGTGGGCATTGCTGGGCAGCGAGGGACTATGCCAGACAGAGGGCAGGAGTCACCCACCTGCTGCCCTGGCCTTGGGGAGGTCTGACAGTGCCTGTCCCCACAGTGGTGCAGTTCTCGACGCGGAAGGAGGGCGTGCTGCCCCTTTGGGACCTCTGTGTGGAAGTGCCCAACGTCTACACCTGCCCCGTGGAGCGGTTCCTGCAGGTGCTCAGTGCCCAGTACGCAGCTCCCATCAGCGAGCAGCACCCTGGTTTGGCTGATGCTGGTGAGTGGGTGCCCAGGGGTGTTCAGGGAGTTGCCAGCCTCACTCAGTGACCATGAGTGATATGGGTGCCAGGAGCTCCACAGAGGGGTGACCATGGCTGCTGCAGACTGTGATCCTGATTCTTTCCCACAGTGTGTGTGAAACTAGTGGAGGATGTGCTGAATCGGCGGCTGCCCCGGCGGCCCGGCAGCGCCCAGAGTGAGCAGGTCACCATCTTCCAGTACTGGAGCTACTTTGAGTCACTCGGTGCCCTGGTGCTTGACACCTACATGATGGAGCTGGCAGAGGAAGGTGGGTGTCCTACCCTCCTTAAATCCTGGGATGAGGTGCCAGAGTATCACCATAGTTATTGATCACCCTGCAGCAGTGCCATGACCATTCTGGGGCATCACCCAGAGGCTCAGCCATCCTTGGGATGGGCAAGTCAGTCTGACCCAGAGTGCAGCCCAGTGGGTTTGCTGTAGGTCCCCAGTGTCTTGGGGAGCAGTTCCATGCATTGGCACCAGAGGAGCCCCCTCTGCCCAGCATGGATCCAGGGTGCTCAGGGATGGAGGCAGGGGTGTGGGGGCAGTGCCATGTGGCTCCTCACACCTTGGCTGAGCTGATGGCTTCCCGCAGCACTGCTGGCACAGAACCTCAACTCGGACGACCAGGACGTGGTGCTGCGCGCCCTGAAGCGCATGCCCGAGGGCCGCCTGAAGAAGGAGGGGCTGAAGGCGCTGAGCCTGCTCCTCGTGGAGGGCAACAGCAAGGTGGTGAGCGCCGTGTCAGCCCAGCTCCGCAGCCTGGCAGAAAACCCCCGCTTCCGCCAACGGGTACGTGCTGGGCAAGCCGGGGATGACGTGGGCTGGTGCCCCTGCTCTGCTACAGATGGTGGCACTGACTCCCCCATCTCTCCCAGGCCCTCGTGTGCTTCCTGGAGCAGCTGGAGGATGAGGAGGTGCAGACACGTGTGGCAGGGTGTGCGGCGCTGGGCTGCTTGAAGGTGAGGGATGTGGGGAGGAGGCAGCAGGGCTGCATGTTCCAGAGAAAGAGGAAACGTGTAGGTGGTGACTCTGGACACACTTGCACAGCCTCCTGCTCCTAAGAACAGAAGAGCTCAGGATGCCCCAAATGTGCTGCAGGCACATGTAACAACAGGCAGGGGCAGAGAAAGAAGGAAAATGAAGAGGAAAAGAAAGAGAATAAGGGGCTGCACCCTCTGCTACCTTCTCCATCTGTGTTCCTACTCCAGCCCTGACAGCCAAAACTCATCTCCTTGTCCCTTCTCCTGCAGGCCAAAGAGAGCATTGAGCAGCTGGTTTACCTGTGCCAAACCGACAAAGAGCCTGTGCGGGAGGCGGCCAAGCAGAGCCTGATGCTGTGTGGTAAGTGTCCTGCTGCTTCTCTGCTTGCTCCCCATCCACAGCACCCCAAGTGGCATCTTCTGGTGCCAGCAGTGCCCACAGGAGATGGGGCTCCAAGGCTACCCCACGTACTCTGGTTCGTCATGCCCCGAGCTCTACCAGGCAAGAGCAAGCTGGCAGTGAGGGCCAGGCATCCTGTAGCCACAGCACTAAGCCTGGTTGTTATTTATTATTTGCTAGATGGCCCTGAGAGAACCATCTGAGTGTGTTTCTAGGCCTCCAGATCGTGGCAGCCGCTGCACAGGTTGGGACACGTGAGCTGTCCTCGTACCCCTTGTCCCTGCTCCAGCTGCTTTGCTCACGAATGTCTCTGTCTTAGAGCCTGTCAGCCATGTCACGTTTTGGAGTCTGTGTGTCTTGGTTGTTGATAGTGCACATCCCACTGGCACCCTGACACATGTAGATGCCTTGTGTCCTATGTCCCAGCAGATTGTCCATGTCACCATCTCTCGCTGGGGATGGCCGCTGCAGGCAGATTTGTGGGCAGAGAGCTCAGAGTGAGCCTGTAGCATGGATGTGTGCATCCCTGTGTGTGCCTGGGGGTCCTGGGGGAGCCCTTGTGACCCCCATGCCAGTGCATGCAGATGTGCACAGCTGTTGGAGCCACCGGAGCTGGCACAGCCCTGAGCTCTGGTACCTTGGCCCCAAGTGAGGCTCTCCACAAGTCTCTGCTGCAGCCCAAACACGGGTTGTCCCTGCCCCGCGTGGGCAGCTGAGAACAGGATTTGCAGCCTCTGAATCAGGAACTCTGGGGACTTTTTGATCCAGATCCCAGCTGGGACCTGCCCAGGGGTGTGCTAATACAGAACAAGAGAGGTTTCCATGCTGTGGCCATAGCACGCAGGCTCAGCTTTACCAGATGTTAGGCATGTTTCCGTGGAAAGGCCGGAGTAGCTGGCTAGGGATGGGCAGGGGACAGAACTTCTGCAGTTATTATCACTGACCATGGCGTGTACTTGCAGGGGAAGATGGTAAATCAGCTCACCGGCGACTGGAGGAGACCCTGGATAGCCTCCCGCGGATCTTTGCACCAGCCAGCATGGCCAGTACAGCTTTCTGAGACCCACGCACACCCACCTGCCATCCCTGAGGGCAAAGGCACTGCTGGGCCGCCCGGGCTTGCACGGACTGGGGACCCAGCAGCCCCAGCAGCTCCCGCTCTCGGCAGCACACCACAGTATTAGCCCGCCCGCCGGCAGCTCGCCACGGCCGCACACTGCCTTACGGAGCACCGCTTCCCTGTCCCCGGCCACCCGCCCCGCCGCTGGGCAGGGGGCTCGCTGCACATCCCACCCTCTGATCGCTATTTAAAGTACCCAGGGAGCCCGCCCTTCCTGCCCCCCTGGGTGGCAGGGAGAGGTTCTGGATTTCTCTGCCTCCTCTTGCCTTCCTCTTGCTCGAGGGCACGCGCCCTGTCCCGGAAGAACCTGCACTTTGGAAACCTCGCTGTTTCTTTCCAGGAGCTGCCAGGGCCGTGGGGACTGCTGCCCTCTGCCACCTGGAGTCCCCAGGACTTAAATAAAATGAAATATGAGATATTAATATATTCTGCTGGCGTTTCTTCTTTCCAGCTCCACGTGCTCCTGTCCCTCCCTGGCATGTGGCTGTAGGGAGTGTAGTGAGATGTGGCCTCAGCCCAGAGCCTTCCCTGGCCTGTTGGGAAGTGCTGTGGAGGGCAGGGGCAAGAGGAGCGATAGAGGGACGGAGAGACGGATGGACAGAAGCTGCCACCTTTTTTTTGTTTGTTTTGTTTTATTTTATTTTTTATTTACAGATTTTTGCAGAAAAACAAAAGCAAAAAATTCTTTTCTATAATGTCTCTATAAATCTATATATAATGTAATTACAGAGAATGACTAATTTTGATTTTAAAGCAGAAATAAAAACCTTTAAAGAGTGTCCGTGTTGCTGTAAGGGTGTTTCTTTGGCCCCAGTGCCCTGGGACAGGGAAAGTTTGGTGTCAGCATAGCATCCATGTCACCTGGAGGGTGACAGAGCATATCATGGGAAATAATTGTCATTTTTAGCCCTGCAACTCAGACAAATGTTGCCAAAATTTGGCTGCTGGGCATGGGATGCATCACCCAAGGTAGTAGGAGGTGTCCACACAGGATGGGGGCTACTGAAACCAGGGTTGCCCTTGGAATGGAAACAGCCCTGTGTGTGTGTATATGAGTGTGTATTTGTGTGTGTGTGTGTGTGTGTGTAAATTCACACATTCCCCATCTCCAGCTGCTGTTGGTTATCAAGGCCCTGACTCCCAGTTTGGACCAGTAAGGACCCATATCCAGCACTGGAAGCAGATTGCAGCAGCTGTGGTGGCCAGGCCGTGTTCCCAAATGTCCCCACACCGGATGGGTGTGACAGGTAATGCTAAACCACCCTGTCAGCTGCTCTGCCTCACTGGCTGTGCCTTGTCCCAGGATATCCGCTGTCCCCACCTTACTGTGTGAGGGACACAGCACTGGGCTGGGAGGGAGGCTGCTCTCTGTGACCCCTCTTGCTGCTCATCTCTCACCACCTTCCCTGAGGCTGGAGGTTTTCTGGAGGTTTTTGTGCCCCTCCTGTGCAGCTCCCCAGCACCAATGAGCTGCTGGATTGTTGGAAGCTTGCTGGGAAGGAAGCACTGTTTCCTCTGGCTCTCCCAGGAACTTTGCTCTCTTGGAGGCTGTGACAGCATGGTGCAGCAGCAGGGTGGAGGCCACATCCCTGACACTCACAACACAATTGGTTCTCACTGCTTTAATTAAATTTCCTGAGTTCAGTGGCCTTGGCACCACGTGGCTGGTGACATGGAGCCTTCTGCCCCACCAAGGAGGAGGTGGCACCAGGCTACAAAGTGCATGGCAGGGTCTTGTGCCACCTCCCAACTGGGCTGGGTTGGAAGCGGGGGATCCTGGATATTTCTGCCTGCATCATGGAGTAGGGTTGATGAAGCCCTTGTTCCTACACCCTGCATGGTGTCTGGA
Source organism: Catharus ustulatus (assembly GCF_009819885.2). NCBI lineage: Eukaryota > Metazoa > Chordata > Aves > Passeriformes > Turdidae > Catharus > Catharus ustulatus. The sequence goes on along the minus strand of NC_046231.1, from coordinate 14,719,466 downwards.
GGCCCCTAAAACTGCTCCCCCCTCTCCCTGTGATGTGTCTCTGTGGTTTCACTGGTGATTTTTTTAAAGCTTGTATTGTTTGCCTTCCTCTTCTCAAACCCCACCCATCACCTTCTGCTGGTTTAAATCCCTGAACTCCATGCACCAGTACCTGATGGGGGCCAACCTGCTGGGAAGCAGCTCTGAGAGAAGGACCAGGGAGTCCTGGTGGAGAAGAATCTGTCCCTTAGCCAGCAGTGTGCCCTGGGGACCAAGAAGGCCACTGGTATCCTGAGATGCAATAGGATGAGCATTGGCAGCAGGGCAAGGGAGCTGATCCTGCCCCTTCAGCCCTAGTGAGGCCACATCTGGAGTGCTGTGTCTGGTTCTGGGCTCCTCAATACAAGAGAAACATGGAGTTCTTGGAGCAGATCCAACAAAAGGATACACAGATGATTAAGGAATTAGAGCACCTCTCTTACGAGGAAAGACGAGGGAGCTGTTCAGCCTTGAGAAGTTATGATTGAGAGGGGATCTCATCAATGTCTGTCAGTATCTGCAGGGAGGGTGCCAGAGGATGGATCAAGCTCTGCTCAGTGGTGCTCAGCAACAGGACAAGAGGCAATGGGCAGAAACTAATGCACAGAAAGTTCCACATGAAAATGAGGAAGAATTTTGTGTGGGTGACCACACAAAGGAACAGGTTACCCAGAGAGGGTGTGGAGTCTCCCTCGCTGGAGGTATTAAAAAACCATCTGGACACAATCCTGTCCAATGCCCTCTAGGATGACCTCTTGAGCAGAGAGGTTGGACCAGATGACCCAGCGTGGTTCCTTCCAATCTCACTATTCTGTGATTCTTTACCTCCTACCAGGCATGGACAAGAACCTCCCCCTGCCAAGCCTTCGTTTTTCCAGCTCTCATGACAGCTGCTCCAATCCCTTAATCATCTTAGTGGCCGGTATGGTCCTGGGAGTGGAGTAGTTTAGAGCAGCAAAGATGCCCCCAAAGGTAGCAGAGGCAGGGAAATCCCCCAGTCCTGCCAGCCACCTGTGCCAGAGCAGGAGCACTGCCATCACCAGCAGAGCTGGGCATTTATAGCTCCCAGGCCAAGCAAGGCCCATCCATTGGTGCTTCTCAGGGTTTCTAATCACGTCTCAGGAGGTTACAGCCTTCACTTCCTTCTTCCTCACTGCAGCAGAACTTTTGGGGGCTGGCTCAGGCAGAATGTAGCACGTTGTGGTGCATGTGGTCCCATCTGGGACACCCCCCTCAGCATAAACCACTTCTGGATGCAGTTTTATCTGCAGATGGGATTGCGGGGACGGGTAACCAGGGGACACTGCTGCATCACTCATCCCTTAGCCTTCTTCCACCTGCTTTGGGGGCTGGATGAGCTCCAGGAGGAAAGCACAGTGGTTTTCCCAAAGCACTGCATCACACTGTCAGCTTTAGGCAGCAAGAGATGAGGGATGTAGATCCCAGCTGGCACATGCAACTGCAGACAAGAGCACCTGAGAGGTGGAAAGTGGCCCAGCCCTCCCACATATTTGGTTTCTTTTCCCCTTTCAATAACAAACCAGCCCAGTGTCCCAGTGGCCAAAGCCATGAATTTAATTCACTCACCTACCTGGGTGTTCTCCTTGCCCTGCCAAAACCTCGTCCCCTCCCTGCAGCACAATTCCACTTTCCAAGATAAGCTACACCTTGACTGTAGAGATCAGAGCAGACTTCTGTCAGGGTAGGCAGGGAGCTGCAGGCCAGGACAAAATGACTGTTCCTGGAATTGCAAGGAATAATCCCATTATTTATGTGGCTGTTAGAACATGTGGGAAAAATCCTCAAACAGATTAATTTAGGAATCTGTTACCCAGCCCCTTGCTGTGAATAGGTCTGTGCTGGCATTGCCAAAGACCTCTGCCCTATGGACACCGCCAGGTCACCTGGAATTGCAGGACTGCCATTTTCACAGAACCAAACCTCAAACAAAAGATCTTGATTTTTGGACCTTTCTGCTTCATGGGTGAACTCCCTGGGAGCCACTTCCACAGCACACAGGGACAGACACAGCAGTGCAGAGCACATTTTGCGGCAGCATTTGTTATTTCAAAGGAGACAGTGTGCCAGCACCGTGTTTGTCAGCCAAATCTGTGTCAGCACTTGAAACATCCCCCTCCCGTACGGACGTGCTTGTGCTCAGCAGCTACTTGCTTTTCTTGCAGGAGCTGCAGCCCGTGGGAGGGTGTCTGTGTCACAGTTACATTATCCATGTGCTCTGGCTTGGGGAAGATGTTCCTTTCCCCCGTTTACTGCTGGTTTTGCTTTTTTTTTTTCTTTTAATTGGAAGAGTGCATACGGATTCTGAAGCACTCTGCAGTATTGCTTTTTACCTGCCAGGCTCAGGAAGCGTCCTGAGGAGCCCCTGAATACCATCAGCACAGTGTTCCCTCCTCTTGCACAGCATCCAGGCTGGTGCAGCTGCCCAGGTTTGACACCAAGAGCAGCCACCAACCAGAATGACCCCAAGGAGATGCTGCCACTTTGTGGTGCCACAAGCTTCAATTAGCCCTTGTGTTAGAAATCTTGATGCAAAGTAATTTTGGGGGGTTGTAGTTTATGCCTCTCCTATCTGAGTAATCTTAAAGTTGGACCTCCCACCTTTTCCCAGGCTTATGGGAAATCATGTTTCCAAGGCACTCACTGGGGCACTTAGAGATGATTGGAATAGCTAAGCAGACTGAGCTGAACCACAGCAAAGCAACAGCCTCCTCATGAGCACTGACGTGTTCCTTGCAGGGCTGTCAGGCACATCTGCATGGGCTTGTTCTCCAAGGACCACTCCTGGGGCAACAGCTGGGGCTTTGGTTCATAGAGAGACCAAATGGTGCTCCAGGCAGCCTGCAAAATTTAATTTAATGCTCTCAAGCTTGACTACTATCTTTCTTGGAGCTGACTTAGAGTGGTGACTCCTGAGGGATTGTGAAATGCAGAGCTGGAATGAGGAGGGTGAGCCCATCTGGGGCTTCAGCAAGGTGGTCAGGAGCTCCCTGGCTTCAGTTCTTTCCATTCTGCTTGTGGGCAAGGTGTCTCTGGGAAAGGCCTCGCTCAGGCAGCTTTTCCAGAAGGAGCATCTGTCTCTGGGTGTCCAGTTTGGACAGGCTCAGAGATTGATATTCAGGAGCACTCACAGGACTGAAGCTGGGGATTTGAATTCCCTGCAAATCAGCTCAAAAGCGCCTCCAAGTGAGGAAACCCAGAATGAGTAGGGCAGACCCACAGCACTCGCTGGTGTCAGGGACACCTCTGGCAGGAGAAGTCCATGAATTGGTGCTTGTCAGGGAAAAAACTTCTGCTTCTAAGCAGCAGCAACCTTTTGCAATAGGCTGGCTCAAACAAAAGGCAGAGGGATCATTAGCAACCATTTACACCCTGCCCTGGGTGAGTTTTTAAAGCAGGTAAGAGGCAGTTTTACACACAGCCACTGCTCCTCTCCATTTTGATTCGTGCCTGAGCTAAATTTTGAGCTTAAAGCAGGATTCATGGCTACAGACGAAAGATATGCCACTCTCCCAAAAATTACAGCCTGAGAATTGATGGCTTGACAGCTTAGAATGTACGTGATTTTTTAAAAACTCACACTGCAGAAATGTTCTGAGCAGATTCTTCGTGCTGTGCTGACTTAATTTCCTTCTACACCAACTCATCTAGTGGCTAAACTGAAGGCCATAGATGCGTCTTTGTTGTTTTGGTTTTTTTTAATTTTAGAAAGGCTTTTGATTGCCCAACATTGGACTCAAAGATCCTTGTGAGGTTCCTTCAAATTCAGGATATTCTGTTTTGAGGATTCAAATCTTTCATGCAATGAAGACTCCGGAGCTCATGGCTGTGAGCCACACTGTCACCTCTTATAATTAATGGCCACTTCTTACCATTGCTTTGTCGATAATTTATTTCTCCTTCAGCCAAGGCTGCATCCACACAGCTCATCCCCTCTACCCCTCGGTAAGCTGCCCATGCCCCACTGAAACAGGCTAATGGACTTATCTTGCTCTCATGATCCTCAGAAGGAAACTTGTTCTGGGTTGTCAACAACCTCCAAAGGAGTATCGGTACTCAGAACACAGCCCACGGCGCTCTGCTGCTTTGCAAGGACTTGAGAGAGCTTAGGCTTAGGCAGGAGAAACCCGTAAAGCCGGGTCAGGGCCTGATCTCACTCAGCCCAGCTCCCCTGGCAGAAGGACCCTTCCTTCCCTCCACAGCACAGCTCAGCAAGTCATCACCATTATTCATACCAGGATTTAAGGGCACAGCTTACACATGCTAATGTATGCTAATGTTTTTCTGATGGGTTTGTCACTCGTTAAGCTGGTTGTGGTAAAGCCTAGGCTGTTGAACAGCTTTTACCCCAACCTGCAGTGATGAGCTCTCAAGAGGCACAAATTGGAGGAAAGATTTTTAACAAGGATTTCAACTCCAACAGCCTTTAAACTCTTTAATTCTACCACCACGGGTTTGTGTTGAGGTTTCTTTACATTTAGATTTCTCTTTGAATTCCTGGCCTTATTGTCCTCCAGATACTGGATAGTAAGAGGAACAAAAATATGCAGCTTCCTTCCAATGTGTCTGATTTCTGAACTATTAATATTTTAACCCATTACTCTTGCTCCATTTCTCATGGATTTATGGTAAGAAAATACCAAGAGGATGCAGCATGAGCTCATAGAATTCTCCTCTCCTCAGCTTGCCTGTCAATCAGCTCTGGGTCTGCAATAACACTGCTGGAGATGAGAAAATATGTTAAACCCAGAAGATTCAGCAACTCAGAGAACTGCTGAAAATGAAAGACAGGCAAGCCTCTGTGTATTTTCACATAAATTCATGTATCTCACCAAGGGTGCCTTAGCTCTTTTCACCTTCTGAGGATAAGTTGTGGACAGAAAACACCATGGTGTCCAAACTTCTGATGGAAATCAACCTTGCTGACTTTCCTGGAAGCTCCCTACTAAATACCTGGCAGCACATCCACCCTTCCTGCTGTGCTGAAGCTGACTGGAGCTGGTTTATCCTACTCAATTATGAGCTTGGCAAGCCCAAGGTCCTTAAAAACACCAGGCAAACACCATCTTAAATCACAGAACTGTAGAATCCTAGGATCTCCTGAATTGGAAGGGATCCACAAGGACCATAAAGTCCAAATCTTGGTCCTGCACAGGACATCCCCAAGAATCACACTGCATGCCTGATGTTGTCCAAATGCTTCTTGAACTCTGTCAGGCCTGGTTCTGTGACCACATCCCCCGGTTCCAGTACCACCCTCTGTGTAAAGAATCTTTTCCTAATACCCAGCCTGACTCCCCCGGAAACAGTTCCATGCTGTTCCCTCAGGTTCTGTCACTGCCATCAGGGCTGCTCCTCCTGAGGGAGCTGCAGCCCACAACGAGCTCCGCCTTCAGCATCCTCTTTTCCAGGCGGACTAAGCCAAGTGCTCTCAGCCACCCCTGGCATAGTTTCCCCTCTAGACCCCAATTCCAGACAGTGGTTGGTATTTACAAAACCGTCCTATGACTTTCCTGCTGATTAATTCATCATAGTACTGACTCCTCTTCCACCTTAAAGAAAGTTTGGGTCTTTCAGCCAGGCCAAATCCCTTCTCAGCACGGAGCATGGACTTTCTCTCTGGCCTTATCCTCCTGAGGAGCTCCTTCCCACGGAGCTGAGGCACAGCCTCCTGCTTTGAAAGTTTTCCAGAGGTGAAGGGGTCAGTTTTGGCTGAGGTGAAGGGGTCAGTTTTGGCTGAGGTGAACAGGGAAGTTCCAGCTGAGCAGCGACGTGCAGAGCTGGGACTGCCTGCCGCTGTCCGGATCTCGGGGCAGGACTAACACAAGAGCTCCCCAGGGCTCCCCTCACGCCGCCCCGCCGGGCTCGCGCTGCCCTGAGGGGAGGGAGGGGCGCTGCCTCCGGCCCCCCCCGCCGCCCGCCCCTCGGCGGCACGTGACGCACTGACGCACGCACGCACAGGCGCGCGCAGGGTGACGCCGCGGGCCCCGCGCGTTTGAAGTTGGCGCGCGACTCGCGCCCTCTCTCCCCCTCCGCCCTCGCCCCGCCCCGCCCCGCCCGCCGCTCCCAGCCTGCCCCGCGCGGCCGCTTCCCCGCGCGCGCCGGCCCCCCCCCGCCCCCCTTTCCCCCCGCTCGGGCCGGCGGCCGCGGCAGAGCCGCGCTGGGTGGCGCGTGCGCACTGTGCCCCGCCCGCCGCCATTTTGTGTCCGAAAGCGACTGTGGAGCGATTAAACCGCGGGGCTGGTGCCGGGGCGCTTAAAGCGGCGGCGGCCGCGGCGGGGCGTGCGGGGTGCGGCGGCTCCTCCGCGGGGCCCGCGGGCGGCGCGGGGCGGCGGCGGGGCCCGGCGGCCTGAGGGAGCTCGGCGGGGCGCGGGGCGCAGGTAAGCGGCGGTGGCGGGGGGTTTGCAGTCGCGTTCTCCGGCCTCTAGGTGTCACGATGGGGCTCCGGCGCGGCTGGGGCCCCGCAGCGGCCGCCGCCGGGGCAGCAAGGGGGGCTTTGTCTCCCTCTATCGTCCCCGCGCCGCCGCCGCCACCGCCGCCATTCCCCACAGCGCGGCGCTGGGCTGCGGCACCGCCCGGGCCGCCCGCCCTGCTTCCCGCCCCGGCCGCCGCCACCCGCCGGCCCCGACTCCATTTTCTTTCCTTTGTCTCCTCCACCGCGCCACCGGCGCTGATTAACCGCCCCATTACCGCCCCCTCCCCGCCGCGCCTGCCGCCTCCCCCTTCCCTTCCCGTCCCGCACGTCCTTTCCTTCCCCCCCCTCCCCCGCCCTGCCGGGCCCGCTCCCCTCCCGCCCCGGCTCTGCTTCCCCCTCCCCCCTTTCCCGCACCTCCGTGGGGCTCTCCCGACGCCCTCCGCCCGTGTCCTGCCGCGGTGTCCGGCCGGGCGCTGCCCGTGGGGACGGCTGCGTGTCCCGCTCCCGCCGGCCGCCGCCTCGCTGCGCTGGCGTGTGCGGCGGAGTGAGAGGCGCTGCGAGGCGCAGAGCGGGACTCGAGCTCCCTCTGCAAGGCAGGCTGAGCAGCGCCATGCAGCAGCACCGGGGCGGGCACGGCTGGGGGGCGCCCGCTCTCGCCGCGGTGACCGGCCGGCAGCCCCCCCGCACCCCCCGCGCCGCCCCGGAGAGCGGCGGCCCCGCCGTTCTGTGTCCGCCCCCCCCTCCTCCGTCCCGTCCCCGCCACCCCACTTCGGGCCCGGGGTCCCCACGGGGCTTCAGGCTCCCATCGGGAGCACCTGGGCTACCACCGAGCCGCCGACCAGCTGTGTCACTTGCTGGGACCTGGCCCGGCTGCCCGACTCGCGGGGCGCCTCTCCGGGAACCTCCCGGGCCTCCACAGCCGGGCGCTTGCCCAGGGATGGAGCCCGAAATCTCATGGCGAAGGGCGGCGTTATTCCCTCCCTTCCATGGGTCTGTGCTGCTTGGGGGGGGAAAGCATAAAACCCGATTCTTTTTGTGATGCAGAGGAGGAAACCGCACATGCTCTGTGTCCAAACGCTTTGCTGTTTGTTCTCTACATTAGCTTTAAATTTCTTTAGAGTATATGTTCATGCAGTATTGGATTTGGCCTTGTGTTAACCTTGTGAAATGACTTCGATAGAAGGTTTTTGTCGTGTTGTATGGTTCCTTCTCCGGTCAGTGTAATCCTTAGGACTTGCCTGTTGGTGAGAATGAGCTCGCTTTCCTGTTTGTGACTTCCTATTTTTTTGCCGAGCCTTTCTCCCCTTAAATACGTGCATGGCTGTTCCTCATCTCTGGCCACTTACTGAGTTCTGGTAATAAACTCCAGAGGTGTCATTAGAAACATCTAAAACACTGTTTGCCACTTCCAGTGTACGTGTTTTTGTTTCAGTGCAGGAAGTGTGTAAATATAATCTTGAATTATCCAGTTTATTCATCTTCTGCAGAGTCTGTTGAATTTGTAGGAGCCCGTTGAGTATTAGAAATAATTCAGTGCTGTATTCAGGCTGTTCTTACTTAAACGATCCCCTTAACACTTTCCTTCAGTGTAGAAGACATTAGCAGAACTGAAGAAAGAAGCAATTTTAGTATAAGGGCGAAGCAGTACTTGCTGCTTTTTTTTTTTCTTAGGTTGATGGATTTTTACTTCCATTTTGTTTTTCTTCTGGATGTGTAGGGCTAAGCTCAGTTTTAGTGTCATCTGCTGTGCATGAATGGTTATTGGGATGCACAGAAAGGCTCAAGAAACTTGGTGGGGTGTTTTTGACAAGTAGTATCTGACAAAAGGTACAAAACTCGAGTTCCTGTAGCCTCCAGTGGCCCTGCAACTGAAATAATAGAGCAAGACTCGTCCATTTTGGACAGAGCTTGGAGAACTGTCACTACAGCGTTAAGTTTGCTGGTGACTCGTGCCTGCAGCATTACTGAGGGAAGGAGCTATTTCAAGAGCTGTTTTCATGTGAGCAGGCTGGATCTTGACTGTGATCCGTAGCTAATTTGTGTGCATCCTCACCAGCTCTTGGGGCTGCAGGTTGATACCCGCCTGCTGCGCTCCCAGCACTGGGTTTTGAAATGCCAGAAGCTGACCCGTATTATTCTTGACTTTATTCAGCATTTACCTGAAAAATCTAATTATATGGCATTACTAACTTGTTAAGGAATTTCTGTGCACAGCCTGTTCCAGAATTTAATTTCTTCTCCTCCCCTTAGGACTTCATGTCCAAGAACTTCTGCTTCTCTAGATTTTTGGAAGTTGGATGTTGAGTATTATTAGGCCTGTCTGTTCTTGGAGCAAAGCCAGCCTATTCCTTGCACTTATTCCACATTCTTAAACAGGTTCCACTGACCTCTGGATAGCTCTCGCTGCTCTGTCTGAACAGATTTTTGTGCATTAGTTCTTTCAGCTATATTATTGATTACATTTGCATAAAAACTCCCTAATTCCCCATCCTGGCAATTTTAGCTTCTCTTTCCCCTTTACCAGACAGGGAATGCTTGAGGGAGTTGTAAGTATCCCAAATAATGAGGATCCCAAATGTGCTTGTATGTGCTCTAGAAAAAAGTGTAACAAGGAGCAGCGACTGCTTTACCTGAACACATGAGGACACACACACAAGAGCTCAAAGAAACCAAAGCTTTGACTGCTTGTTTTATTTGTGTTAACTTACTGAACTGTGCTGATTTGTTTGCTTAACTGTAAACCCCTGTTCATCCATTTGGCTTTAGTTCAGATGCCCAGTTCTCTCTGTTGTACTAAACCTTGAAATGTTAAGACAGTATCAAGCTCTGCTACTCTGTAACCTACATGGTCCTAGACACACGCGTATCCAGGAAATTCCCTTTTTATTGGTTATATTTAGTGTTGATAACAATGGTTCAGATCATACATGGCCCTTGTTCTTTCAGGTTTTTTTTACTGAAACTTAGAATCTGTCCTATCCTGACTGTAGCTGAAGGTACTGCTTTTTTTTTTTTGTGCTGAAGGATATTTGAATTTCACTTAAAACACCCTTTTCTACTGCTCCTCCCACTTCTCCAGTAATTCATCCATCTTTAGGAATTGAGGTATGCTTATCCCAGACATATATTTAATATAAAACTAAAGAGCTGCTGCTCAGCTGAGTGATCTGCTTTTCTCTGATAAACAAAAATAACCTCAAAAAGAAGAGCAGAATAATCAGAAGGTGAGTAGGGAGTTTTATGTTTCAGGTCATGTTAACATTCAAGTAACTGTACACAGAACAGTTATCTGGATATCTAATGTAAATTAAAGCTAAAGTAAAGTTTTCCTCAGTTTTATAAAAACCTGGAAGCTATAAAATCTTAATTTCCTTCCAATGTGGTTTTTAACAGGTGAAAAGAGGAGTAGTGCAGAGACAGCTCTCAAGAATGGCGCAGTTAACGTGCGTTGGCTTAGGGGACGTCTCTGATAGAATGGACTCCCGAAGCATTATTCTAACTATCCCTACAGGTGAAGTTTTGAGTCATAGATAAGTTACATTTCTTATATAAAGGTTTGTTTTAGAGACAAGTTTACTGTCTGCTGCCTGAGGATTTCAGTGTGCTGTGTGGAGCTCATACAAAGAGCTGAGAGCAGGAATGTTTGAAAGTGTTTAAAAGCACAAGGGCAGTGATCAGGTAGGATATGCTGACCAGTGACACCAGCAAGGGCTTCTCTAATGGTAGCAGTACAGCAAGCTGAACTACAAGGTAGTTCTTTTTTCTCCCTGTAGTGTAAATAGTCTGCCCAAATGCATATTGTTACGTCAACCAGTTAGCAGCAGCATCTTATTTTTCTGCTATAGCTGCAAACTCATGAAAATTTTAAAGCTTCATGGGCTTCACTGGAAGTCTTTGCTCAAATGTAAACACCGGACAAGTTCATCTTATACTGACATTTTTTTGTATATTTTCCCATAGTGTAAAAAAATTTCTGTTGACATCATTGAATTTGTCACAAATTCTGGCAAAACAGAAGGCAAATCACAGATTGTTTGGCATGTGGATTGCATCCCTGTATTACTAATAAAGCATCATCATTAAAAGCCTGTGTATGTCTCAAACATCCACAGGTAAAGTATATAAAAAAACCAAACACAAACCAAAACTTAAGATGAAAACTATCTGAAACCTCCCCATCAGAGTACATTGAGAGGTGAGAGAGACATTTACCTTGGCATATTGGTATATTTTTCAGCACTGGAATATTTTTAACTGCAGTATTTAGGGCTGTTTTATAGTCAGTGCACTTTGGAACAGTAGTGAAGTTCCAGGACAGCAGAGAAGTGCTGATGTATCAGTACTAAAAGGAGGTGGAGTGGATGGACATGGCTGTGCAGGGAGGGTGACAGGCACCCAAAACACCTTGGGTGTTTGACTGGCTCTGCATGGTGTTTACACACGTGTAGTTTGCATTATTACCAGCTCCCCCTTTTATTCTTAGTACAGAATTTTGTTAGAGAAAAGTGTTAATCCCAAGAAATAAGGCTTTAAGATAACAAGAGCTTGCTAAATTTATTGCTTGACTTTGTTAAAGGACTTGATCTTGATGACCTTACTGTATATTAATGTAAGTGTTGAGTATCAGTAAATGCCATTTAGTTCAGGATTAGTCTGGAGGTGTACAAGAGTGAATAGTTTCCATGGATATTCAGCAAAAACTAGTAATTGCTTGTCACAGTTTGTTTTCATTAATGATTTTGTTGGTGAAAAATATCTTTAAAAACTTGTTCATTATAAACTTGTGGTTCATGGAAAATCACTGGGCTCTAAGGCAGCCATTGTGATTGTCAGGTGGAGTGGATCCAGTCCAGTGTGTGTGCTGAGGCTGCTACATGTAAAGCTCTGCACCTGGGAACAAGGTATTCCAGCTGAATTTAAATCAAGGCACATGGTATCCTAGAAAGCAGTGATTGAAGTGTTTTTTGCAGTTCTAGTGAATAAACAGCATAAACACATGTTTCCAAGGTGATGCTGTGACAAAGAACCTAATGTAGTTCTTAAATGCATTAGTGGAATAAGCAGGGGTATGTTGTTCTTGCTCATCTTGTGGAATGGGATGAAGTCATTCCCAAAATCCTACATTTGCACTCAGCCTCAGCACTCAAAACCCTCAAAAAAATTGCTGTGTGAAAAGGAATTAATCTCCAATTTGCTGGAAAACTGAACTGTATATCCATGCAGTAAAATGTTAAACATGTGCTGTGCAGCTTCTCATCAAAATTGAGGTGACTTGATGAGAGTCCTCAGATATGTCCCTGACAAAATAACAGTGGATATTAGTGAGCTTGCTCTGGTCTTGCTGACAAACACAGTATGGATTTGTAGCCCAGTAAGTTCAAATTAAAAGGCTTAAGTTTTTCATAGGGAGGGTGAAAAACAGAGAGAGTGATTAACTGTTGGATTGATATGATGAGCAGTCATATATTTCTTAATTTCTTAACATCTTTGAATCTGGATTGTGGGGAAAAAAAATCTGAAAATTGCTTCAGCCAGCTGCAAGGTGCTGACCTTTTCTTGTATTCTATTTTCCTGCTTCAGGTATATTTAGAGAATTGTCATTCATGAGAGGTCAGGTTCAGTGAAAAACCAGGGGTGCTAAAGAAAATGGATGGATAGCACCTCTTCTCTTGAACTACCTTCCCCCTTTTTGAACAGAAAGAGGTTTAGGATTTTTCCTTTTCAATCAAGAATTTGATCAAACCAGTAAGATCTTCTGAATGGGGGGAAATAAGCAGATATTGATACATATTGGAGATGTGTTAAAAAGTGTCCTGTATACTGGTGACTAGTACATCCTGATCTGAGGCTGTGGCACTGGAGAGCTGTTGGAAAGATAAATGTTACTTCTCTGCTGCCAGGACAAGCTGCTGGCTCCTTTCCAGCTCGCTGCCTACCAAGCAGCCCAAGGACCTTGGCAGGAGCACTGCTGCTCAGACAGACCTTTTATCAGCAAAGGAGTTCTTCCTTTCTGGTTCTGAGCATGGAAAATGCTCAGAGGGTGAAGCAAGGTGATTTTTATTGAATGCACTAAAGAAAATGTAGCTCCATAAAATTTTGTGTTACATAAAATTATTTATTGACTCATTTTATATATTGCATTTGTGTGTGTTGTGTGGAATTATATTATCTGCAATGATCCTAGTTTTAAACTGGATGCTGAGTAAAATACTGACTTAATCAGGAATTAAACTATGAAGCATACAGCTGTGGAAGAAGGAGTAAACAACACAATAATTTTAAGCTATATTAATGCCTCATGTGTGGAGACTTGACACAAGTGTTTGACACTTTCTGAACTCTCCAGGATGTTAGTGAATAGCTTGATGGTAGCATAAGCGTCTCTAGGTGGAGATTGCTGGAAACTAAGGGGTTTTTTTCATGTCCTATGTTAAAAAGGTGGGAAAGGGGGTGTGTAATCTTGAGAACTCAGAGCTACAGAACAAACTTGCAAATAATCCACATGCTCCTCAACGTAGTAATTTCAACAGAAGCATGTGATGCTTGAGTTTGGCAATTCTGGTTTCTCCTGGCTGTTTGTGGGAAGGTGAATGGTGTCACTCTGCTGCTGCCCCTGGAGTTCTTCAGAGCACTCAGTCTGTGCCCAGCCAGGCTGCTGTGCTTCCCCGTGCCCACACAAGGCCAGGTTTTTGGGTAAATGCAGTGAGTTTTGTGGTGAGCCTATAGCTTGTAGAAGTAAAAAATGATGTAAATACACCACAGTTAATGGGAAACCTGTTTTGGTCAGAGACTCTGGAGATACATGTAGATTCAGAAGGGGATTCACAGGTCCAGAGGCAAAGATCTGTAAACCTTGACTGGGTGTTGGCATAAGGGTAGTAAACCACAGATGTGACCAATTGCTCTCCCTACGCAGTGTTTCCTGCTAGAGTTTTTGGAGACAGACTGCTGGACTAAATGGACAGTGATCTGTCCTTGTAAGGCTTTTTTGTAATTCTCATGTTGGATAAAGGAATTTTTTTCCTTTTTTCCCAACCTATCCATAAAAGCTATACCAGGAAATTTGCAATTCTTGCTGTTTTGGGAGTAAACACCGAAGCATTTAGAGGGATGAAAGTCATGGCTTTCCTTGAAAATTAGGGTGGCTTGCATCAGGATTGTTGTGACCCCATCTCCTTCCACGTGTGTGCAGGCAATTCTGATGAACTGGTCAGCAGAATTTGCTTTATGAGGGCAGTAGCATGTAGATGGATGTGGAAAAAATGCAGCCTCAAGTTTGGTTTGAGCCTTCATGGAACCATGCCCCAAAATATTTTGGGGTAAATAGAGGCTTTGTGCAAAGGAAGCTCAGAGCACAAGTAGTAATAGCAGCATTTGGCTGTTTGTAAATATTTTTTACTCTTTTGAAATGGAGCTGTGAACTTCCCTGTATGTTTAAAATTGTTGTCCAGGCAATTGAATTCTCCCATTGTTTAATGTTGAAAGAGACCTGGTTTCTCTGGACTGGCTCCTGGAAGAGCCTTTCACTGCAGTAGAACCAGTAATCATTTTTGGCAAGTTAGTTCAGCTTCTTGTATAGTTTTTCTGTCTCCTTGTACTTGATTTGCAAAGTTCTTCTCTTGCAACCACTTCTAACATCTAGAGATTTAAAATGAAAGCAGGAAATGCTGCTGAATTAAAAATACCCCCTGGTTTTGGTTGTATAATTCTATGATATAAATTAACAGTATTACATTTTAACCAGTAGCTTTCTCCTGTGTGCTAAACTGTTTGCAGTGGAAGTGCAATCTAAACTTCAGTTTTACTTCCCCAGTATGTACTGCAAGAAAACCCCTTAGAGACACTTTAGGAGTTTCCAGATTACAGGCTGGAAAAAAATGACGTTTTTGAAGGCTAGTAGTTTCAGTCAAAGCTTATCAGATTATTAAAACCTTTCTTCTTTTCTCTTCTTTTTGGAGAATGGAAGAAGTTAGTGTAATCCAGCATTCCTGCTGAGTATATAACTTACTGCCACTTCTGATCTTTGAAGAGAGATTTATTGCTTCCTGTGGCAACACTGAATACTCAAAAGGTACTCATTGATTACTTGATCCTTACCTACCTTCCATTTTTATTCATACTGTTCTCTCCTTCCTACCAAAGAGTGACTACTGTTGATTCCTGCCTGCTCTGGGCTACCTGGAGCATTATATCATCCCAGACTACTTTATGCTTTGCTCCTGTGAAAGCAACTGCATCCTCTCCTTGTCCTACCAACATTTTGATCTACATGAAGAAGACTTTGTGAGCTTCCATGACAGTATGATGAAACTGAGTATCAAATATTTAGATGTCTCACTTGCCTGACATATCTGTAGTTTGGAGACATCTACTTTGAGTGACTTGTGCAGACAAATCCCTTGGGGATTGATCTCTCCATCTCCACCAGACTCAAAGGAGGGAGATGGCACTGAATGTTTGTCCTGCTCTGTAATCAGTCTGGCTCCTCCTGGTTAGATGTGCTTGATCCAGTGCAGTTGTTGGTCAGTACAATGTGCTGCCTCTTGAAACAGGCTGTCCAGTGCTGACAACCAAGGGAGAGTTTTCATCTGCCTTTTCACACCTTTCCTATTGCCTATCGGACAAGATACAATTTCATGTTAACATCCTGGAGAGGAGAGCACATAGTAGCTCTTACTACTTCAAAGACAGCTTTTTCCTTTTTTATTAGTTTAAATTTCCTTACTGTGCTCCTGGATTTTCTCCTGCAAATAAAAAAAAAGTAGTGAGGTCTCTTGTCAGTACTGCTTCCTCCTTTTCTTGCTGAAGTTCCTGTTGGAGCAATGTCTGATGTGGATCTTTGTACTTCATTGCACATGTGATTCTCTGTCTCCTAAACAGTGAAACACAGTATTTGTGCTTTTCTAGTGCTGTTCTCTTCAGTACTGGATGGATTTGGATATTCACCTCTTTGAAAGTGCAGATCCCCAGCACATTGCTGAGAGTTAATGTACATCTGTTATTTTCTGAAGAGCTGATCAGTATATGAGAGCTTGCAGAAATGTTCCAGGGCCTCTAGATCTTGTGTGGAAGTGAGTGCTGAGGCCAGTAAGCTCAGTCTAATAGCATCATAGTTATAACTACTTAGCTAGAAAAAAGTCTGTGTTTTGTGTTTGGAGTTTAAGTATATCCTTCATTTTATGTAGTACCAGAGAATGATAAAATAATTTTGGTTGCAAGGGACTTCTTGTGGTACCCTGGTTCAATTAGGGTTGTGTTTAGGAAATATTTTTGTTTCCACAGCATCTCTGAGCAACCTCCTCCAGTGTTTGACCACTGGTTGTAGCAGCTGGTCTGTTGCACTTGTCCTTTGACTCTCTGCTTCCAAGAGTGTGGCTCCATCATCTTTTTGTTTCCCTTTGAAGGTAGCAGTAGGATCTCCCCTGGGTCTTTCACAGCTAACTTTCTCATTCTGCTGTGTAGATCTTTTATTCCAGCCACCTCATTGTTCTGGCCCCCTTCTGATGTGTTTTTCCCCATGTGTTCTAGGCTCATCAATGGACATGTGAAACACTTTAAATTTTCAGTTTATGCCTGTTTTCCTTAAAGCTCATTAAACATTGCCCATATGTAAAAGATTTGATGAAATGTAAATTTGTGCAAGGTATTTTATGCTAGAAAATACACCAGGTATTTAACAGAAGTTCAGTATCATCTTTGCAGTAAAGGAGAGTAGAAGTGACTTAGTCTCCCTTTGGGGTATTCCCTTGGAGTGGATCAGAACAAGAATGCCTTGCATTTTTGGAGCTCCCTGGGTTGTACATTAGTAGGTTGATACTTCTTGAGCCATATCCAAGCAGCTTCAAGACATGTCTTAAACTCCAGTAACTTATTTTCTTAATCAGAGCCAATACCTTGTAAGCAGAGAGGGGCAATGGCTGTGCCTTGCATTAACTCACCATCAGTGCTAATCTGCAGAGATCCCTGTCAAATGTTCTGTATTAGTGTAGAAAAGAGCTGCAATTGCTGGTTTGTTATCTCTTCCCCCTCGTAAGAGTTTGGGTACAATCTTTATTTAAAACAACTTTCTTTACTGTTACATCATTTGCCAAGCAGAAGATTAAGTTTGAAAAATGGAAGGAAACTATTCCTTGATACAAAATTTCAGCAAACCCAAGATGGATAAAAAGATGCTTCAGTTCAATTCATTGTGTTCTGTTGTCCTCTTGTGTGTGTGACAAAATTTCTAGGGTGATAATATTCCACATGGGAGGGGTTCATTTTGTATCAAGGGTCTTCTGAAGGGAGAAGTCCTTCACCCTTGAGGCTTTTCTGTGTTACTTGACAAGTTTGTAAAGTTCAGGAAATCTTTTTCCAAGATTGCACAGCACAAGACCTGGCAAGGATGCAGCTTGCATCTGCAGTCTTAATATTCCCTTAGCAGTGGAGCACACCCCATGTATCCTCTGAGCATCCTCTTTCCTGGTCAGGGTTAGTATGTATCATTTGTGATTTTTGCAGAGTAAGTGTTAAATAAAAAGAGATCATTTCCAAAATTTTTTTAAAAGCTCACTATCACTGAGCATCCACCACTCCAACAAACCTCTTACCAGTAATGCTTTTTGAGGCTGATAAACAATTAAAAATAACTTGCCAAGTAAAAAATGAAGCCAGGACCCAGACCTGAGTGCCTTGTACTAAATAAATGACAGAAGAACCTGGAGGGGAAGCCCTTAAATTCAAAGGGTGTGAAATCCAACACTGCTTGACCCTCATCACTGAGTGCAGCAAGAATACGTGCCTCTCTTGAGAATTACTCCTCTGGACTTCCTTACCATTCCCAGGATTTTAACATGTGTGCACACTGCAGACTGACAGCAATTACAGAAAGAAATAATGTGCTGTCTTGTAAGTATTGTATTTCTGTAAATGTGAGTATTTTAAGCCCTTAATTGATAATGGTAATGAGGCTTGCTTCAGTGAGCAGAGGCTGCTCTTCCTCAGGGTGGCAAAGTTAGAACTGTGTTACAGCTGATATTGTTATTTGATATAAACAGTACATCCACTGCTGCATAAGGAGTGATATTTGCTCTCATTTACACCTCTTCAGTGTGTGATGTGCTATTCCACAGCACAGGAGAAAAAGGCCATTTGAAGTAGGCAGAGCTGGCTATAAAATGTCATATTGCACTTGTAATCTGAGGTGAGGCATCTGGAGCTTTAGGGTGTCAGAACTGTAAATGCTAAAGAGTTTGAGAACAGGTAGAGAGAAGCTTGTAAAATGAGTTCAGTCATCCTACTGAAAATATTAAAACTGGTTAAAATATTCCTTTGGTTTTGCTTATGGCCCTTTTGGTAAGTGAAGGGGTCCCCAAGGAGTTTTCATTGCTGCTCTGTTAGGGGTGAGGGACCACACCTTTTGTTAAATGAGCATTAAATATTAAACAGTGCTTTTATTCCACCCCCCCACCCCTTACCTTTCTCTTTTATGTAGTTTCACTAGTTCATCTCTTTTGTTCCAGAGTGAGTTCTGACCTCAGGAGCTGCATGAAGAATAGCCAGCAAGAAGAGAGCAAATCAGTCCAGGCAGAAGTGCAGAAGCATCATAAATGTAAATTGAGGGGGTTTAAAGTGTGGTATGTGTTCCATGCACAGGAGGCAGTAGTTTTCCTGAATATAAAGCTTAACATTGTGCTGGTAGAAACCCTTTTGCCCTGCTTCTCTTTTGGCTGCCCTTAGTGTTGGGGCACACTAGAG
The DNA here is from genome assembly GCF_009819885.2 of Catharus ustulatus. Classification (NCBI taxonomy): domain Eukaryota; kingdom Metazoa; phylum Chordata; class Aves; order Passeriformes; family Turdidae; genus Catharus; species Catharus ustulatus. The sequence goes on along the minus strand of NC_046231.1, from coordinate 14,701,279 downwards.
ACCTACTCTGGATGGAAATAAGTATCCTTGGCTGGGGGAGTTCTGGCCTGATTTCCTGACCAGTAGCTGGAGTCTTGAAAGTGCTTGTGCCAACATGAAGAGTAATTGGGCTGATGGAGGGAGTGAGGGGGAACTTTAAAGGTAGGGATGGTCTCTTTCCACAGTGGGTATGTTTGGAAATGAAACTTTACTGCTTCCTTGGAGAAAGGGGTTTTTTCTTCCAAGGTCGAGTGCCTTTGTGGGATTTTGGGGGTTTTTTGCTTCATCTGCTTTGAAGGTTGATTGTAGCACTTTTAGGGCTTGGTGTATGAAAATATTTGGAATGCGAGTCCAAATGAGTTAGGGGTATGCGTAAAACAAAGAAGCTTCTTAAAATTTCAGCATGAGGGTCACTTTAAAGGACTCACCTGAGTTTGTTTATGCCTGCTCCAACACTTATTAACTCAGACTAACTTTTCTGTGATTCAAAAGCAAGGATGTCTTAACTTGGGTCTGGAAGTTTGTCTTGTCCACCACCCTTCTGCCATAGGTGCTTTCAAAACTCCTGGAATTTCCTGTCCCTGCTGCAACAGCAGTAAACTGCACCTCTCTCTGTGTTTGGCAACCTGACATTAAGTTAACTAGCACTGACTGTAGTTTTCTTATGTTCATCAGGGTGTGATTTGTGAGGTGACTAATAGTTAGTGCATGGGCAGCTATTGCTCATGGGTAGGACCAAAGTTACCATCCCAGGGATAAGCACTTTCTGCTCCTCCAATTTGAAGCCTGAATTCCTGTGTCCTGGTAGAGAATCACTACTTAATGAGTACTTGTGCAAAGATAAAAGAAATAGCTGTTCCCCAAAAGTTTATTCTTGGATACTTGTTCATCTGGGTGAAGTCTTAGTGAAAAACAAAGTCCAGATACTTATTATGAAGTCTCTAGAATGCCAGGAAACTTGTTGCACAGGTCTTTTTTCAGGTGTGGGAGTGGCTGGTGTTGCCATTTTGGTATCATCAAACACTGCATCAGATGGCCAAAGAATCCTGTTCTGCTCAGACATAGTTTAAAAAAATATCTTTTACTGTTAGCAGTTTGCCAGTAGCCTAAATGAAAGCTTAAATTCATGTGTGATGGGAGAAATGACCACAAATATTTGTTGATAAAACTAAGAATCTGTTCCAGTATCTGCCTACAACATAAGACTTCACTTTTTGTAGCAGTGGATTTTGCAGCCTGTTTAACCTGAAATAATTTTTGATTCTCAGTTTAATACCTTCAGGTATTCTGATGGTCTTTCATGAACTTCTTCATCACTTTTATATTATGAAGACTTGTAAAAGGGAGGGACTGATTAGTTTTATGATCTAACATCAGCTGAAAACAAATTGCTTTGTGACTACTTCTTTTAAAGTGCAAGTCTTACTGTATTCTACACCTGATTAGATTGTGTATTTGTCCTTCTCAAATGAACTGTCAGGTTAGCAAAATATGACTTCCTTACTAAATTAAAAAGAGAAACTTTAAAAAAATTGATAAGGGTATATTTCACTTGTATTTCCCAGCTTTCAGTGGAGAATTCTCTGGATGAATAATGATCTAGTGTCGCCTAGAGATACACTAGGTGAGATACACTAGTAGTTATTGAAAGAAATAGTGAAAAATTAACAGTAAGACTTGAAACAAAGGTAGGAACAGAAGGAGAAGTTAAGGAAGAATGGAACAAATTTTAAGAATGTAACTAATTTTGTCCCTTATTACCTTCTCAATAGACCTTTAATTCTCCAAATCTAAAGGAAAAGCAAGGGAGAACTATTCTTTCAGAAATATAGCTGAAATGCTTTCATCAGTCTGCTTTCTTCATCAAGGCTTTTCTTGTCAGGTTACAGGCTATCCCAGGTGTGACTTGAATATGTGGGGGATTTGTTGTCAGTAGCCTCAGTGATTTTTTTTTTTTTTCTCTTTTGTTCCATAATGCAAGTTTCAAGCAGTTGACACTATTGTATCTGCTTTTCTCTCCATTGTAGGCTGCAGCTTATTACAGCAGAATTAGCAGTATTAGTTCTGGAAGAGCTGTGATCTGGGGCTTTCTGCCACTGTCAGGTGCAAGGATTAAGAGGGAGCTTGTTCAGCAAACAGCTGAGGAAAGATGTGGAATTGAGTTTCCTTCTGCCTGGCTGGGGGCCCTGGGTATATACTCTGTTTCCACGTCTTGAAACTCCTTGAGTTTCTGATGCAAAGTGAAAGGTCAGCTCTATTCTGAGTAATTGCTGGAGATCACAGGTGTGTGCTACTTGCTGACTGAAAAATAGGGGTCAGTGCTGAATGAAGCTTCTCATTGCTTTGCATCATTTCATGAGACACAATGAAATTGGAAAGAGCTGTGCTGGGATCCCTGGGCAGGAGTAGCAACCAGGAAGATTGCTTCTGTAAGGTACAGGAGCAGCAGGGAAAAAAGAAAAGGGGGAAGTAGAGAAATGGCACAAGATGCATTTTGATTCTAACTGCACCAGGCTGTGGGTGGAGAATGTCCTGATGGCAGGGACAGGTTTGGCTGTGCCCTTGGGAGTTTGTAGGGGTCGAAGGTAAAGATCACCCTTGATAACACCTGGGCCAAAGTGCTCTGCCTTCACAGAATGTGAGTAAAAGTTAACTTTGGTTCACAGGTAACAACTCAGTGAATAAAATACAAAGGAGAGTCTGCTCACAGATAAATACTGTGGAATTCAGACTGTTTGCCCATAGACTCTCTGTAACCCAGAGGGTTGCAATATGCTTGAGAAAAAGCAGTTTGACTGTAGTGTGTCCTGGATGGATGGCACAGAGTGGAGGGACACAGCTCAGTGTAGCCACCTACCTCACTGAATACAAGGTTCCTGGTGCTGTGGTTTGCTGACATCTTTATGCTGCTGCTGCAGCTTAATGTGGTCCTGGTGATCCCTTTCCTCCACCCAAGCATTTGTGTGAGGAGCTGGGTCAGAATTGTTTTTCTCTGCATTAGTTTTCAGCTGGACTTAGTTCTCGATTGAGTTCATTGTGGTGAATTATTCTGTCAGTGTGAAGGAAGAAGCTGAGAGCAGTTCTTTGGACAATGAGTGCTCTGTTTACCTGTATTACAGAGACCATGAAACTACTGCACAAGTTAAAAATCTGGTCTCCTATCTTGTTAGTGATGAAAAAATGGATTCCTCTAGATATCAGTTTAGTGTAGGGATCCACTTAAAAGCTTTGAATCACTCCCTAGGACAGTGTGCTCTTCTTGATGTATTTAGACCAACCTCCCAGCACAGACACCTTGGTTAGGTAATCACCACCAACACTGACTGTCTTCTCTGATTCTTTCAGAGTCAGCACTCAAGGAAACCATCCTTCTACAACTCTGCATTTTCCAATTGCAGCTCTCATTCCCATAGCTGGTTTATGCATTTCTTGCGGCTTAATCTTGATAGGGCCCTTTTCATGCAGAGAAAAAAAAAATATTTATTAGCATGTGTTGAAGTTTACTTTTTTTCTTCTAGGTTTCTTCCCCTTTTTTTCATTTAAAGCTGCAATAAATGTTTGTCCATTTTATTCTTCTTGTTTGATTTCGGTACCAGTGTTGTAAGCGGAAAGGAGGAAATGAGAAAACAGCTGGAGATAGGTGTAACAGGCAGAACCAGTGGATATGGAATTATTTGCAGCAGCCAAATGAAAGCCTTAAGTTTTTACTGTGAGAAAATTACTTTGTGAAAGGAACTTACCCAATGTTTTAGTTTCTGCTGTTAGGTAGAACTCTTTGGTGTTTTGCCTGTGAAAGGCACAGCTGGCCTGTTTGGATGTATGTCTGTCTGGTTTAGAGCAAGTTAGGCTCATGGCATGTTCATCTCTTATCAGGGTAGCTCTGCTGGAGGAAATGGAAAGGCTGCCTACCTGTTAAACTGCCTGATCTTTGGCTGTGCTTAACTGGGAAACTTCTCATGGCTGTTTCCTGGTGGGAAGGAGAATGCCCGAGCACTCCTGCAGTTAATCTGCATCTGCTCATGCCCGTAAATACTTACACAGACGTGTGGTCTGCAAGCAGGGGAGGAAAAAACCTGTTTTCTATAAATTCTGTTGATCAATCTTTCTCTTGCTTTAAGTAGCATATACAGTGCATAACTGCAGACTCTTAATTGAAGTTTTTATTTATTCCTCTATCTAGCTTTCACAGGTTCTCAGGGAATGCAGGAGAAACATTAGTCTCCCATGCTTTAACATTAGGCTTTATTTTCACTCCCATGTAATTTTTAGTAGGTGGCTAATCTGTAAGTGTCAAAGCCATGTCAGTTTTTGAGTGAGATCTGTGTGTGGATTGACTTGAATTCAAGGCCTGAATATGGTGCAAGATGGTAGAGTTGTTTACACTTATGTGTCTGCTGATAGTTTTCATTATTTTATGAATATCAAAAATTTACTGATAGCATTTGGCTTCATGGTTTCTATTGGAGTTTTAATTTTTTTCACAAGTTAAGTGCATATTACAGCACTAAATGTACTTTTAAATTGTGTTAGTGTCCCAGAAGTTTTTATTGAGACTGTGCCTTGTTTGGCAGAAATAAATATTTTTGTATAATTTGAAAAAAAAATGGACACTGGCACTAACCATTCCTGTCTATGGGTTTGTGCTTTATGTATTGACTACTACAACAAGTTGTTTTTAATGTTCCTGCAATTCCCTTCAAGTACCTAAAGAGACTTCAAGAGATCTGGAGAGGGATTTTGGACAAAAGTGTGGAGTGACCAGACAAGGGGGAATGGCTGACACAGGGTCTGGTTAGATTGGATTTTGGGAAGAAAGTGAGTGCATCTGGGCTGAGACTTTCCTGTGCTGTCATCAGTAGGACAGCTGGCACTACAAGCAACCTTTTGATTCCTTTTATTGGAATGAAATGCACAGCACTTATTTCTGCTTGTTGCAGCTTTTTTAGATGGGCTGTCCATCAGTTGTCTGAGCAAGCTTAGGTCTGTTGTTTGGATGTCACAGCTCCTTACCTGGCTAATTGGATTGTGACAGTGCACTGAGCTGTTCAGTGTCAGTGTCTCAGTAGAGCCTGCTGAGTGAGCCCAGGTGGAAAGGCTGGCTTGAGCTATTAATGTGAATTGTGTTTTCTGATCTTCTTTGGTCTTTTTTTGGCCATTCTCCTTATTGTGGAATATTTTCTCTTTTTTTTTTTTTTCAGTCTTGATTTTCTGCATCTTTTTAACCTGCTGCTTTGTCTTCCTTTTTAGATTCAGTCATTGTGGAACCGAGCTGTTGGTGTAAGGTAGCAGTAACTGGTAGGAAGAGAGCTGGAGACAAAAGCCAGAAATAAAAAGTTGAGAGAAACTCTGCAGTTTTTATTTCCTAGTGTTCTGCTATAATGGTCTTAGTTGTAGCAACTGACGCATGTCCTCCAATAAATACAGAACTTGTATTTATGTGAGACTCACTTTATGAAAAGGAGAATTCAGGTAAAGAAAAAGAAATAAGTAAATAAAAAGTAGCAAGTTCTTCAAGACAGAGTGATTGAGAAGTGGCATGGACAGCCAGTGCAAAGCTTTGCTTTGCAGAGATGGAGTCTTTACAGAGAGCTTATTTCATAGGAAAGCACCCATGCATTTTCCTCTCAAATTTAGGCTACATCCTCTGTCCTCACCCTGCAGTTGAAGAATTTTTAAATCCACACTTCTTCAGCAGAAGTCTCAGCAGTTTAACGACATTTTTGAGCTGTCCAAAGCATCAAGTGAGACAACTCCTGTATATTTCTGTGATTTTATATGTTGTTAATATGACATTTAGTATATTGTGATATTTTCCCTATGGCAAGAGTTTGGTTTAAAAACAGATGTTTTCAGATGAACTAACTGATGAAAAGGAGCAGACTATAGTGGATGCTTTGGAGTGGGCAGGAGTAAATGCTGATCCATGTGCTGAGTGTTAGAGGTCAGGGAATCTGGGTCAGGATGCAGCAGCAGGCAAGGGACAGTGGAAGGGGCAGGCAGGGGTAGGGAGGTGACACAGAGGTGGCAGGGTTGGGGTGCAGTGGCAGGCAGGGATGGAGGTGACACAGGTGGCAAGGTTGGGGTGCAGTGCCAGGCAGGGATGGAGGTGACACAGGTGGCAAGGTTGGGGTGCAGTGCCAGGCAGGGATGGAGGTGACACAGGTGGCAAGGTTGGGGTGCGGTGGCAGGATTGGGGTGCAGTGACAGGCAGGGAGATGGAGGTGACACAGAGGTGGCAGGGTTGGGGTGCAGTGCCAGGCAAGGATGGAGGTGGCAGGGTTGGGGTGCAGTGGCAGGGTTGGAGTGCAGTGCCAGGCAGGGATGGAGGTGGCAGGGTTGGGGTGCAGTGGCAGGGTTGGGGTGCAGTGCCAGGCAGGGATGGAGGTGACACAGAGGTGGCAGGGTTGGGGTGCAGTGGCAGGCAGGGATGGAGGTGGCAGGGTTGGGGTGCAGTGGCAGGGTTGGGGTGCAGTGCCAGGCAGGGATGGAGGTGGCAGGGTTGGGGTGCAGTGGCAGGGTTGGGGTGCAGTGGCAGGGTTGGGGTGCAGTGCCAGGCAGGGATGGAGGTGACACTGAGGTGGCAGGGTCGGGGTGCAGTGCCAGGCAAGGATGGAGGTGGCAGGGTTGGGGTGCAGTGGCAGGGTCGGGGTGCAGTGCCAGGCAGGGATGGAGGTGGCAGGGTTGGGGTGCAGTGGCAGGGTTGTGGTGCAGTGCCAGGCAGGGATGGAGGTGGCAGGGTTGGGGTGCAGTGGCAGGGTTGTGGTGCAGTGCCAGGCAGGGATGGAGGCCTCAGCCCCAGCCCCGGTGCAGTGCCGCCTCTCGCCGCTCGGGGGCAGCCGTGCCCCGCCGTGTCACCCCGATAGCCGCGCGACAGGAAACGGGGTGAGAGGTGACAGAGGGACAGGGAGCAATAACGGGGTCTGAATTTCTTTACCGGGCGGCTGTAAGAATCCATCCATTCCTTTCACACAGGTACACCCTTTACTGTGAGTGTTTTTAACCTGAGTCTTGCTACAGGCATTTCCTTGGTCTCCCTGTACACACCTGCATTCCTGGGCTGGCAGACTTGCTGAGCCATATGCCAAAGTCTTCACGAGTGTCAGTGGCCTGTTCCTTGGTGGACATAGGATTTTCTGCTTTACAAGTCAGAAGTGGTGCCTTCCTACCACTCTGCTATAGAATTAGAGGACACTGGCAAGTTTTGGCCTGTTGGCTTGCTTTCAGGTGACTTAGCAGTGTTGTTAGCAGCTGATATTGACAGTGAATGGGAAGGTCTTTGTGAGTGCCCCACCCCTGCTCGGCCCCAAAGTTGCATTGGCTTTGCAGATGGACTTTTGCCTATTTTTTTCCCTTCATCTTACATATTTTATTGTTACCTCCTTGCCCATTCACAATCACACTTTGATGTTTTGCTTATCTATGTCCTTCCTTTTTTTTGTTCAGACGCTTTTGCTCACCTGGAAAGTCTTTTCTCTGCAGATACTTAAGATAATAGTTAAACACTTTTACAGTTGCTGTAGACCAAAGACCTTCTCTATTCTGATTGCCTGCTGTCTGGTGTTAAGTACTTACATCATCTCGTGTACTTCAGCTGTTTGTCCATATGGATTTGCTGCGACTTTAAGAGCTGACGGGTGGTAAAGGAAGGGAGAGGCGGGATCCCTGCAGGGAGTGTGCAGGAAGCCATATGTCGGCATTCCTGGGTATCTGGTGCCCTCTGGAGACTGTGGCTGCCCACGACATCACGAGTGTCAAGACACCATGCTAATTTATGTCCGTAGTCTGGGCAGGCTGAAGAACAGGATGAGCTTTGTTTTTACAGCAGAAGTGGAGGATACTAGAAAAGACAGAGTAAAAGCAAGAACTCTCTAAAAGTCATAACAATTACATGTCTTGTAATTTTTAAAGCTGATGGAGACACTTGATAACCGTGCTTCATGTTTATTGTGTAACATCAAAATTGAGTACACAAGATTAAGTGTAGATATTTGCAAATAGTATGGGCATTTTAAAGTGTTGAGTTAGCAAGGGAGATTAAATATTTATATTAATTCACTTATCTGGTCTGAGAGGCTAGTCGGTCTAATGGGAAAATACAGAAGTCTCATAGCAAATCTGGAACTGTACTCAGGAACTTTTTGCAAGCTCAGTTAGGAAACTGGCTATTTTGTTACTTCTTACCCAAAATTGACCTTGGTACCTTTTTGACGCTTAACGAGGGCTAGAAGAAATGGTATCCTGATGTAGAGAAAGTGTTTGGTGTGGTTATAAACCTCTTTTTATTTTTGAGGTAAACCACCTGGTACAAAGACAGACTTACAAAATGCTCCTTTCATTTGGGAAAGGACTATAATCTTACTCCTTTCATTTGGGAAAAAGGTTGCTGCAAAATGATAATTTCTTCTAGCTCTTACTACTCTTGAAACAACCTTTCTGCATAATGAGAATACAGGAGTTTAATGTTTTTCCCCAACTGCAGTGAAGAACCCTGGGTGATCTTAGGAGGCACAAAATCTTAGTGTTATGTTTGCATGCAGCTCTTGTCAGAGTTCCAGTTAAGGCCCACCAAAATGCTCAACTTCTGTACTGCTGTTTGTTTGTATGGATGGATTTAACACAGGTATTGTGAGATCCTCAAAGTCCACATTACTTATATTGAATTAAGATTTTATCTGAGCTGTGCCTCCTGCTATGGCTCATTCAGCTGAGGAGGGAGTGCACAGTGCCTCTTGAGATTCACTCAGAGTCCTACAGTGCCAGAGGTGGTAGCAGGAATTGAACTCCAGGCTGCTTACAGGAGGCATACTTGCCTAACCCCTTTATGTCCTTTTATTCAGAGGAGTTTAGACTTGAAGTAATAGTAGTTCAATATGAAATAAGTGCAACTTATAGTCTTATGCTTAATTCTTAGTACTTTTTCTTACTGGAAAAGTTCTGCAGTTCTCAAATGTAATTCTTTCTTTAAGGTTGGCTTTTTTGTTTTAACAGTAATTTTGTACCTCTAAAATTTATATCCACAGACTGCCTCTGGTACTGCTAAACTATATGAAATGATTAAACAAGCTCAGTAAGGAATAATACTGCTGTGCACCTTGCTAGTGGGATTTGTGGTCTTTGAGAAATGGGAACATATGTATCACTTAATCTCTCATCCTTGCTTTCCTTCTTTTCCAAGAAGCTGATACAATTGTCTCACTGCTGGCAGGGTTTTGTGACTGCTTTGGTTTGCAGTGGTGATGGGCTTGTGGAGACCTACAGCTCTTAGCTCCTGTTTTCTGAATGTGATTGAGACTGTCAGGAAAATTAATCATCAAACACCAGAGGTTTATGTCCAGAGACAGAGGAGTCCTTTTTGCTTTATTCAAATAAAGGGACAGGCCATGAGGCATTCCCCTGGGATCTCTCAAATTTTTGGAGGACGCAGCCTCCTTTTATCCTGTTTTCCTGGCCGTATTTTCCTCTCTTTCCCCATTGACTGAGGTACTTGAGAGGCACAGACTTCCCAGAACACCTGATACCTGAGATTCCCCTCTAGTGTATAACCTTCCCTTTTAATCTTTAATTCTTAGAGAATTCATAGTTTTTCCCCATTGCTTCGTTCATCTTCCAATACCCAATTTCATTTATCAGCAAACCTACATTTTGTTTGTAAAGGCAAATAATTTTTTCAATTTATCAATCATTGAAATCAATCCCATTGTTTCTTCTCTCAGTGCTAGTCTCATCATTCCTCTCAAGATGAGTTGGGTGTTTCCAATTGGGCAACTTATTCTGTAGGCTTTGTGCAGTTGTTAAATATGTTGGATGGTGTGCAGCATTCATTTTCTTGTTTTTACAGCAGGAAGGTGAAATGGAAGGTGAGGCAGTCGACGCTATTGTGGAGGAATCAGAAACTTTCATTAAGGGAAAAGAGAGGAAAACCTATCAAAGACGCCGTGAAGGTGGGCAAGAAGATGATGCTTGTCACATACCACCAAACCAAGCAGATGGGAGTGAAGTGGTGCAGGATGTCAGCAGTGGGGTGCAGATGGTGATGATGGATCAGCTGGATCCAACTCTTCTTCAAATGAAGACCGAAGTAATGGAAGGTGCAGTGCCTCAAGAAACTGAGGCTACTGTGGATGACACACAGATCATAACACTTCAGGTTGTTAATATGGAAGAGCAGCCTATAAACCTCGGTGAGCTTCAGCTGGTCCAAGTACCTGTACCAGTGACTGTACCTGTTGCCACCACGTCTGTGGAAGAACTGCAGGGAGCTTATGAAAATGAGGTTTCCAAAGGGGGCCTGCAGGAGGGGGAGCCCATGATCTGTCACACCCTCCCTTTACCAGAAGGCTTCCAAGTTGTGAAAGTGGGTGCAAATGGTGAGGTGGAGACACTGGAACAAGGTGAACTGCAGCCACAGGAAGATCCCAATTGGCAAAAAGATCCAGACTATCAGCCACCAGCCAAAAAAACGAAGAAAAACAAAAAGAGTAAGCTTCGCTACACTGAGGAAGGCAAAGATGTGGATGTCTCTGTGTATGACTTTGAAGAGGAGCAGCAGGAGGGTTTGTTGTCCGAGGTTAATGCAGAAAAGGTGGTGGGCAATATGAAGCCACCAAAACCAACAAAAATTAAAAAGAAAGGTAAGTTCCCCATCTGCAAATGGATTTTGAAAATTCTGTTGTTGTGGTGATTGCAGTGTGATTGAGCTGAACGAATATGTTCAAGTGGGAGGAGAGCAGACATGCCCAATGCTGCTTGCTCACGATGCAATAGTGCTTGACTGCAGTATTTCTTGGTCACACCTCCCTTCTCCTCTCTATAGGCTGACAGGGAGATCATTTTTCCATAATTATGATACTGTGACTGGCATTAATATTCTCATACAACTATGATTGAAAAGATTTTTCTCTTTACTGTACTACACATGTAAGTTAGTGTGCATGTTTTATATCAGGAGCCAGTGGTATAATGCATTCTGTGGGCTTTTTCCTAACCAATTACTCTATCAGGTAGATGGTGCAAAATACAGTAATAAGTACGTTTGATTTTTGTTAAAACTGTAAGTTAAAGAGCCCTATTTAGAGTGCAGAAGGAACTTTAAGTGCTGGCATACCAGTGAAAATTGAATCCAAACCAGCCACAGGCGGTGCAGTTGGATTCAGTGGTGCAACCTTGCAGTAGTTACACCCCCAAGAATCTTTCCTCTTATGCTACACAGTAGATCACATTGCTGTCAAAGACTAAAGATGATTTCCTTCATGACCAGGTGTAAAAAAGACATTCCAGTGCGAGCTGTGCAGTTACACTTGTCCGCGTCGTTCCAACTTGGACCGCCACATGAAAAGCCACACCGATGAAAGACCACACAAGTGCCATCTCTGTGGCAGGGCTTTCCGGACAGTCACATTGCTGAGGAACCACCTCAACACTCACACAGGTACTCCTGGTTTTGCATACATGGTTTTTGTAGAATCTGCCATCAGAACAAATAGATTGAAGATAGATCCTTCTTGTATTTCTGCTTCTTATGGGACAAGCTGAAAAAAGAGGAAATGGTGTATTTGTTTTCTGCCTGGCCAGGTCAGGTGCACAGCTTACCCTGTTCACAAGTACAAAATTGATCCTGGGCTTGATCTCAAGTTACCTGAAATTAAAGAAATGTTCTCTTTACCTTGGACATAAGCACTCGTGTTTTCAGCTTGTTGTGCCTTACTGAAAAAAAAAATTAATTCATAATTCCTCATTTTTTCTGCTTACTAAAGTTATGTCTAGCTAGTTTCTACTGTGTAAACAAGCAAGTGGTACAAAAATAAAGGAGTCTATTTCCTCACTGAAAGGATATTAATTTCTAAGATCTTAAATCTATTAGTTATTTATACAAAACCTCTGACTTCCGTGCATTCTGTTGCTCTAATTTAATCTTTCAGAACATGAAAGGAGTGTTGCTAATTCACTTTTAAAGCAAAAAAAAATTAAAAATCCACAAGCAGCACTGTCCCTTATTTTCTTGTCACTAAATATGTGTGCACTGTCTTCCTGTGCTGCTGCACACCTTTAGGTACTCGCCCTCACAAGTGCCCAGACTGCGACATGGCCTTTGTGACCAGTGGAGAGTTGGTTCGGCATCGCCGCTACAAACACACCCACGAGAAACCATTCAAATGTTCCATGTGTGACTATGCCAGTGTGGAGGTATGGGACTTGTTACAGTGCTGAGCACTTCAAAGCTTGTTCACCATCTGTTCCAAACTCTGTTTGTAGGCATTTCCTCTTTGACCATTTGGTTGAAAGGCTCTGGGCAAAAGAAGTTATAAATCAGGGCTGCTCTTAGAAGCAAGTGGTGGGGTTTCCTCAGTGAATCAGAAAGCAGTTTGAGATCACTTGCAGAAATTCTAGGTGATACCCATTTCTTCTTTGGGGACTATGGTTGTCACAGTTTCTTAAATGATTTGTCCTTTAAGCTGATTGCAGGAATTGCAGTGTGCTTCATGTTGCAGGAGACAGACATTTCCTGCTGCAGTGGGATGTCCTTTCAGTCCACAGTGCCCTCCCATTTTAGAAACGTGTTCTGCACATCATCTGTTTATGCCATGAAGGTGTCTGTAGCTAAAACTAATGAACCTTTGTCTCAGTATTGGTGAAAAGCAGCTTTGCTAATGTTAGATGATAGCTTAATTTGCCTGAGCAGATTAGACATTCTTGAATGCCTTCCCTCCATGCAGTATTGTTAGATATTTTATTGGACAGCTTTTATATTGTGAAAGGAAATTTGAGCCAGATGATGAAGAACATAATTTTAAGAAATGGGATGTCTGCAGTGGAAGAAGGCTATAGTGGGAGAACTTGAATAGGGGCTCCAGGGTTTTTTTTCCTGCCCACGCTATGCCTGCAGTGCTGTCACTTCAGGTCCTGTGGTTTGAGTTCTGAATAAGTTATGTTGCAGAGGTTTTCATAGTATAAATTAGGAAAGAATAACCAAGTTGGTCCTTATGAGGTCATGCTGCGTTTTGTAGGCATGAGTTGGTGATTAAGCAGTGTGATCAGGCTGGAATAGAAAATGCCATACTGTTGGTGTTCTTGCTTTGAGCTGGGTTTGTACCTTCTAAATAAAAGCAGGAGAAGAAAAGAATGCTGCTTCCCCACACCACTTCCCTGTGTCTCTCCAGGATATTTTAAAATTTTAGGGTGTCTTTAGATGCTGAGATGGTCAATAACAGTAAGGTGAGCATAGAGTCTAAATCAGGCTTTGTTGAGTGTGGGAACAAGAATCAGGCAAGACTGGGAGTGAAGCTGGGAGCTGAGGTAGAGTGGGCAGGAGCAAGTGGCTGTGTGCAGTGGGAAAATGGCACTGAAATGTGCCTGTTTGGTTTTGTGATTAAGTAACTATAAACTGCCTTAGACTCTTGTAGTTTTGGCAGTCTGGCCTGCTCATCTGTGCTAACTTCAGTCTTGCTCTTGGCGTCCAGGTTAGCAAATTGAAACGCCACATCCGTTCGCACACCGGAGAGCGCCCGTTCCAGTGCAGCCTGTGCAGCTATGCCAGCAGAGACACCTACAAACTGAAGAGGCACATGAGGACCCACTCTGGTAACTGATGCCATATTCTCTCAGTGTCAGAATGCTGAGGCTGCAGTGTCAGCTGTACAGCAAACAAATACTGTTGTGTAGTTTAATATAAAACCTTTATAAAGTGCATACCTGAAGAGAGGGCACTATGTTTTATAAGCACTTGTAAATGTATAACCTGATTAAATTACTGCACTGAGAAATGAGTTTGGAGGATTCTGATTTCAGGTTGACTGTGAGGTGATAAAATGCAGGCACCTCTGGTATGAGCAGAAGAAACTTCTTCTGTTTGCAGTGTTCAAGTTGAAGGTTAGAGCCATTTGCAGTTTCATGCTTCAGTGCATTTTTAAAAGCATCTCATGCATGTTAGTTCATAAAGATGCTATTTTTTTTCTTCAATAGGGATTATTTTAGCACAGAACATTACTGCAGTGCCAAATTAATCATATTGCCAAAATTGAAGGGGGGAAGATGCCCTTTTATGTATACATGAACATTCAGAACCTCCACCCCAAAAATATCTGATGTCACTTGCTCTCTTCTGGGAGCCTGCATGTAGGTCTTGCCTGCATTTCTCAGAGTGAGAATAGTTTAACTTCCTTAAGGATTGAACTTTAGTTCCTTTGTAGAAAGATGCTTACTGGAGCTATAACTTACAGAGAAAGATGTAATTGAGCGCTTTGTTGAATTACAATTTCTGTTGTCTAGCTGTGTGTTGCAAGTTTCTGGGAGGTTGTTTGGGGCTTCTTGGTGAGATTTCTTTTAATAAAAGTACTTGTCCTATTTTTTCCTTTTGCTTCTGAAGGAGAGAAGCCATATGAATGTTACATCTGCCACGCTCGCTTCACTCAAAGCGGTACCATGAAGATGCACATTTTGCAGAAGCACACAGAGAATGTGGCCAAATTCCACTGCCCTCACTGTGATACTGTTATAGCGAGAAAGAGTGACCTGGGTACGTGTGTCCCAAACATGGCCATGTGCTGAAGATGGTACAAAACTTCCCAGAATCAGAGTTCACATAACCCAACTGCTGTCTCTTAACCCAATAACCAGTCTGGTAACTGCACAACATGAAGCACAGCTTCACATCTGGGGCTGGTAACACACACCTTTAGCTTATCATAGCTGCTGCAAGTTAGAATTTTCAGTTTCTTCTCTTTATCTGAATTTCCCCCCCCCCCCCCCCCCCCCCCGCCCAAGTATCAAGGTAAGTTACTGTTTGCCCATAGATGCAAGGCATTTCTTGAACTTGGATTGAGATTTCAGCAGCATGAGGGTTGGGATGTGAAAAGCAAGATCACTTGACATAACCTCATACACATTGGAGGCCATTAAGTTTCATGCAGAGATATTTTCATCAAGTTAAAAGGTTTCAATTAGACCAAGTATTTAACTTTCCAGGATTTGGAGCTGTGTGCTCAAAAAAACCCTGAGTCCTTGCAGTAGGACATTCCTGATCTAGTGAGCAGTACCCAGTGGGATTCCAGCAGGCAAGCTCTTATGTTTCTGAAGGTGACAAACAATATTGTGCCCAGAGCAGCTGAGGGGAAGGAAGGAGCCACGATTTGGCAGAACTTTCTGTCTTTAAACAGAATTATCACCAAAGTAATGGGAAGGCAGGCTCCCTTCCAGTAAAGACAAGTGCTGCTTGGAGAGGCAGTTTGAGAGGAAGACAGTTGATGTCAGGAGCAAACAAGCTGATTTACAACAGAGGAAAACTGATGTTAGCTATGAAGAATTTTTCTTCTCATAATGCTTTAATCTACCCTAAGCTGCCCCATGCAGCTGTGGTATGCTCTTAGTTGGAGGATTTTAAAGAAGTGACTAAAACCTCTGATGGGGATTATCTGCTGGTATCCCTGTTGCCTTCTAGTCCTGTCACTCTGACTTCTAATCCTGCAGAAAATCCTGTTTCCCCCCACTGAATTACCTGGCTTCTGGCTGTATCCAGGCAATTCAAGTTAGTCTAAAACATAACAGTCTGCAAGACACTTTAGTTAGACAGTCATGTGTCATCAAATTCAAGTATCTTGAATCAGCACAGATTGCAACTAATAACCAAAACTGAATCCTGTGGAAAATCTTAATGGAGTTTTTCTGTCTAGGAATGGTTCTAATTGGTTTTACTTGCAAGTCCTTCAGGTTTCTAGTTGAATCCTAAATTAACTATTCCACTCTTTTGGCTGAGCTTGGGAGGGAGGATCACTGAAGGACTGTGGGCTCATCTTTCATGCTTGGAAAGCCATGGTGGTGGAAACTTTTGATTCTTTTTCCTGTAGGTGTCCACTTGCGGAAGCAGCATTCCTACATTGAGCAGGGCAAGAAGTGTCGCTACTGTGACGCTGTGTTCCATGAGAGGTATGCCCTCATCCAGCATCAAAAGTCCCACAAGAATGAGAAGCGCTTCAAGTGTGACCAGTGTGATTATGCCTGCAGACAGGTAAGCTGGGGGGCACTGACACCCCTTGGGAATGCTAGGACAGGAGCTGAAAATATGGGATGGAAATCTTAGCTGTTAGCCTTGACCAGCTGGCAAGATCAAATCTACTGTCTAAATTTTTTTGAAGGGTGTTAAGGAGAGTACAAGTGGCCTTTTCTTAGTGTGATTCTGTCCTGTGGAGATTAACCTTCTAATTCACAACCTTGATGTACCTATTGACAAAAGGATGAGAGCCCATATAGGATGGAAGTAACTAGCACTAAATATGCCATCAGTCAAGATGTTCTTGCATTGCTGTGAAATCATTCTTTTCCTGATATTAACCATAAAACTTTGGCCTCATTTTAGCTGAAAATTCACTCTTCTGTATCCATTTATGTGAGTTTCCATTTTTCCTGTCCGTGCCAGGAGCGGCACATGGTCATGCACAAACGGACCCATACTGGAGAAAAGCCTTATGCCTGTAGCCATTGTGATAAAACCTTCCGCCAGAAGCAGCTCCTCGACATGCACTTCAAGAGATACCACGATCCCACCTTTGTCCCTGCTGCCTTTGTCTGCTCCAAGTGTGGCAAAACATTCACCCGCAGGGTAAGGGAGTATGCTTTCAGTTGGGGAGGATTGAGGTGGAATGAGGCTTTGTTAGACAAGGGGAGGGAAGTGTTTACCCAGAGGGAAAGACAGGTGAGATATAGGGTAAAATATGAATATTTTAATAGAACCCTCCTCTCTGAGAGGGAAAGAGGAGAGAGAATTCAGAATTGGTGTTGACATTATGAGCAGTGTGGAAATGCAGCTGTATTCATGAAGTTAATCAATGAAAAAATAATCTCTTAAAAAAACAAGGCAAAAGACATGGTTACCAGAAATATTTTTGAACCAGAATGTCTGATCTTGAATTCAAAGCACATTTTAACTTTTCTTGTGTTTTCAATCTTTTGCTGAGTAGAACACAATGGCCAGACATGCTGATAACTGCTCTGGCCTAGATGGTGGGGAAGGAGAGAATGGAGGAGAGACAAAGAAAGGCAAACGTGGCCGAAAGAGAAAGATGCGTTCTAAGAAAGAAGATTCTTCTGAGAGTGGTAAGAACAGCTTGGTACCTTCTGAGAATTACAGGTCTGTGATTCACTGTGTGTGTTAGCTGCTGGTTTGCCAGTTCTGCAGGTTTCTTCTGGCACTTGGAAGGGTTTTGTCTGGTTGGCAAACACAGAATATAGTGATACATGGCCAAGTACAGAGGGATGTACTGCCTGTGAGGGGTAACACAGATCCTGCTGTCCCAGACTTGTTCCAAGACAGTAGTTTAAAAAACTGTCTGACATCCCTTGTCAGCTGTGCCATTCCTGTCCTGCCTCTGTGGGAAACTCTGGTAATTTTTTTCAGAGTCCCAAAATAGGCTGTGTGGTTCTGCAGTGCACTGCTATGGAATGTTACTTGAGCCTGCTTCACCATTATTGGGTGGCACTGAATAGTTTGGCTACTTCTGTGGAGGAAGGCTGGCAACATCCAAGGGAATAGTGGAGATAAATACTATATGGAAG
The DNA here is from genome assembly GCF_009819885.2 of Catharus ustulatus. Lineage (NCBI taxonomy): Eukaryota > Metazoa > Chordata > Aves > Passeriformes > Turdidae > Catharus > Catharus ustulatus. The sequence goes on along the minus strand of NC_046231.1, from coordinate 14,683,756 downwards.
GAAAAACTCAGTCCTAGTCCTGTCTCCTAGCAGGGGAAAATCTTCATCATGTCTTCAACAGGAAGAGCCAAGCAGAGTCTCAAGACCAACCAGTTCAAAGATGATTTTGCTAAAGGAGTGTTGCTGATTAGCCTTTTATCTGGAGTGCTTTATGTAATTAATCAAGGGGTGTGTTGGGAGAACAGGGATGTTTCTGGCTAGGCAACATGTATCTGAAAATCTTGCATGGCAGACAAGTTTTAGGATGAGTATGATCAACTGATTTGCAAACCTTGATTCAAAACCTATAGAAATTAATGCTTAAAACTCATGTTTGTAAACGTGTTTGGAAAAATGTATTAGGTGAATTAAGCACATGTAACTACTTGTGTTTTTAAAACATGAGAAGATCATGCAGGTAAAATAATTGGTGGAGGGTAATTCAAAATGTGGCATTCTGAAGTATTGCATTCTTTGTATCTGATTTGAAATTTTCTTGGGAGTTCGGCCTGTTCTAAAAACTCATTTTATTTAGTTGGTTTAGTCTGGGTTTAAAACGATTTTTAGGAGGAAGCTTGTCAAAAGTCAGGCTTGTTAATGAGCTGATGATATTCAGTGAATGATGCCCAGGCTCTGTGCTGAGAGGATCCCTTCAGCCTCAGTGGAAGTGACAAATGTGGGTTGACCTCAGGAATAATTTGATAGATACGAAGAATTGACCAGTGAGAGCTGAGTAGCTGTAAGAAAGATGTGCCAATCACTTGCTTGAGAAATTGCATCATTCACTGTTGTGTCTGGATATCTGCAGTTTCATGAGGCTTGGCAACTACTAAGTTTACCTTAGAAAAACCTAAAGTACAGGAGCAAAACTGGGATGAAATAGACCTATATGTATTAATGGGGGGGGAAAGACCAAATAGTGAGTGATAGTTTTGTCTCCTGGCTGCCCAACATTAGACAGAATGTTAATTGATAGACATTGAGTTAAAGGCAGAATGTAAAGAACCTCTAAAAAAGTGGGACCTGAGAAGTCCAATAAATTCTTTATAGGGGATATCCCTTGAGTGACTGTAAAACCATGCAGCATCTGCATGCCTCAGTGTGGATTGGGGCTTTTCCCTTTAGTCAGATAAAATGAAATATCCTTGTGGCCCATGTATTCTTGACTGAAGCTACTCCTTCAGCAGCCTTACAGATTTAAGAATGGTCATTTTGCTGTCCAAACAATATTATCCTCTCTGCTCTGGTGTTGCCCAGAGCATTCTGAATGTGTCGATGGCCCTCACCTATTAACTTTAAGGAGTGTTCTGAAGAATAAAGTGTAGAGCTTGAGGGGTAGGAGACTGGCTCTTGGATGCCTGTTGGGTTCTTGTGTTTCTCAGAGATCCTGGAATGCCTGCTACAGCAGTTTACAGGGGATGTACCTCTTTTGTCCTCTTGCCCCTCTATTTTCCCCACACTTTCAAAATCACCTCATCCCCTCCCCTAAATATCCTGTTAATAGTCCTTTGTGATCCAAAATGGCCTTCTTCCTGCATCCCATTGTGTCCCAGCCAGGAATTCCCCAACACCCCATAGGATCAAAGGTTATCTCATGAGTTGCTTCCCATGACTCATTGGGATGGGTTTCACACATGGTGGATGTCCTGGGAGTGTCCTGGACAAGAAGTTAGTTCCTCAGAAGTTGTGAATTTGGGCTCCCACCTTTCATTGTGCAATACTGTGCTCCTCTGTGTTGTGCAGATGGGACTTGGATGGGCTGCTGGACCCTCTGATAGGTTTGGGAGTAGCCCAGCCTTGTGTTATTTGGTCTCTCTTGTGCTGCCTTCTCTGAGCTCCTTTGTGCATGTGCAGAGTAGCTTTTACAACATAATTAAATTGCCTTTTGCTTTCTGAAGGACAGCTTGTTCTATCTAAGTGAGGATAACAGATTAACAATCTGTGACAACAGCATCAGAACAAAGGCCTTACTTGCCTTCTTTTCCAGCAGAGCTGACTCCTTCAAATCCATCCCTTTTGGATGGGATTTGAAGATGCTTCTTTGCAGATTATGTGTTTCATTCTTGTTTAAACTAAATATTTATCTGACATCCTTTCTTGCAGAGGAAAATGCTGAACCAGATTTGGATGATAATGAAGATGAGGAGGAGACAGCAGTAGAAATTGAGGCTGAACCAGAAGTTGAGCAAGAGGCTCCTGCACCACCTCCCAGTAAGAAAAGAAGAGGAAGACCACCAGGCAAAGCTGCTGCCCAACCAAAACAATCCCAGCGTAAGTCACTAATTGAAGTTACCTTAACCTGCTTGCTTGAGCGCCTTTTTCCTTGGATTTGGCTGTTCTTGCAGATGTGATCCCTTGAAATGAGATTATTTTAAAAGTAGGTAACTGTATTTTTCTCTGTATTACTAAGAACTCACCTTGAAATTTGTTGCAAGGGTTTTCCTGGTCGTGAGGGAATGTGACCACTTCAGGCCACGCTGAAAAAGAAAGGCTGTTACTTTCTGTTTAGTATTGTTCCATTTCATGGTTTTGCAAACTGCTTACTCTTTTTTTGTACCAGTTATGGTATCTCTGCTGACAAACAGACCTGAAAACAACTGTCAGTAAAAACAGTAATGGTATTCTTGCCATGTTAGCTTTTGCTGGTATTGCCACAAATGAACTTGTTTCAGGCAGTTAGTTCTGATTAAGGACCAGTGCAGGTGTTGTTTCAACTCCACAGGGATGTGGTTAAGAATAGACATGTAACTGTGCAAAGTACAAGTAAATAAATTTTAGGCTCAAAGTAGGACAGGAAATTAGTTCCTTTAAGGAGTGGTGGCTTCCTCAGTGGCTTGGCTGTCTGCTCAGTGCTGAAAAGTGTGGCCTGTTTTCTCTCTGGGATTATTCTGTAGAAACATTTTATGCTGAATTTGTCATCACTAAATTCCCCTGAAGTTAGTTTTTCCTTAGGCCCATATATTGATATGGGGTTTGGTTTCGTTCATTATTCTACAAAATCCATTGTTTGAAAAATGTTTTAGTATGAAAATGCACACTGGAACTGTTGTTCTGGGAGCCCATCCTCATCAAGGGTCAAGAAAGTAGATGTTCAATGCTTGTGTGAGTGAGGTGGGATGAATTGCTCTCCTGCTTGTGGCAGTGCTTGCTGTGGGCCTCACCTTCCCTTGCCATGGAATAGTCTTAAGGATCTACCAGAGAGCTGCTTGAGGCATGCAGGCTGGCTCTGGAAACAATAAAATAATCTGTTTCTCCCTCCTCCTCCTCCTCTGTTTTTACCCTTCCAGCTGCAGCAATCATTCAGGTTGAAGACCAGAACACTGGTGAAATTGAAAATATCATAGTTGAAGTGAAGAAAGAACCTGATGCAGAAACAGCAGAGGAAGAGGAGGAAGCTCAGCCTGCTGTAGTGGAAGCTCCCAATGGAGACCTCACCCCTGAGATGATTCTCAGCATGATGGACCGGTGATGGAGGAAGACCACGTTGGCTGACTGAACTGGCCTGGGCTGTGTTTAAGCGGCTCAAATCTATTTTTTTCCTTTAATCTTTTTTCTTGGCTTTGGGAAATGCATCATTTTAGACCATTTTACCAAACATACTGGGAAAAAAAAAAAAAGATGTTTAGAATGTGATTTAACTAGAACTTGCTGTTTTATGTTAGCATTACAGGATCATGGAACATTAGGAAATATTTTGGAGTCCTTGAGGGTTTCCTCTGAAATGCTTGATTTAGTTTTGCTCTAAACTGCATTGTAAAGCTGGTCCAAGGGCCGTGTTTACATGCACCAAGTTTTAATATACAAAAGTGGAAGCCTTGACTAGAGTATGTGGAAAACCACTCCGGACTTGCCCTTCCAGTTCCCAGAGTCCTTGAGCCTCTTCTCTCAGTAGTGTTTTTAACTGTAAATGCAGACTTGGGAGGGTTTTAGACTTTTGAAATTTTTTTTTTTGGTTGGTTTTTTGTTTTTTGTTTTTGCTTTCTCCCACTGAGTAGCTCCGGTTCTCCAAGTCGGCTGCACATGGTAGTTTTGGCATGCTCCAACTGGTTTCTGTCCTTAATATGCTTTGCTTTCTGCAAAGCATTTCTGTAATGGTCAAGCTTGTAAATAACTTTTTTTTTTTACATTTTAATCTTTTTCCATTAATTAAGAGGTATGCAAAAATGCAGTTTAAAGATACCCCAGTATTCTAATTCCTTTCAAACTAAGTGACAAGAGAATTGATAGAGTGTAAATGTTGGAAAAACTGTTGATAAGGTAGAGAAAAGATGTACCCAGACTATTGCTTGCAGAACAAGAGAAACCCACATGTGAAATCTGGTTTTGAAGCACAAAAAAATTGTATTTGCTAGAATCTTAGGCTGGCTTGGGTTAGAAGGCACTTACAGGCCGTTAATTCTATCCCCTGCCACGATTCACTAGACCAGCTTCCTCCAAGCTCTGTCCAACCTGGCCTTGAACACTAACAGGGATGGAGCAGCAACAGTTTCCCTGGACAACCTGTGCCAGGGCCTCACCACCCTCACAAGGAAGAATTTTTTCCTAATAGCCCATCTAACCCTGACATCTGTCAACTTAAAGCCATTCCCTGTTGTCTCTCCATTCCCTTGCCAAAAGTCCCTCTCCAGTTCTCTTGTAGGCTCCCTGCAGGTTCTGTAAGGCCACAATTAAGTCACCCCAAAACCTCTTCTCTAAGCTGAATAACTCCAGCTCTCTCAGTCTTTCCTCATAGGAATGGTGCTCCATCCCTCAAGTCATGTTTGTGGCCTCCTCTGGACTCGCTGCGACGGTTCGATGTCCTTGTCCCAGGGGCCCCAGAGCTGGATGCAGCACTGCAGGTGGGCTCTCACCTGAGTGGAGCAGAGGGGCGGAATTCCCCCTTCCTGCTGCCCCAGGGCTGTGTATGCAGCCCAGCACACACTGTCTCACCCACCAGTTCCCCCAAGTCCTTCTCCGCAGGGCTGCTCTGGGTCTGTTCATTCCCAGCCTGGACTGATCCCAAGGGTTGCCCCAGCCCAGGTGCAGCACCTTGCACTGGGTCTTGTTAAGCCTCATGAGATTCTCACGGGCCACTTCCTGAGCTTGTCCAGGTCCCTCTGGATGGCCCAGTCCTTCAGGTATGTCACTGCACCCTAAGCTTGGTGTTACCAAACCCGCTGAGGGTGCACTCATCCCTTCATCTATGTCATTAATGATGATATTAAATAACACTGGTCCCAGTATGGACCCCTGAGGGGCACCAGTCAGTGCTGTCCATCTGGAGTCTGAGCCATTGACCACTGCCCTGTGGATGTTATCATCCAACCAATTTGAAACATATAATTAACCTTTCTGAGTTATAATTTCACAAATACATTTTCTTTGCTCTATCTCGTAGTTGTATTTTGTGTTTATGAATCCTATGTTAAGACAAAAGTGGTGATTTTTAAGTGGGTCACTGCAGCCCTCAACCTGGGCCAGGAAATTTTATTAATAGGTCAGTAATTCTACAATTTTTGAATCTCTGATAAAGACAAAAAAAGGAATAATGTGAAATACAAATGATGCCTGTATATGAAATGTCACATGTTAAAATATGTAAGCTTTTTATAGAGCCTCAGTCTTGCTGATTTCAAACAAATTTTTCTTCTATGTATCGCTTTTAAGAGAGCTATCAGTTTAGCTATCAGACTCTAGGTTGATGCATTTTTGTACTTAGCTGTACTGTGTGATATTTTTCATTATTTTAGGAAGCCAACATGGGGAAAAAATACTGTTATAAAATATGTAATGGGGTTTGAAAGCTGGGAAGGAGAATATACTGCTGTACAGCTAATAAATAATAACGGATTAACACGTGTGCTCACCGGCTGCTTTCTTTGTGTACATCACCGGTGCGACCTGGCAGCCATCTCCAGATGGAAAAGCTGCTCTTCCCAGAAGGATGCTGTCATCAGGGACCAGCTCCCTTCTCACTGCAGGTGTTCTCTCTGCCCCATGCCAAATGCAAGGTACCATCCATGACCTTAAATCAGGGTGTGCTTCCCTGTGTGTAGAGGAGGGAGGATGTGAAATGCAAATGTTGGCATTGGCAGCTTGAGCTTGGAGTAGTATGGGAATAGTTGTTGCTTCTGTTTGTTTTGACTGTGATTTTAAATGGTTATAGCTGATGGTTTAGTCAACAGGAATATTGTTTCATTCTGAAAAATGGGATTGATACTTGGAGTTTCTGTGGTGGTTTTTTTTTAGTTACCTATGACAGCTTAGTGTTCCAGCTGTTGGGAGTCACTGCAGGTTGAGGATAGAACCTCCTACTGCTGGTACAGGAGTCACTGCAAATGACACTGCTTAGGAGTCTGTAACCAAGCAGAAAAGTTGCTAATTCTGATTTTACTTGGTGTTTGCTGCCTCCTTATTCCTGATCTTGAGAGATGGGCCTTCTATGACTTGTCCAGGAAAACTTGTCTGGAGGTGGAAGCTTGGAGTCCTGAGCAGGCTGGAGGTTTGTTGCAGCAGGTGGGAGAGGTTGTCTAAGGGCTGCTTCTCTGAGAAGTCAGGTCTGGCTGAGAAATGGGTAAATCTTCCAAGTGCTTTACCAGCTGGGCAAGGAGCTTGTGTACTCAGAAGCCAAAGATGCTTGTCTGAGGCAGTGCTGAGGTGGTTTTACCTTTTTTTGCACTTTGTGGTGAGTGGAAAAACCAAAAGTGTCCTTGGGATCTGAAAGGAGAACCATCATCTCTTAAACCCTGTGTCTCAGCCTGGTGCTGATGAGTGGGGTGTGAACGATGGTGCAGTGGGTTTGTTTGAGATGTTGGCCCAAGGAGATGTCACACATGTTCCAGCAGAGACCTCCCTTGGTCTGTGAGTGTTCCATGTGCAGCAGCTCATGGTGTTGTACCCAGGCCAGGGTGACACCAAACCAGGTGCTGCAGCTCTCCTAGAATTCAGAAGAGCTAGGGGAGGTGGCTGTGTGTGAGCAGCTTAATGGGAGTCCAAAAGGAAGAGAACCTGAGAGGTGTATTTGTCCAAAGAGCACAGGTGTGGGTGGTCCCAAGCGGCCTCTGTAGTGTTTGTCTGAGGAAATACCACTCCATGAAGGGTTATGGGCTGTGACCATGTGCTGGCCTCAGGCTTTGTCCTTTAAACCCTTCATGTGCCTGCCCCTGAGGTAGCACTGCCGGTGGCTTGGCCATGACAGCTCAGCCGTGACAGCTCAGCCAGGGTGGGTGGCCCTGGGGCTGGAGCAGAGCATGGCCTCACCTTTAGCCACACCTGGCTAGCCCCTCCCACCAGACACAGGCCCTGGCAATCCAAGAGATGTGGCATCCATGTACCATGCATCTCTGGGGTTGAGGTGCCTGTTTCTGTATGGGGGTCCAGATCAGAAAGGTGTAGGAGCAGCAATGCTGGGGCCTTGCCATGATCTCCTTGGCAGGCCTTTTCCAGTGCCAGTGTTCCTGGAGCTCTGGGCTCTTTGGCTCTCTCAACCCTAAACATAACCCTAGCCCTTAACCCAAGTCTGAGGAGCAATTTCTGAGCAACTCTTATTGTGATCTGATTCTAGAACTTTCTTCACAGACTCCAGTAGAGGTTTAGTGAGGATAGAAGCTGTCATCCTGTGGCCATCCTCCTTTTTTCCCTAGCCTGGCGTGTTACCTTACGCTCTGCTCAGTTGACCTGGTTTTTCTGTGCTTGCTCAGTCAATGGTCCTGCTATGCAGACTGGGTTTTATTTGATTTGAGCTCAGGCTCCTGCCTTGGGCAGGGATCTCTGCTTGTGCCTCTTGCAGGTTTCTGGTTTGCCCTTGGAGGAGCTGTTCTGGAGATGCAGAACAATATCCCAGCCTGCAGCCAAGGACACGCATCCAGGGCAGCACCCAAAGCTGAATATGGACAGAACAATTCTGCTCAAACCAAGAGCTGTTATCAGTGCTGGAAAAGCTGGGCCTTGTCCTCTGAGTGGAAAGCCATGGCTGGGCTGGATCCAAGAAGCATCACTGCCTCTGCCAGTGGCTTGGCCTGGCTGCCATCCCTGGTGCTTGGGCTGTTGTTCTCTCCTGGACACAGAGGAGGTGGGGTGATCCAGACATCCTGATATGCCTGGGCTTGCACAGAGGCAGGGACACTTGTGCACAAGGATGTCTTGCCCTGGAGTATATGTCCTGCTGGTGCTCAGAATGTTCCAGCATGTGGGAACCAGTATTTTGGGAAATGAGCCTTGGATGCAGCTTTCCTGGAGCTCCTCTGTGCTTCTAGACTTCTACAGAAGCCATTTTGATTTGTGAGAGGGAACAGCTGCTCCCTCTGTGTCCTGAATATCCTTGCATGACAAAGCTAGGAGATGGTGTCCTTTTGAGAAGTTCACATACCAACAGCCTGGCCTCTTCTCATCCTGGAGAAGACATGGATCCAGCCAGGACTGCTGCTGGTGGCTGCTGACTCCATGGGGTGGTGAACACTCTGTACCCTTCATCCTGCTGGTGCTCATCCATCTGCTGACACAGCTCAGGAGGCTCGAGGAGGTGCCTTGGCAGAGGCTGGTCCTTGCCCTGAGCTGTGTTCTCCCCAGTCACCTCCTCAGAAAGAGCTTTGTGCTGTGGCTGGGCTCTGTGAAGACACTGTCCCTGCAGGGAGATACTTCCTGCCTTCGCCTTCACACAGAAGGTGGTTTCAGAAGCACTGTGACCCCGAGTGCATGTGGCAGGAGGGAAAAGTCACCCATCCCTTCCAGGGATCATCTTCTCCTGAGTAATTCGACCTCTGGGAAAGCTCAGTGAGCTCCTGGTTGGCAGATTGCAGCCTGGAGCTTGGAAGTTTGTCAGAAAGGGGCAATTTAGGGGAAGAAGGCAGCTGTCACCCTCCATCCTGGTCTCTGGTCACAGAGACCCAGACTGCTGGTTGAGAGCAGCTCTGCCTGAGCCTCCAGTGAGGCCAAGCTGAGCCAACAGTGGGAAATCCTGAGTCTGGTGAAGCTCTGCACTTCCTGGTCCAAAACCTTCCTGGATGAGTGATGGGGTTGATGTACTCAGTCCTGTTGCTCCAAGGAGGTCACCTGGCTTCCACCTCTTGCCCTTGCTTTGGGACAGCAGTTTTATCACTTTTGCAGAATGCCTGGGGCATTTCTGTTCTGGAAAAGCCCTTCCTTCAGCATCCTGCCATGGACACCAGCATCTATCCTCCAGAGAGCAGCCTGCAGTGGTTTCTAACACCCTTCTCCATTAGCTCCCCTTGCAGATTCCCAGTGCAAAGTGATGGAGCTGGGCTGACTGCCCGGTACTGGGAAGGGTAGACTTGCCCTTACCCCACTCACCGACCATCTTCAGGCAGAGATATCTCCATGAAGCATCTCAGGAGGTAGAGAGAGGTGATGGATCCTCAACCCTGGAAGGCTGGAACTATGGGGAGATGCTACTGCTTCGTGCCCGAGGGCTGTCCTGCTCACCCAGGGAAGCCACACGGAGGAGAAGGGTGCTGGGTAGTGCTGCCCTCTCCTCCCCGCGGGGCCGGTGGGCCGTGGGCACCGTCGCTTTCATTTCACTTCTCTTGCTCAGGCGGTAAATCTCGCCTGACGGGGCAGGAAGAGGCACTGGGAGGGGGAGGAGGCACCGAGGCGGCAGCGCTGCCGGTTGTAACCTCAGCGCTTCCTCCCGGCACGGCGCCTTTCCCGCGGCACCCAGGGATGCTGCCCTGACACCGCATCCCTGGGCAGGTGAGCCCGTGGTCCCAGCCATGGCTGCGTCGCCTGGAGGGATCCCCACGGAGCTGCAAGGTGAGCATCGCCCGCCGCGCTGAGGGGCATCGCTGCCACATGGAAGCTGCCGCTACGGGGCCTGCTTGGGGTTGGCAGAGTCACTTTTGGGTCCCTCAGCTGTGACAGCTGAGGTTCAGGGGGGCCCATGCGGTGTCTGGGAGTCCTCTTGTCCGCAAAACTCATTTGTCTGTAGATAGATCTTGGACCAAGAGCATCCCCAGATAACCTGGCTCCTCAAGGATGGGATTCTGTGCAGCTCAAGCTGCCAGATTTGTGGGTGCTGCTCAGTCCCATGGGCTTGGGTTCCTCTGGCCAGTTGGGGATTCCCAGCAGCTCCCCAGGGAGGCACAGCCTACAGCTCAGCAAAGGGGGTTGTGAAGTACCACTACTCACAGCCTTCTCTTGGCTGATTGAAAAAGCAAAAGGCCACAGAAGCTCCGTGTCCTTCAGCCTCATCACCTCCACCCTTGCAGAGGGGTGGAAAGGAGCTGGGTCACTGTGTCCCCACAGCCTCAGGTCTCAGCTCTAGCAGGGTGGGTCTCTGGGGATGTGTGCCTCAAGCCCATGGGGCTTGATGTCATTGTGAAAACCTGATTTGCTCTGCACAGTGATGGACAGCTGTGGTTTTAGTCCTGTTTTTTCCAATGAGAGGCATGAATCAGGAAGGCACAGAGGTGCTGTTCAAGGCAGGAGTGATGCTCAGCTGGCTCACTGACAGTGGGAGTGACTGGGCTGTGAACCTGGGGAGGTTGGCACATGTGAGCACCCTGGCTGCTCTGTGGAGAGGAAGGACTTGAGTGACCAGCTGCTCCCTAGTGGTAAATTTGGAAAGGAGGGAAGAGAAATCAGGACCCTCTTCTCACTCAGTGCCAGCTCCCAGTGGGTGAGGCAGCAGGGCCAGTGTGAACCAGCAACCCCAAAGCCCTGTGCTCGGTTGAGGCTGCAGCAAATGATAAGGAAGTGGGGGCATCGCCTGAGCAGCAAAGGAGATCCACAGGTGGTGAAGTGTGAGGCTTGTCTGAGAGCAACCAGGGTCTGACACTCAGGTGTGGAGGGAGAGATGATTCAGCATCCCCAAGAGCAGTGGGGCGCAGGGAGAGGACCAAGGTGACTTCAGCTATTTAATTTCATGTGGACATTGGTCTTTTCAGAGGGCATCACCACCTTCCTCAGCACAAAGAAGGTGCTCCTGGTGCTGAGCATCCAGCTGCAGGTGAAATCCAAGTATGACGACTTTATCTTGGTATGTGCAGAGTCCAGCATGGTTTCTGCTTTCCTGGTTTCCCCAGGAAGGTGTTTCATGGCTGCAAGGAGGGACAGGGGTGGCTCCCATGTCACCATGGTCCCTTGTCACTCCTTGCCTAGGTCCTGACACCCTGGCGAGCCTATGTGCTGCCTGTGATGCTGCCGGTGAGGGTAAGTGTGGGGACCCTGTGCCATGGGACAGCCCTGGGGAGGCTTGGGAGTGACCCATGAGTCACCTGGGCCACTGGGAATTCCTCAAAAGCAGGATGAGGAGAGAGATGGGGCGTAGGGATGGGGGTCTTGTTTGAGGGCTGGGGAAGGGTGGGGCCAAGGCCAGGCACTACTCAAGGCATGGGAAAGTGTGGGATTTGGAGGGGAACCCTTGGGTTTCCTCTCTCCATCAGCACTGGGGGTTATCCTGCTCCTCTCACCCTCAGGTTCACAGCAGCTTCAGCTTCCTGGAGGTGAGGGAGATGATGGTCCAAGAGCCCAGTGTGGTGAGTGGCACCAGCAATTGGGACAAAGCCAGCCTGGGCATTACCCCTCTTCTGCCCACTCCCCCATGGCAAACCCAGTTAGGAGCCCACCACAGGATCTGGGGGTGTTCTGGTCCCCTGTTGCACATTGGGGTCACCAGTGTTGATCCTCATCAGGGGTGTTGCCCTGGAACTGGAGGTGCAGGGGGCACCCAGGGGTGCTGGGTGGGTGCCTGCACTTCTTCCCCTCCGGCATCCACGGACAGTGCTGAGCCAAGGCACCTCCTGCTCAGCAGGGACAAGGTGACAAACGGCTGCAGGCTTACCAAGGTGAAGACAAATTTAGCAGGAGGGTGTTTTAAACCCCGTTAATCCTCTTAGAGAGGGGCGGGCACACAGGGCAGGTGTGGCAGTGGGAACCACGGAAGAGAGGAATTCGATATCAAGGCTTGGATGCAATGGCTGAAATAGGGCTGTGGTCCTGGTTAACCTCTTGCCTGGTCCTTTCTGACATCCTGTCTGGCTTTTTCTTGTTAAAGCATCATCAGCAATCATGGCCTCAGCCTCCACACAGGGTTTCTGCTGCTCAGCAGGCTGTGCTCCGGGAGAGAACTGAAGGAGCTGGGCAGAGACAGAGGGGTGCAGGGAGTTGAAACCTCAGGGTGCAGGGGGGAGAGACATCTGACTGGGCTGTGGAAAGCCCAGGGATTGTTAAAGTGCAGGCAGTCCCACGCTCTCCTGCCTCCACAGCCCCGGGCACTGGCGGAAGCGCCGTCCTGCGCGATGCCAGCAGATAATTGTCATCCTGCTCCCACGGCTCAATCAGCGTGTAATTAAATCAGGGAGCGTGTTGCCATGGGATTTTTTTTTTTTTTTCTGATAAGAACCATAAGCTAAAAAACTCTAAACATCGATTAAATAAATTCAAGGAGGAAACCTCCATCCTCCAGCTGTGGCTGCTGCAGGCAGAGACAGGGCTGTTCTCACCTCACTGCGTCGGGCTGCCTCTGCATCAGCTTAAGCTGAATTTTCAGGAAGTTTATGCCTTATTCTGGCACACTGATGTATTTTAGGATGTATTTTATCCTAAATTCCCGGTGCTTGCAGCATTCCCTGTGCTTGTGGTGCTCTGGCAGGGTTGGCAGTGAGGAGCTGATGGCTGTCACCGTTGTGTCTGGGGGCTTGGGGACGCTGTGTGCTGCCAGCTTGCTCAGGCATCTCCCGTCCTTTGGACCCTGCAGGTTGTCATAGAAACAGATGCAGCGTCTTACGCCTTCCGGTTCATGTCCTTGGATGATTTGGAGCAAGTTGTTATCCATGTCACCATGTCACTTAAGAAGGTCTTTCCAGACTCATCCCTTGGGTAAGGGTCTTCTGTTCCTGAGGGGTGGTTGTGTAGGAATCAGAGCAACCCCTTTGCCCAGAAAAGCCCCAGATTGCAGAAACCTGGAATGGTTTGGGTAGGAAGGAACCTTAAAGATCATCTAGTTCCAATCCACCTGCCATGAACTGGGACAACCTGCAGCTAGAAAATCTCAGATATAAGATGGGTCTACAACCGTGCTTTTAGCTGGAGAAAAACACACGGATGGAGGCAAGATCCTGTTCCCTGACTGAATATTTCTGGCCACCTGATACACAAGGGTTGTAGCTAAGCATAAAGTGGTGGGGATGCTCTCCTCCTGGCCCACCCTGACACACCCCTCCGCTCCCTCCCCAGGACACTGCTCAAGAACTGCCCCCCCAGCCTGTACGAGAGGATCCAGCAGACCACAGACTCACTGGAGGAAACGCTGCAGAGCAACCCTGGGCCTTGTGGTAAGTCCTGCCATGACCTCCCTCAGGCAGGACCAGGAGGGTTGAAGCACCCTGGGGACCATTCCAGCCCTGCTTCCATCAACAGCAGCTCTGCTGACAGCCCCCACCTCTGCTGGCTTTGGTCAGATGGAGCCCATCTACTGGGGTCTGCTGTCCACCAGCCCAGCCCATCCTATGGGGCAGGAGCAGGTTTGAGGGGCTGTAGCTCCCAGGAAGAAGCAGACAGCAGGCAATATTGCTCAGAACCTTCCTGCAAGGACCTGTAGCTGTGCATGCTTCTCCCCACCTCATATGGCACTATTGCACAGCCAGAAGCTTTTCCTGTAGCCTGGTCTGGAGCAGGATGCCTCCATTATCACCACAGCAGTGTGCCTTGCCTGGTATCCACATGGATCAAGCAAAACAAGCCACAGCCCCCACTTGGGGGCTGACAGTAGACCTCTCTCCCCTTTGTGGAGGGAAGGGGGAGCCCTCAGCATAATTTCTGTGTCCCTGTCATCCCTCTCTTTATTCCTACTCACCCTAAAGTTCTCCTCCATTCTACCCCCAGAACTGCCTTCTCTTTGCAGGGGGGTTTTCAGAGACCTACGCTGCTCTGTGTGATTACAACGGCTTTGCCTTCCGGGAGGAGATCCAGTGGGTAAGCTGGTCCATGCCATGCACGGAGCAGTGGCAGTGGGTCACTTGGTGGGCAGGGAAGCAGAATGCTTGTGGGTGCCTCATGGAGCTGCTGGGGCTGGGACAGCCCAGATCTGGGAATTGCAGCTTTGCCTGGCTGGAATCAAAGTGCAGGTGGGAGCAGCATGCCTTGGACCTGGCTGTTTCCCAGACTGTGACCTAAGGGGAGCTCCTGGAAATCTGGGACCTTGCTGGGTGTCCTAGTAGAGGAGAATCCTGCTGGGACCCAGCCATAGCAGGACTCACAGGACTCACTGCACCCCCTTCCTCTGGACACTGATCCCAGCTCTCCTCTCCCTACACCCTCACTTCCACCAGCCTGGGGTGTGTTGCCTCCTGGCCATTCCCAGCAGGAGTTGTCCAAGACTCACCAATCTGTCCCATCAAGCTGGACGTGTCCCCTGCCAGCCAGAGCATTAGGGAAGGTTTTAGGCTTTGGGTTTAGGCAAGGGACTCCCCAGAAGAGGCACCCTAAGGGCTCAGCTGCCTCCAGCAGCACCAGGCACCTGAGCCCTCCCCAGGAGTGCTGAGCCTCATCCATGTGTTCATCCTTCTGGGAAGGATGTGGACAACATTTACCACAGCCAGGACTGCCGGGAATTCAACCTGCTGGACTTCAGCCACCTGGAGAGCAGGTGAGTCCCCCAGCCATGCTGCCTGCAGTGTCCCAAGCACTCATCTTCATTCTCCCTGTTCCTCTTGAGGGGCCCAACATGCTCTTCTGCCCATGTTAGAAGCTTTTTTAGCTTACACGCCCCAGGGATGCCACATCTGCAGCCTGACACTCCCCCGCACCAAACAGTCTGAGCCCAGTCCCATGGGGCAGCAGCTGAGACTCTAGGCAGCTTCTCTGTTCATTTTTAACTCTTAGAGCAGCCTGGGAGCTGTTTATGGGGCTGAAAATCCAATGTTGGGGCAGCTTCTTGCAGCTCGTGGCTGTCAGGTGTTTCCCTATGCAAAGCAGCTGGTGCTGCTTGCCACCCTGAAACTTGCCCTGCTCCCTACCAACCCCCCCAGATATCTGTTATAACCTTGTTATCATCTGATTATAACCTGATAGTGGGGCTGTGAGCTCCACTGTGCCTGGAACTCTCCCTGTGGGGCTCAGCCATGTCTCCATCCCAAGAAAGATGGAGCAAGGGCTCAACTCCCAGGGGAGGCAACTACCAGGCTGGGCTGTAGCAAAGGTCTGGGTTGGGTGTTTTGGGGAGCAGAGGATCTGTGTTCAGCTGGTGAAAAAGGAGACCGTTTAAGAGATTTCTTTGGATGAGGAAGTAAAAAAGAAACTTGTTTGCACTCAACCAAAACCTGTGGTGTTGCTCACATGAGAGCTCAGAGTTAAAAAGAAATTTTAAACCCTGAGGTTGAGATAGAAGCATGCAAATATTTTGATTAATTTTATTTTCCCCAAGGGAATAATCTGGGGAAGATGATCTGTACCTGTGGTTGCTTTAAACACCCAGTCCCCAGCCCTGTTGTGTTGGACCTTGTGTTGGGGCACATTGAGGCTGGGTGTCTTGGAGCATCCCAGGGCTGGGTCAGTTGGAACACCTCAGGTTTGGATGTGCTGGGGCACCGTGGGATGGTTGTGTTGCGGCATCCTGGGTGTCTTGGGGCACCCTGGGGCTGGATGTCTTGAGACATGCCCCAGCTGGGTGTTTTGGGTCACCCATTTGGGACTAGCCTTGGCTCATCCTGGCGCTTGACCCTCTCATCCCTGTCACCCTGCAGGGATGTGGCACTGAGTGTTGCTGCCTTGTCCTTCAACCTCTGGTTCACCAAGCTCTCCTGCAAGGATTTCAGGCTGGTGAGTGCTGGTGCTGTGGCTCTGGGTGCACCAGAGGTGGCCAGGTTCCCAACAAGGCTTTCTTCTTCCCTACCAGAATCAGGAGATTTCAGAGCAGCTGCTCTACATGCTCAGCAAATCAGTGACGCTGGAGGAGCTGGTGCTGGAGAACAGTGGCTTGAAAGCGTAAGTGAAGGTGCTGCAAGGCAATGCTGAGCAGGATCTGGGCAGCCTGGTGGTTCTTCCCTCAGTGCATGGAGCAGGGAGGTCCATGCATGGACCCTTGTGCCAGGGGTTGGTGGCTCCATGCCCTCCACACTGGGAAGGTCACTGGGAGCAGACTCCCTTAGCCTGGAAGGTCAGTGAATAGCACTCCTGGATGCTCTGCTTCCTTCTGGCTGCAGATGGAGCCAGGTCTGCCACACAGACAGGAACTGGTGCCATGTCCCTGTGAGATTACAGGGTTGGTGGCTGTGTTTCCTGGGGGTGTCCAAGCACTGCTCAGATGGGTGACCCTTCTCCCCACAGTGACTTCGTGCAGAGGATGGCCCAGGCACTCAGCAGCCATCCCAACTCTGCCCTGCACACCATCAACCTTGCTGGCAACCAGCTGGAAGACAGAGGTACTCAAATTCTGGGCTGGGATGAGTTTACACCTACAAAAACTCATGTTCAACTCCAGATCCCACCAGCAGCTGCCTCCTGTCCTGGTGGGATGGACACCCAGCTGTGCTGGCACCGCCATTCAGAGCTCTCTGCTCTCGTCAGGGGTCATTGCCTTCAGCCGGCACATGGAGAAGAGTTCCAAGGGTCTGCAGAGCCTCAGCTTGGCCAGGACAATGATCACAGCCAAAGGTAGAGCCCAGACACTCTTGCCTCACTCCACAAAAGGAGTGACAGGAGGGGCTGCAGGGACACCCTGGAAGGGGCACCTTCATGGATGTGATGTCCTGCTGCCCCAGCTGGAGGGAAGTTCCCTTGCTCTGCTCCATGGCTCTCCCCAGGGCAGGGAGCCTGTAGCATCCATCTCTCCCACTCTCTTTGAGCAGGGGTGAGCACATTATGCAAGGCCCTCACAGATAACAAAGCCATTGGATTTTCCCTCCGGCACTTGGACCTCTCTGGAAACCCCGGCACCCTGGCTGGGGATGACATCAGTGTGAGTACCAAATCTGTCATGGGTGGGGTGACATCACTCAGACTGTCCCCAGTGTGGTTTGGGTGGCTCTGGTGTCCTCTGGTCTGTGCCCTGCCCTGCAGTACCCCAGGGATGGGGAGCTCATGGCTGCAACACCCTGTGCCTGCCTGGGAGCAGCTGGGGACACCGTGGGGACATCCCCCTGCATCTCCCTGTGGGAGTGTGGGAGATGCCATCTGGAGCAAGGATGTATCCTGAGAGAGGGGGTTCCTGTGTGCAGGATTCACCCTGTGCTCAGTAGGAGTGGGGAGACAGGCTGGAACTGGGATTCCAGGGCTGCAGGGTGCTGGGTGAGGGGTGGGACTCAGGGGCAAAGCTGCTGAGCCCCCTCTGCTCACAGAACCTGCAGAGCCTCCTCCGCCACTGCCACTCGCTCTCCCACCTTAGCCTGGCTGGCACAGACTGTCCTTTGGATGCTGTGAGTACCATGCAGGGTGCAGGGGGTCCTGGCAGTGAGCCCTGCCCTCAGTCCCCCTCCATCCCCGGGCTGTGTGAGGGGCTGCAGCACCTCCGGGTCCTCCTGCACATGGCTCACATCCCCACCCTGGCAGCTCTTTGGAGCCCTGGTCCATGGATCCCACACCAGCCTCATCCACCTGGATCTTTCCAAAAACGTGTACTCCCACAAGTAAGCCCTGGGATGGTGTGAGGGGGGTACCAGGGGTACCCAGGGGGGTACCAGGGGTATCCAGGGGGTGGCTGGTGCTGGGTTGCATCCGCTGCCATGTTGTGTCCATTCTTTTCAGGAGGGTGAAAACCATCTCTCCTGACATCAAGGAGTTTTTCAGCCAGGCCTGCTCCCTCAGACATGTCTCCCTGGCAGGTACCAAGCTGCCAGCCGATGTCGTAAGGTGCGGTTGGGCTGAAGGGAATGGATTTGGGGTCAGGATGGATGGATGGCTGGATGGATGGATGGCTGGATGGAGCTGTGAGAGGCAGAACTCTGGGAAGGATGCCTTCCCCAGCATCCCACTCCCACTACCTGGACTGTCATTTTGGAGTCACCATGGCAGGTGCTGGTGCCCCCGTTTTTTGCACTGATGTTGGGGCTTTGGTGACTTTTCTAGGGCGTTGCTGCAAGGGCTGGCAGACAACAGTCACATCAGTGACCTGCACCTGGATCTCAGCAGCTGTGAGGTGAGGGCCCAGCAGCCATGGGGTCCCACTGGGGCAGTGTGGGAAGGTCCATGCCCTGTCTGACCTCGCCGACAGAAGGATCTCGTTTGCAGGGCTCTCTGCTCCCCTGTACTGATGTCTTGCTGTTTCTTCCAAGCTGAGATCAGCGGGGGCCCAAGTCATCCAGGATCTCATTCCTGATGCCAGCTCCATCAGTCACCTGGACTTGTCTGACAATGGTAGGTTGTTTTTTCCCAGCCTTGAGAAGATCTCCTCCATCTTCTGGACCTTCATGTCCAATCACCCAGCACAGAGAGGGGGGTGATTTCTTTATGCTCTCCTGCTTCAAGACTTGCCAAAATTTCTCATGTCACATCTTTCTTGGCACAGTCCTCTTCAGTTCACTGAATCTGGAGTGGTCTGGTGTTGCTGGTTCAGGGTTTGAAGCACTGAAAGGGTTTCCCTGGGCAGAAGCTCTTCCCACCTCTCTGCAGGTGTTTGTAGCCTCTGTAGCCAGCCTTGTCCAACTGTGGCCTCCAAAGCCATGGGCAAGTGATCCTGATCATCACAAACATCACCTCTGCCAGTTCTTAATTTCACCTAGAAGACCCTAAACTCTCAAACAGCGTTGCTAAGATCTCACAGCAGACCATGCAATTCCTCTGTAGCCAAACAGCTCTGGGAAAGCTGAGGTAGTTTGGAATCCTCCAGGACACCAGTGCTCCAAAAGCTCATGCTCTCACCCACGCTCTCAGGTCAACCTTTGCCAAAATGTGCTTCTATTTTTGGCTTTCCCAGTAGAGCATCTCTGTGCAGGAGGGGCAGTGCACAGGTGGGTGTTGGTGCCTGGTGCCCTTGGCTGGTTGAGCTGCTGGGTCCCTGCCCATGTCTCTGATTTCCCTGGGGATGGTGCAGCCAGGAGAGTGCAGGCAGCTGCCTGAAAGTTCAACTCCCTCTATGCTGTCCAGGATGGTGGGTGGATGATGGGGGGCATAGCAAGTAAAGCAAGTGCCATGTCCACCTCCCTTAGTGCCCCCATGGCTCAGCACAGCCTTGACACCCCAGTCAGGAGTGCCCACAGTGGCTGCTTCATCCCTGATGTTATTTCTCAGGGACCCCAGCCCTGCACAGGTCTTCAGTCTCCTTGGGGAAGCCGGGAAGGGAGGAAGATGCCCAGGAACTTCCCAGGCATCTCCAGCATCCCACTGTGGCAGCTTGGTGGCTCTGCAAGTCTCCTGTGGGGGACCACCTTGGTGCCATCTCCATGGATTTGGGTGTTCCCATCTCCTGCAGGCTTTGACCCCGACATGGTGACACTGGTGCTCTCCATTGGCAGAAGCAAATCCATTAGGCACGTCTCCCTGGGGAAAAACTTCAACATCAAATCCAAGTAAGTGCAAAGCAGCAGCACCCAGGCTTGGAGCCATCCAGGAATGGTGCACCCACCTTGACCCTCTCCCTATCAAAAGCCCATGGGCTGGTAGGAATTCCCTGCCCATCCTGGCTGCTCCAATGCAACAGGGAGGGTCACCATTGCCAGCACCTGGTGCAGTGTCAGAGATGGATCATAGCCCAGGCAAGAGAGGGAGGGACGACATGCCCCTGTGGGCCCAGGGCATGCACAAGTAACCCCCTCACACACACAAACACCATCTCTCCTGCAGGGAAGGTCTGTTGGATGTCCTGCACCGCATTGTCCAGCTCACCCAGGAGGAGGATTGTGTAAGTCCAGCTTGCCCTCAGCCACCACAACCCACCCCATCCCTGCTCCTGGTCACCCTCAGCCACCACTGTGCAGTCTCCATGATGGGGTGCCATCCAGATCCCTCCTGCACAGACTGGGAGCAGTCCTCCCTCTCTCCCACTGCCATTCAAGTCCTTCTGCTTTTATTTTTCCTCAGTCTGAAGCAGAAGCTCAGACAGAGGAGTGGGAGCTGTTCCTGTTCACCTGGGAAAATGGGAGCCTGTGTCTGGCTAAAGGCAGGGAGGAGACACTTGGTGTAACCTGGATTCAGCACAGCTTTCCCAAAAAACTTTTTTCTCCTTACTGCCTTCCAGGCATCTGAGCTAAATCCAGCCTGTTGCCTAAGCACTCATTGCCCTCCTGCTTCCTGAGGCTCAGGATCACTTGTTCTCTCCAAAACCAGCACCAGCCCAGAGGCTGCTGGACAGGGATGGAGGCTGTGCCTGAAGGGGACATGCACCTTTACATGTCCCCCTGTCCCCCTCCTTGTCCCTTTTCCAGCCTCTCCAGTCACTGTCTGTGGCTGAATCGCGCCTCAAACTGGGAACCAACGTCCTACTGAGTGCCCTGGGCAGTAACACCAGCCTCGTCTCCCTGGACATCAGCGGCAACGCCATGGGGGACACGGGGGCCAAGATGCTCGCCAAGGCCCTGCAGATCAACACCAAGCTCAGGTAGAAGCAGCTCTGTAACATCCTGAGGGTGATCCTGAGGTGATGGCTCTGATGCTGATGCCATCAGAGGTTTGTCATGGCTGCTGGTGGTCATGGGTGTGGTCCTGGACCACTCCTGGTTCATGGTTGGATGCTATGACTGCATTTTGCACCCATGGCAGTGCTGGCAGGGGACATATGAAGGACAAGAGAGCAGCTCAGTCCCTTCCCTGGTGCTTACCACCTCTTTTCCAGACTCCTGCACAGCCCAGTGTGCTGCAGACAGACCTTTGTGGTCACTGCCCTCACCTCATGCTCTGCCATCAGTTCTTAAAACACCACTTTTGATCACATTGTGTACACAAAGCCGAGGCAGGGGTGCCTTCAGAGGACAGGGAATGGTGTTCAGCCAGGGCTGTTCCTCTGGGAGATGTCTGTCCCTGCCCACAGGATGGTGCCTGAACGTGTCCTCCCAACCCTTTACTCCCTCTAGGCACCCACCTAATTTACAACTCCTTGCAAAGTCCAAGTTTAGGTTTTGGATACTGAAAATTGTAATTTTTAACCTCACTTTTAGTCTCTCTGGTGGCTGAGGTCAGCCTTGGTCTGACTCTTGCTGGCACCACCTCAGGGCAGTGTGGGTGTGGGCAGGGCTCACCTAGGTCCCTCTTTTTGCAGGACTGTGGTTTGGGACAGGAACAACACGACTGCCCATGGGCTCCTAGAGGTGGCTCAGGCTTTGGAGAGGTAAAGAAGGAGCCTCTTGGTCCTCCTGGCTTGTTACTGCTATGCAAGAGAGCCTCTGTCACCAGCATGTCACTGTCCCCAGGGCCTTTTTTCCCCTTGTATGGCAAGACCATCACACAGTTTCATGTCCCATGGGAGTTGGTCCACAGCTCTGGCCTTGCAGCCAGAAAAGCAACCTGACACCCATTTGATGATGACACCCCCATTACCAACCTCTGGGACTCCCCTGGGCTCTGCATCCCAACCAGCACAGCCCCATGTCCCCAGGAGCCCCCAGTGAGCACGAGGGGATCTGGTGGTGGTGCTGCTGTGATGCTCCTCTCCTCTCTGCCTGTGACAGGTGGATAGAGTTTGTTCACCTGCTGAGCACACCCCCCACCCTGTGTGGTGTTTGGCTGTGCAGAGAGATCTCTGGAAGTCTGAAGGAAGAGGGGTACATGGAGAGCCCGGGCAGGTGGTCACTGCCCCCACACCAGGGTCTGCTGAGGGCCAGGGTTTGGCCATCCCTATCTCCAGGGCTGGACCTCAGGACAGTGTCCAGGGTGCTGTTGGGTGGGCTCTGGGTCTGTGCCATGTCTGTGGGGACATGACCAGGAGGGATGAGGATGAGCCCTGGGTGCAGCAGCAGCTGCTCACCCCACTCTGCCTGGCAGGAATTACACGCTCAAGTCGATGCCGCTGCCCATGAGCGACGTGGCGCAGGCTTATCGCAGCAACCCCGAGAGGACGGAGGAGGCCGTGCACAAGGTGGGGGATGCGGGCTGGGGGATTCAGGGCCAAGTGCCACCATCACTGCTCATGGCCTCTTGCTCTGCAGCTCCAGTCCTGCCTGACGAGAAACCAGCTGCGGCAAACGCTGCCAGCGCAGACCTTCCGGCTGCAGCAGGGCATCCTCACCACCTCCTCCGAACAGGTTTGACGGACAAATTACTGCACGGGGCTGCTCCTCCCCTGCCCCAAACGACCCTGGCTTGTTCATGTGAGCTCTTGCAGCAAAACACCATTTTAACCTGGAAGGCAGAGGAGATTGGAGGGATGGAACAGGTTGTTCAGAGAAATTGTGGGTGCCAGATCTCTGGAAATGTTCAAGCCCAGGTTGGGCTCAGAGCAAGCTGGTCTGGTGGAAGGTGTCCCTGACCATGGCAGGGGGTTTGGAATGAGAGGACCTTTAAGGTCCCTTCCAACCCAAACCATTTCATGGTTCTGTGGTGAGGGTGGGGGCGGATGGAAAGCAGATCTCCTGGAATCCTGCTGGTTGCATCCATGCATTTTGTGCATATGCACTGCTGAGATAACTTGCTGCTATGCTAGCTGTACAGTGTGTTCCTACCCCCCTGCACTTTTGCCAGCAAATCCCTGCCGTGTGGCATCCCTGGTTATTAGGCAGGAATGTAACCTGCATATCCCCCCTCTGAGCACACTGTTCTTTGGGAAAGTCACAGCAAGGAGGGGAACTGGCAGTGCTGCTCCAGCTCTGGCACATGACACAGCCTCTCTGTGCTCCAGATGGTGAATGAGATCTGCCTGAGTGTGCAGAAGCACGTCGACATCCTCAGCACCTGCACGGGCAGGGAGGTGGAGACGGACATCCTCTGTGCTGAGGAGGCCATCAGGAATGCCAACCTGTCTGTCAGTGTGAGTGCACAGCGTGGGAAACCCCCCAGCTCACCCAGCATCCATTCGGGATCGAAGCAGGGCATTGATTAGTTAATGACATCATTAACCAGCAGCCAGGGAATTCCAGAATGTCGATGCAACAGACACAGAGCATCAAGCGCTTGCAAATATTAAAGAGCAGCTGAGAATTTCTGAATTCGCTTTTAGAACAAAGATCAAAATGTTCTCAGTCCCCTTGCCCCAGAGATACAAAGCTGTGTGCACACCCCCACAGGGTTACAACCCCTTTTCCTCTGGCATCCCATGCTCACATGTCCCTCCTTGGGACAGATAGGTGCTTCAGCTTTGAGAACACCCTGCAACCCACAGATGCCCACACTGCTGAGAAACCTCCCTGAGGGGTCCCTCCCTGTGGCACCTTCATCCCACGCCAGCAATGGGGATGCTCCATCAGCCCATGACAAAATCCATCATGTTGGCTTGGCAGCTCCTGGCTGTCAGACCTGATTTGATCCTCCTGATCTTAGTTCTCTCTCCCCATTGCACCTTTTCCTCTTCCTCCTTTCCCCTTTTCCCCAACTCTCTGGCACCCCCCTGGTTACTTAATCTGCAGAGACAGGATCTAAGAACACAGCACTGATGTCAGAAAGGTGATGAAAGGGTTGGTTAAGGGTGTGCCTGATGCAGGTAGTGGGGTGCAAGAGGGGAAGGAGAGTCAGTGGGTGGTGGGGAGAAATTGAGGAGACAAAGGGACTATGAGCGACAAGGATGCCCAAACCTGGTCCAGCAAAGCCGAAAGATCACTAGGTCTTCCTAGCTGGTGATGCTCTTCCATGGGGCAGCCATGGACACAGGCTATGCATGGAAATACGGGAAGAGAAGATGAGGTGACATGGGATGATCCACACCATCTCTTTTCCCATGTCAGATCCTGCCCCTCTTGTATGAGGCAGGGAACACTCCCTACCAGAATGGCAAGCTGCAGCACAAGCTGGAGTGTCTCACGGAGGAAGCATCACAGATCTGCAGCCGGGAAATCCAGGTGGGCACCGATGGGCAGCAGGGGATGTTCATCAGCCTTGGCCCAAGGATAAGGGGGATGGTGTCTACTGAAAGCCCTATGAATCCTGATAGAAAAGAAACTGAAACCTTCCTTTCCCCCCCCAAACTTCAGGCAATCATGCAGGCAGTGCTGGACACGGCCCACGGGCTGTGCCCAGCTGTGGTGCAGAAGAGCGGGGTCAGGGATCAGCTGGTCAATGCCATGTCGGAGCGGATCTGCCTCCAGGACCACCTCAGCCTCAATGCAGTCCTGGACCAGATGGTTACTGATGTCTTCAGCAAGCTGAAGTGGGTGATGTGCTGTTCTTCCTTCTTGCTTGGTCACTGGCACTGACCCATGGGGTCAGAGGAGCATTGTGGGGGCTCTCTACCATCTTCTCTCCCCAAATTGTGGTAGAGATGTGCTGGGTCCTGCTGCTGTGTTTTTCCAGCTGCAGTTTTGCTTCCTGCTTGGATCCACTTTGGATGAGTTCCTAGGGTGCTGGGGAAAGCCATGGAGTGATGTTCCTGCAGGTACATCTCCTTGGCTGACCCTGACCATCAACAGTGGGATGCGTTTGGCATTTTCCATCCCAGCCAGCGCCTATTCCCATTCCTGCACTGGCAGCACAGACCTAGCCAGCCACAGCACATGGGCATGTCCTGGGATCCCCTCTGTGTTCCACAGCCAAGCATCCATCTCCTCAGCAAAGCCCTCCCTGGGGAGGTGGCCCCATGGCTTGCAGGCTTGGTGGATGCTGGCCCTGAGAGCCCTCTTTCTGCTCCAGTGAAATCAAGCTGTCCGTCACAGCCGCTGTAGCTGACTGCATTGTGGATGCTGTGCTGGGAGACCTGACCACTGCCCAGCACAAACTGGTGAGTGCTGGGGGCTGCCAGCACCTGCAGGATGGGGATGTGGGGCTGGGATACAGGATGGGGGCTGGGTATCCCAGTATTGTCCAGATACCTGGACACCAATGCTCTGGCGACGGATTTGCAGGCTGGGAAGCAGGACAATTCCCACCCAGGCTGGTTTTCCTCCCAGGTAATCCTCTCCCAGTGTGGTCACAGCAATATTAACACCCTAAGCAAAGTCCCAGCACTGCTGCCGTGTGGTGGGGGGTGCTGGGGTGACTCCAGGCACTGGCCACTCCTGCAACAGGGCAGCTGCACTGGGCTGGACACTGGCTAATCAGGCCTAAATCCGCTCACAAATCCCAGCCGTGGGTAGGGAGCAGAGCAGCGCGGAGCACACAGGGCAGCCGAGCACATTTCAGCCCCTGGGATAATTTAAGCGCTTCCTAATGGTTTTAGGCAGAGAGCCTCTCCAAGCAGGGGCTCGACCTCCTGGTGCTGCCGCCGGAGTCGGCTGAGGACGATGCCACGGCGCTGGCAAGGGGCAGGAATCCTGCGGACCTCGCTGCAGAGGAGGTAGGGTCCGGACCCGCTGCTGCCGCGTGATGCCCGTGGTATAACCGCCCTTTATCCGCCTTACCGGATGATGCCTGGCTTAACACCACGGCCTCTCTGGGTGCATGCACCCCCTGGCACCCCCAGGGCACAGCTAAGGCAATTAGTCCTGGAAAATGGCACCATTAGTCTGCCAGGCTATGCTGCTGGCACCTGGAATGTGTCCTTGTGGCAGCCTGGCTGCTTGCACCTCGCATAGTTCTGGATGGGGAAGTATCCAGTCCAGCACTGTGGGTAGTTTTGGAGATAGGACAAGATGGGGGGGTGCAGACCTGGGAACCTGGGGGTGATGGAGGGATTGCACCCATCACTGGACAAAGCCTGGCTGGCTCTGGTTGCCTCTTGGCACAGCCAGCTTGTCCATGCCGGAGCTGCCACCATCCCTCTCTCCCTGCAGTACAAGATGGCCCTGCGGAGGAGAAACAAGCATTTCAGGAGCATTCGGCCCACACCAACTGTGAGAAGTAAGGTCACGGGCTCAGTGGGTGCTGTGCTGCCTCCACAGGGCATGGCAGGGCTGGGGGCTCGCAGCAGCAACGTGGGGGCCTCACGGTCAGAGCCCCCCACAGTGATGGGCAGCGGAATCTGGACTCTTCAGAGAGACCCTCCCAGTGCCATGGTTGGAGTCTGTGGGGGAAGCTCACCTTGGCCTTGCTCTTGTACTGGTTTTGGACCTCAGCTGGCTTGGTGCTTTTGGGCAGTGGAGTAAATGCCCTGAACTCCCTCCTCATACAGCCAGCTAGGGGTATCTCCACTGCCATCCCACGGTCCACCCTGAGTGTAGACATCCCCCACTCACCCAGCAGCCTTGGGGAGAAGACATTGCCCGTGGGTTTTCCTTGCTGCTGGTGTTGCCCCCAGAGCCCTGCACGCCTGGGAGGGGAGCGAATCTCAGGGGAGGCATAGACAGCTGTGGCTAAAGCAGAGCTCATGCAGACTCATGAGATTCCCCAGGGGGTACCTGAGCCCCGCAGCACCCTGCCACCCATCCAGAGGGTACGTGGGGGAGGGAGAAGCTTCCTGCAGAGCAAAACCTGTGTGTTGTGAGTGCTGCTTGCCGGGCACAGCTCATGCCGTACCACTGCTGCCTGCTGCCGGTCTCAGGGCTGGCTGCGGGGCTCGGCCGGGCCCCTGCCCGAGCATCCCCTCACACTCCCCCAGAGCATCATCCCCTCCACGCAAAGCTCCAGCGGCGGCGGCGGATCCATCGGGGCTGCGCCGCAAAGCCGCCAGGCGCGCTCCCGGCGGGCACGGCCGCGCTCCCCTCCCCGCGGCACTGCCCGCGCCCGCTGACCCTCCGCGCGTGGGCGAAGGTGACGGCGTCGGTGATGATGATGGTGATGATGATGATGATGGGGAGGCCTGGCGAGGGCGGGTGTCAACAGGGACCCTGTCGCCCCTCGTAGGTGTCTCGGAGCTGGAGCCGGCGGCGGGTCGAGACGCCAGCGGGCTCCGAGCTCACCGGGCGCCGCCGTCACTCAGCCCCGCCGCGCCGCCGGCACGCCCTGCCTCCACAAAGGATGCTGAGCCTGCGAGCGGCTCGCTCCCCGCCACGCAGCCTGCCACCGCCACCGGATTCCTTATGGACCTGCCGACCGCCGGCGAGAAGCTGGAGCATTGCACCAAAGCCAGGCCCCGGCCCAACCGCCGGCACAAGCAGCCGCCCAGCAAGCCGAATGTAAGGGGGGGCATGGCTGGCAAGGGAGGTGGGGTGTATTCGGTGTGTTTTTCCCATTTTTTTTTCCGCTTGGGTGAGTTATTGCGGTCAGTATTTGTTGCAAGGCAGGAAAAGGAGATGCGCAAAGACGCGGTGGGTTTATTATTCTGCATTTCAGCTGCTGCCGGAGCCTCCTCCTCGGAGGGGGACAGCCTGAAAGGATGGGCAAGGGGGCTGGGGGGGCCGAGGGGAATCATCCATCCTCTTTCCTGCTCCCCACTAGAAGATGCTGAGCAGCAGGAGCCAGGAGAGGAATGAAAAAACCTGCAGAGTTTGGGTGCAGAGGGCCAGCGATGTGTTCAGCAATGGCTCCAGCTGCCTCCCTCCTGAGCTCCATTTGCTCCCCCTTACCCAAAATCCATCATCCCTGAGGCACTGGAGGCCACCACGGCTCCCGGTGATGTTTGTGGGGCTCTACCAGCCGTGATGATGTGGGCTGTGCTCCCCCCATCCAACAGGCGCCTGGGTGGGGATCCTGCTTTTGCACCCCCCTTCCCAAAGGAAAAGTAACTTTTGGGTGCAGTCAGTGGTGACTCCAGCCCCGTCACTGTCCCTGGGGCCGGCATCACCTCATCCCCATGCCACCGTGATGCAGCTGGATCTTTTCACTTGCTGGAAAGCCCTGGCTTGCAGGGCTGTGGTAATGCTCGCCCTTGGATCATGGTGGGCTCGGGGCCGGAGGGGAGGCAGGAGCTGTGTCCCACGGGCAGGGTGGGTGCTGGAGGTTGGCAGGGCCAGGGGACCACCACCCTGCAGTGGGACAGGCACACCTGGCAGCCAGGGTGGGCCAAGGCTTGAGCAAGGACGGGCTTTGATGGATATGATGTGACAGAGAGAGCAGATCTCAGATGGCTGGAACAGCTCCTGAGCGGCATCAATCCAGCTGTAATGAAAAGTCATTATGGATTGAAATGCCACCGATGGGCAAGCGCCTCCCTCTCATCGATAGGAAGCCGCTGATGCAGTACCACATGCCAGGGAGAAGAAGGTGCCATGGCATGGAGGAAGGCTTGGCCATAGCGTGGACCTCTTTGTTATGGGGATGGAGCAGGTGGCTCCCATGCAGGCTGTGGTGGCACTCCAAGTTTGGACTTGAAACATCTGAAGGATGCAGGTCCTTGCAGGTCACCTGCTCCATCACAGGGGTCCCTTTCTTGGAGCTCAGATGGAGGAAGTATCCCTGCCAAAGGCTTCTCCCACCGTACAAGTGCCATATCTCAGCCACTGTGCTGGGCAAGGGGTTGGAAGGAGCCTGGGGCTGCCTGGAGCTCCCAGTGCTGAAGGGAGGGAGCAGGATTAGAGCTTGGATGCATCTGCTAACATCATGGTTCGGCTTTAATGCTGGGTATGAGATGGAGCAGGACCCATCCTGCAGGGGTACCCACTTGTTCATGCCCAGTGTGGGTGACACACCTTCATGCCTGGGGGCACCTTTGCCCTGTGCTGGGCTGACAGCAACTGTCACTCACAGGTGCAGCCCGTGGCCTGCGAGAACAGCGAGGACAGGAGCATCACCCGCGTGGACGAGGGGCTGGAGGACTTCTTTGCCAAGAGGCTCATCACAGAAACACTGCCGTAAGCCTGGGGGGTGCTCAGGGCCCACACCCATCCCCAGGTTTCAGCAGCCTCCCTGCAAATGCTGCTGGTCCCAGTACAAAAGGGATGCTGGAGAAAGCAGCATGCCCAGGGATATTGCCCAGGGCAAGGCTGGGGAAGAGGTATGGGATGGCAGCCGTGGTGTGCTGGATGTGGCCATGGAGTCTGTTCCGCAGTGGGGAGCCAATGAGGCAGCATGCATGGGAACCATGCTGGGAATGGGTGCCCTTGCCAGGACACTGCCATCTCAGGTGGAGTGTCCAGGGTCTGTATCCATCCCTTTAGGGTGGGCAGGGATAAAAACCTGATCCCTTACCTCCTGGCAGCCTGGAGCTCACCTTTTCCAATGCTTCATCTCTCCCCAGCCCCACGACTTCAGAGACCTGCCCAGGATCAGCCCCTCTGGCTCCCTCTGGTTCCCGCACCCTCAAGAAGAAAATCGGGAACTTTTTTGCCTTCAAGAAACCCAAATCCAGCCGGGGCTCGAGGTGTGAGAAGGAACCTGAGGGTGGTCCCACCGCCCCTAGGAGCAGGCGCTCGATGCTCAGTGACATTTTACGAGCCCCCAGCAAGTCGGGCGAGTCAGGGAAGCCCCTGAGTAAATCAGAGGAGGGGGGGCTCTCTGCCGAGCCCCACGCAGAGCCTGAGCACTGCCAGACCCCTGACTCTGCCCGGAGGATCCGGCCCAAGTACTCTCGGGAGGGGAAATCCCAGTCACTCATCTTGCTGTCTGGGGAGGACGAGGATGCACTGGGGGTCAGGCATGACAAGGTAAGCACTGTCACACTCACCGAGTCACCACCACTGTTCAGCTCACCTGGTGAGTGCTGTTCCCACCCATGGGTGCCAGTGGGGTTACCAGGGGATGGGGAGACACTGGAGTGATGGCTGGGGATATTTCCACTGGATTGTGCCTATGTCACCGTCTCCTGACAGCATGCCTGGGGTTGGGAATGTGGGTGCCCTGCAGGCAGGAGTGTGGGTGCCATAGGTGCTGTGGTGGGTCCGTGTTCCTGGCAGGGTTGTCTCTCTCCTGCAGAAGAGGCACCTGGAGAAGAGTGAGGCGGAGTTGTCCAGCTCCTTTGAGCAGCGCGTGCAGGTCATGCTCCATCGCATCGGCGTCACCAAGGGCCCAGCTGCTGACAGCAAGAAGCTGCAGGTGGGGACTGGTTCTATTTTTGGGATGGACCCTGCTCCTCCAGGGTGGAAGGAGATGGGGGCCCATAGAGTGGGGGACATCTCCCCACTGGGACTGGCAGCACCTAGCTCAGTGCTGCCACTGCCCATAGACTCTGCCCTGTTGCCTTACCCTCTGCAAGGGGTGAATGCCTATACACTGCATGATGTCTGTCAGTCTGTCCCTCCTTTCCTGGCATGCACTCATTCCCTACAGCCACATCAGAGCCTGGCAGCAGCAGTCTGCCCTCTGCACCCATTGTCTCTGCGGGTACTGCCCCCCTGACACCTCCCTTACCAGTTTTTTCCCCCTTGCAGAGCAAAGACAGCGAGATCAAGAAAGCCGGCTCAGATGGTGAGGGGCTGTGCCCTCCCCACCCTGACCCCCACCCAGCTGGGCACCCATGGGTGGCCCTGTGTAGGCCCCCTTGGACTCCCAGCTGTGGGTCCTGCTCCATCATCCTCTTGTTGGGTGCTGGTGGCACTGGGCAGACCCCAGCTCACTGATGCTGGCCGGTGACTTGTGCTTGCAGGGGATATCGTGGACAGCTCTGCAGACTCCCCTCCATCCCTCAAGGCTCGCACACACTCTGTGTCCACAGGTGGGTCAGCAGTGCATGCTGGGGGGGGGGGTCACACCAGCCCGTGGGCCAGAGGGCTTTATCCCCTCCCCTAGCACCAAGCATGGGGACTGGAGCCAACAGGGATTGGTGGGCACAGGCACGTGGGCAGAATTCCATCCTCGGGAGGGTGTCCTACACCCATGGGTGCCCATCCCTGGAGATGGCGGATGGACACCCAGCCCATTGCCCAGTCCCTGGGCTGGCTGCAGGCTGGTTCCCAGCACCAAGAACCATCCTTGGGGCTGTCACTTCTGGATGCCCACAGCTCCATCCTGCCTGCCCCACAGACGCGCCCTTCCGCAGCTCAGCCGCCAGGATGGAGCCCAGCGCCGAGCCCCGGCCAGCCTGGAGAGCCCTGGGACGGCAGCTGCCTGCTGAGCCTCCGGCCAGCAGCTCCGACCAGCCCCGGCGCTCCTTCACCCTAGCAGAGCCCAGCGGGCTGCCAGAGCCCGGGGGCCAGGAGGGCTGGAGCAGCAGCCTGCCGCGGCTGGGCAGGAACGTGCCAGTGGCTCTGCCACGGAGGGTCAGCCATGGTGGGGAGGTGGGTGCTGGCACCCTGCCCACACCACCCAATACTGAAGGTAGGGATGTGCGAGGTGCCCAAGGGTGCCTCGTTCCACTGCTGGCCTGTTCTTGGAGCCCTTAGGAATGGAGGGCAGCAGGGAGCCAGGCACAGGGTGGGTGCTGATGGGGCCTGCCAAGTGGGGTGCTGTGGACTATTCTCCAGTGGCATCTCCCCATTGCTTACACAGACAACCGGCTGATGGCACGGCTGGCAGCGCCACGGCCGACCAGCCGTCGAGCACTGTCCGTCCATGAGGAGCAGCTCAGGGAGCCCGAGTGCCCGGCGGAGCTGGGAAGTAAGTTGGGTCTGAAGGGGGACCCCCAAGCCCTCCTTGTGCCTAACACCAATGGAGGTGGGTGGTGGTGTTCCACGCGCATGCTGCTGCTGCCTCTCCCAGCTGGTGGGTGATAGACAATGGCACTGCCACACTGGAAAGTTCCTAAGGGGAATTTGGCATTGGGATCAGTTCCAGCAAGAGCCAGGTCACTCTGTGCCCCACTCTAACATGGGGCTGGGTTGTGTTTTTCCTCCAGTGGGCACCGTTCCCCTGCGCCTGCGGCGTTCGCCTGTGCTCAGGCACAGGACCAAGCACGAGTCCCTCTCAGAGATGGAGGGTGAGCCTGGACCAAGCTTGGATGAAGGTGAGATGTTCCCCTCCCCGCTACTGCAGGTGCTGGGGTACCAAGGGTCCCCCCATGCTTACACCAGCACCTGTGACCTCTGTAGGTGCCACGCTGCAGGACTGGCCCCGTGCCGGGCTGGAGGAGCCGCAGGCTGGCACAGGCACTGAGGGTGAGCAGCCACAAGCCCTGGCACAAACTGTTGGGAATGCACAAGACTCAGCTGCCATAGACCAAAGACGCCCAGTGCCAGGCCAGGAGGAGCCAGCCCTGGGACAGTGAAGCCCCTGCATGTCACCACGCTGTTCCAAATAAAACCCTGCAAGCAAGTGCACTGTGCCGGGGTGCTTGGCAGCTGGGGTGCAGAGAGAACAGAGGGGCCACCAGGCTGACATGGATGTGCCAGTGATGGCATTACCCAATTTTCGCCATGGGGACAGCCGGGCCACCAGCATCACCCAGGATGCCCAGGGACTGTCAGAGCCTGCAGGATGCATCCAGTGGTGTTGCAATCCCCAGTGCCCTCTGTTGCTGTGGGCTGCAGCGGGGGAGCCGGTGATTTTAGGCAGCCAGCTGTTTTTAGGAAGTGTTCCTGAGGCACTTTCACCACTCCAGCTCCTGACCCCATGGCGTGGGTGCCGCTCTGTCCAGCCCCCGCCAGACGCAGGCTTCCATCAGCGGGACCACACTCACCGCCTTTCAGCACGCAGCTCCATCCCCGCAGCTCCCTGACGGCACCAGCGTGATCCTGACACCCCAGTGGCTTTCTCCTGTGTTGCCCTCTGCTCTGGACCAAACGCATTCCTTACACCGATGTTTACGACAAAGCAAGATGCTTGTTTTGTTTTTCTTTTTTTTTTTTTTTTTTTTTAAATACAAGAGCTGTGTATTTAAAAAATATACAATTTTTAATTTCTACAGCATAACCCTGCAGGATATTTTTTGTAATAAACAGTGCAGAACCCTACCTAAATTTATTCAATAAACCATCCAAGCTCCTAGGGGACCTTTGGAGCAGGAACAGGTTGTGGGGCCTCTGCCAGTGCTGCTATGGTGGCACTGGGTTACGTCTTGTCCCCACTCACTGGGACGAGGCATTTGGAAAGAATGAAGAGGTGGGAGAGGGATGATGCTCACATACAGGCATTCCTGAATGAATGCTTTTCTCCCCTCTCGGCACTGAGGGTATTGGCTTTCAACAGCTCATGTGCCAGCACCACTGGAACCAGGGTCTCTGCAGCCAGGCCAGCCCACTCAGCAGTCCCCTGGGGCACAGAGCTTCTGGTGTCCCCACATCCCTCCCCAGCCACTCTTCCCAGTGTTTTGACAAACCCATTGAAGAAACAAAGGAATGAAAGATGGGCTGGGCTCAGGAATCGTCCTCCTCACTCAGTATCCAGCATGCCCACCTCAGCATTGCCTTTGAGATCCTGCAAAACCAGACAGGGAAGAGCCAGGGTGAGAAGAAACCCACACTGGGGCAGCTGGTGCTAAGGGTTAAGGCAGAGATCAGGACTCGCTATAGGGATGAGTCCCACTGCAGGAACAAGGGACAGCCACAAGTCCATGGCTGATATGGCACTGACCTGATAGATTGTACCTGCTGGCAGAGCTCAGGGCTTGGTGCCTCGTATTGGTACTGGGCTGGTGTCTCCATGAACTACAAAAGCAAAGGGGTGAGATGAGTCTGCTCCAGCCACAGCACCTGAGAGCCCAAGAACCCCAGGAAAACCACCTAGGATTGAGGTGTCTCTTCTTTTGATCTTCTTTTATCCAGATAGCTTGGAAGATGTTCCAGCAATCGTTTGTTCCCACCCAATTGTTCAGCTCAGGCTAAACTACATTTTCACCATCCCTGGAGGGATTTAAAGGCCTGTGGATGTGGTGCAGTGGTGGCTTGGCAGT
Organism: Catharus ustulatus; assembly: GCF_009819885.2. Lineage (NCBI taxonomy): Eukaryota > Metazoa > Chordata > Aves > Passeriformes > Turdidae > Catharus > Catharus ustulatus. The sequence goes on along the minus strand of NC_046231.1, from coordinate 14,650,257 downwards.
GCTGGGGAATGGTTGGACTTACATCTCATGAGCCCTTTTCCAGCCTAAGTCATTACATGATCCCTTCATCATTCCCTCAGTGTTCCCAGCTCCTCCACCATCTACACGGATACCTGCATTCAACTTTGTATCCCCACCAGCCTGGTGAAGAAAGATCCTGGGGATGGACACCAGTGGTGTGGGGCACAAAGAGCCTCCCCAGGGACCCCCAGCCCTCAGGGGACCTCACAGCTGCTTCGTATTTACCGGCTCTGGAGCTCTGCACTGCTCTGGCTGCTCCGGCCTGGAGCTGGGCCCAGCTCTTGCAGGGGATGCTTGCTCTTCCTCCTCCTCCACTTTCTCCTCCTCCTCCTCTGACTCTTCCTCCTCCAGCTCCTTTCTACATTGCAGCCTTGTCTTCCTTCTGCTCTTTGCACCCCGTGGGCTCACGCGCTGCACTCTCTTGCCTGTGCCTCTCCCCCTGCCCTTCGAGGTGCTTGGGAGATGCTGCTGCCCACTGGAGTCCTGCTCATCTTCCTCCATCACCTTCCTCTTGGAACCCAGAGCCTTTCCTTCCTTTGTCCTGGCGTGAGCAAGTCCAGGCTTCAACGCATCTGGAGAGGAAGCTGTGGCACTGGAGCAGGCCTGCTCCCTGTGAGGAATCCTGCTGGGTGAGGATTGCAAGCTGCTGCTGGGCAAGACTGGAGAAAGAGTGGGGAGGGGGGCCTGAGAGCTCCTGGATCCCTGTGGGACTTGATCAGTGCACGGGGCATCACAGGCTGCCTCCACAGCTGATGCTGCCTCACTGGTGCTGATGTCCACCAGCCTGGGATTGTTGTAGGAGCAGAGCAGGGAGGGAGAGGAGGTCTGTACTGGATCTTCCTGGAGCAATCCCTCAGGAGATCCCTGGTTACACACTTCCAGCAGGTCAGTGGTGTTACTGTCAGCAGCCACATCTTTCTGGCTCTTTATGGAAGGGTCAGATTGAAAGGTCTTCTCTAGTAAGAGGAAAAGCATCATCAGTTTGAGCAAGGGGCTGGTGGTGGGATCTCTCCTGGTACACAGGAAAGAGTGTCAGGGCTGGAATGATACAGGTCCAGGGCTATGGGAACACCACAGGCTTTATGGCCAGGGGAAATCAAGCCAGCAGCCAGGGTGAGCTACACCCATTGAGAAGAGAGGAGCTGTCTCCTGCCAGGAAGGCAGGCTGGATGCCCTGGGACATAGGGACTCACCATCTGAAGGGCTTGGGGTCAAAGACAACGAAGGCATCCTGTTCCAGGGGTTGTCCAGGGATTCCTCCAAGCTATCTGACAAGGTCGGTGATGCAGTACCTGCAATGAAGAAGCTGGAGGGTTGATTTTGGCAAAGAAAGCAGCTGCCCATTCCCTGGGTCCCCTGTGCACAAGGTCTCCAAGAGAGACAGCCCCTGAGGGGAACCTTTTCCAGCCCAAAATGTGGTGTATTCCAGTGGACCCTTTCCAAGATCTCACAGCAGGCAGTGGAGAGGCAGACACTGCCCAGAGAGCAGGCAGCTATGAAGAAGGCCTTCTCCTACACCCTGCACTATCCAGGACAGTTCCTCACTGCAGCTCCTCCTCTACATGGACCTTCTGCAGACAATTCTGCAGCAAAGCTTGGTCACACCAAGCCTAGTAAGGTGACACAAACCCATCCTGGTGCTGAGCCAGAGCCAGTGAGGAGGAGGGCAAAGCAGGAGACTCATGCTCAGTGATGACATCAAAATCACTTCTTGCGCTCCCAACACAATCAACCAAAGCTGCAGCTTCAAGAAGCTGGGGGATTGGGACCACTCCCTGCCTGTTCAAGGCCTCCCAGACACCTGGCCAGTACCTCCTCCACTCAATCCAAGGAGATGGGCTGTGTCAACTGTAGAGGAAACTAAAGGCTGGATGGGATCTGGAGCGTTCATAGGAGGCCATGAGGACGATCCAAGGGCTGGAGCACCTCTGCTATGGAGACAGGCTGAGAGAGTTGGGGTTATTCAGCTTGGAGAATAGAAAGCTCTGGGGAGACCTAAGAGAACCTCCCTAAAGAGGCTCCAGAAGAGCCAGAGAAGGACTTTAGACAAGCCCATGGAGTGCCAGGATAAAGGGGAATGGCTTCACACTGACAGAAAGCAGGGTTAGCTTAGATACTTGTAAGAAATTCTTCCTGTGAGGGAGGCCCTGGCAAAGGTAGCCCAGTGAAGCTGTGGCTGCCCCAACCCTGGAAGTGTTCAAGGCTAAGCTGGACAGGGCTTGGAGCAACTAGTGTAGTGGCAGGGATTAGGGATAGATAGTCTTTAAGATCCCTTCCAACACAAATCTTTCTAGAATGTGGAGATCCTGCTACTCACAGCTGCTTTGGGATACAACACTGGGGTCTCCTGGCACTGTCCTGTCATCACTACTTTTTATAGAAGCTGCTTGGCTTGTATCTGCAATGAAAGGGGCACTGTTGGCCATATTCCCAGCCTGTACCCAGAGGTACACCCAGAGCAGAGGAACTCTTCTCCCCACCCTAGGGAGCCTCTCATTTCACATGCCTGGGTGCTGCACTGCCTACCTGCATACCCTGCAGATGCTGCCTCGGAAGAATCGCAAACACCTCCCTCCTCCTCAGCAGGGATCACCAGGGCGCTGACTGGGACCATGAAAACTTCCACACCCTGCTGCAATGAGACACATGACAGGGTTTTTGCTGGGCAGTCCTTCTCCAGATGCAGGAGCCCACCTGTACCTGCCAACCCAACACCATCTCCCTCCCCAGAAAACCTCCAGCTCTGCCCACTGTCCTTCCTCTTCCTTCTCCCACCCACCAAGCCATCACAGCCCTGTCTCAGACGGTCCCAGCAGACAGACTGACCTCCTTCTTGCGCTCTGCCTCCCACTGGGTGATGGGAACCTTGTCCTCCGCTGTCACTGGCTTCTCCTTTGATTTCCCTAAATCCAAGCATTCCTCGGCATTTTCCTTCAAAATCTCCAGCTGGTTCTGTCCTATGGCATCAATCAGCTGGGAGACAGAGGGCTCTGGAGCAAGAACACACAGACTGATCAGCAGAGGAGACAGCTGAACTCAGGCAAGCCTCACTTGCAAACACTTTTACACTGCTTGGTGACTGTCATGACACTGAAACCTGTCAAACACCCAAAATTCTGTATTTTCCTTTGCTTCTAGAAATCTTTCCTTTCTTCACACATCCTAGACCAGCAGCATGAGCACAAGCATTCAATATCCCACTCTGCTTTAGCTGTCAGCATTATCTCTTCCTGCTTTGGGCTTAGGACCATGAGATCTGACCAGGTTTGTGCCATCTCTGCCTAACAAGCAGAGGAAACACGGGGCCCCCACAGGCAGAGCATTGCAGACCCCCCAGAACCCTTTACCTGAGCTGGGAGCGTTCCTCACAGCAAGATTCCTCCTGTAATGACCAAGGAGAAGACAAAGCCAGGTTAGGGCTGGGACATACACTTCTCTTGGTCACAGATCAAGCACCCTGGATTGGAAGAAGCAGCTTGTGAAAGTAGTGGATCCCCCACTGGGTGCTGACCTGGCCACATGCTCAGTATGCCATGAATAGCCATCAGGGAGCCTCACCCCTGGAGATGGACTGATGGAAGGCCCTCAGGATCTCCAGTATTAGATCTCCAAGGATGAAGAATGAGCTGTGCAGGGCTCACCCACGCAGCTGTGCTGCCCACCACTGGCAGGAACAAGCTCCTCACAGGTGTTTCCTCCCAGCTCAGAGGAAGAGGCTGGCAATGTGCCACCACAACTTCATTTTTCATGGTTACTCAACTCTGTCACATTCCAGAGCAAGGAATCACACAGGTTAATCAGGAGCTGCCATAATCTGTGCCAGCCCTTGCCAGCCTGCTCTAACCCCAGTCTGAGGTTGCACACTCTCAGGGTGCATGGATATATCCCTCAGCTCCATACTTACAGCCAGAGCTCCTTTATCTTCATCAGCACAGAGGGGTCCTGGTTCCTACAGCAAGAGAGAAGCCAGTTACTGATTCCCTCCAAATCCCCATCTCCCTTCTCCCTTGCTTTGGAGACAATCCCCAAAAGGGACTGCCACAAGCAGGTGACATCAGGATTCCAAGGGTCAGTGCTGCTGTGGGGAAGATGAAGAAGGCCCCCTGAGCACAGCCCCCACCCACTTATCCCATGGACCATACCCATCAGATGATTCCATCCTCTGCCTCTGCATGGGCAGCACGATGAACTGCTGGGCAGTGAGGTAAAACTCGCAGTCCTCCTGTGGAGAGGACAGAGCCTGTGAGGCACCTCTGAGCCCCACCTCTGCTCCTGCCTCCCCTGGGGCCACCCAGCACTCCCACCCCAGCTCTGTCACCAGCCCTCCAGACTAAGAGAAGGTCCCCTCAAAAAGGACAACCCCCCTTTAAAGAGGAGTTTGTACCTTCCTGCACAGCTCTGCAAGAGCCACATGCCAGGGTGGGCCAGCCCAGGGGAGTCCCTGCAAGGGGACAGTGGACTGCTCTGCCACCAGCCCAGGCCTTCTGCAGCTGCCCAACAGGCAGAGGTGACAGCCTGGTGACCCTGGGAAAGATGCACCCCATCCCCAGCAAGGGCTCATCCCTGCCCAGGTCAGCTGCCACAGACCCTACAGGAGCTGCAGATGAAAATGAAAGGCCACCCATCACCTGCCTTCAGCTCCTGGGAGCAGCTGGAAGCAGGCAAGAGTGCAGGAAGCACAGCAAGGTAAAGGAACAGGCTGCTTCCACTCCTCAGAGCACTTACCAGCCTGGCCTCATCCTGGAAACACACCGTGTACTTCTGCAGGACGATAATTCTGCAATTAAGGCTGGAAAGCCTGAGCTGCAGGTGAGCACTGGAAAAGGAGCAGAGCAGGAATGCCTTGAAGAACGGAGCTGGACCTTCCCTAAAACACAGTGGGGCTCCCACAAAAGCTCTGCTAACCACACATGGGCATTCTGGAACACGGCTCAGCATGAGCAGCAGGCACCAAGGCTCCTTATTCCTTAGTAATTCCTGCCTAAGTGCAGCTTCTTCCTGCTGCTTATCCTTGGCTCTGCTACCAGCACCCCAACAGTTTAAGGGTGTCCAAATAGGGAAATGGAGGAAAGCACTGAAGGAGCAGCCCAGGCTACCATGGTTAATGCTCTGGCTCCTTCCACAAAACCTAAGGGCTCTACAGTCCCTTCTACTGGCATCACAGCTTCTGTCACGGATCCCTGCCCATCCCAACCAGCAGACACTGGAGCAAAGGCATTCCAGCTTTCTTAGCAGCTCTTTCACCCCAGCTTCCCACTCTGAGGTTGCTTTAGCTTAACACAACCTGAAAAAAGACCAGGTAGGAGCCCCAGCTCCTCACAGCAGCTGTGGAGAACTGCTGTCCCAGCCATGCCAAGCCAGGGTGGAACCCACTTTTCCTCTGCCTGCAGAGCTTCGGGTGTAATGACCACACGGATGTAGCAGGATCCATCAGAGACCTGAACCACAGCGTCTTGGAGGACCCCAGGCTGGCCAGGAGCAGTTGAGTCACTCAAGACCTGTAAAGAGATTGGAGAGGGAAAAAAAAAGAACTCTTACACATAAACGTGGAACAAGTTTCACAGGAAGATAGTCAGGACTCCAAGTTCTTCCTCCACAAAAAAAATTTAAAATCAGAGACGTTGAGAGCTGCACATCCACAACCACCAAACTGGGAACCACTGCACACTTTCCAGAATTTAGATTTCAAAGACTTTGGGACCACTTTGGGACAGTCCCTCTGGGTACCTACCCGCACCACCTGTCCAGCCAGGAAATTCTCACGCTCATCCAGGTGCTCGTAATTCACCAAGAGGTCAGCAATCCATGGCTCCAGGACATAGAGCTTGGGAGAAGGCACATTCTTGTCCACACACACAAGACTACATGAGAAGAGACAATACACCAAGCTATAAGCAGTGCTCCATCACCCTGGGAAGGGTTTGGCACCCTAAGCACAGCCACAAATCCAGGAGATTGCTCAAATCCACCCAAATGCACCCACTTCTCTGCAAGGACCCATCCTAAGGGCATTGTTCTGAGGAAGTCACGCTGCTGGGGGCACACAGGTCCTGCTGCATCCTGCTCAGACAGTGGAGGAGGACACTCGAAGCTCTGGAGTGTGTTCGGCCTTCTGCAAATCTCCCACACAGGACAGGACATTTATTTCTACCTCTTTCCATGTAGTTTATTATCACCCTGTAACTATTTTCCTGGGGCCGAGTCTTAACTACAACTGCCTGAACCGTGAAAGGGAGAACTGGGGACAGACAGGGCTGGGACACACACGGTTGGGGACAGGTAAGAGTTGGGCACAGGCAGGGGCAGAGGACAAGCAGGGACTGAGGACAGGCAGGGTTGGGACAGGCAGGGGCTGGGGACATGCAGGGGTTGGGATAGGCTGGGGACAGGTAAAGGCTGGGATAGGCAGGGGATGGGGATAGCCAGGGGCTGGGCCAGGCGGGGTTGGGGCCAGGCGGGGGCTGAGGGCAGGCAGGGCTAATCCCCCTCCCGGCCCCCCTCACCGCTCCCCCGCCGCCAGCCCCGGGCTCGCCCCGCCCGGCGGAGCGGCCGCTGCCGCCATGGCCGCGGGGCCCGGAACAGGAAACGGCGCCCGGGAGCGTCACTTCCGGGGCGGGGCGGGGCTGAGGGCCGGGGCGGGGCTGAGGGGCCGGGGCGGAGCTGAGGGGCCGGGGCGGGGCTGAGGGGCCGGAGCGGGGCTGAGGGGCCGGGGCGGGGCTGAGGGGCCGGGGCGGGGCTGAGGGGCCGGGGCGGGGCTGAGGGGCCGGGGCGGGGCGGGCCCGGAACCGCCGGCTGGGCCCGGAACCGCCGGCTGGGCCCGGAACCGCCGGCTGGGCCCGGAACCGCCGGCTGGGCCCGGAACCGCCGGCGCGGGGGTCGAGCCCGGCTCCCGACCCTCCCCATCCCCACCCCAGCCCTCCATCTCACCCCCAATTCCCATCCTTATGCCCCACCCTATCCCTGTGCCTTACCCCGGCGCTCTTACTGGGCATAGGCGTCGCTTTGTAGAAGTGAAGGATCTGAGGCGATCTTGGAGGATTTTCCAGTGCATGAAGAGGTTACAGGAGAGCTGGAGAGGGACTTTGGACAACGCCATGGAATGATAGGATAAGGAGGAATGGCTTCAAATTGGAAAAAAAAAAAAAAGGCAAGTTTAGATTAGATATGAGGAAGAAATTCTTCCCTGTAGCGGGGTGGATCACTGTCATAGGTTGCCCAGAGCACCCATGGCAGGGTGTTGGAATAACCTGTCATTCCAGGATTCTCTATGTTTTGGCCAACTCTCTAGTACAGTTTGCAATTCAGTGGTTCACACATGATACCAAACCATCCCTGGAACTCTACCTTGTTTTTACGTTCTTTCCTTTAGTTTTGGCTCCAGCTCCAGGTAGTCCCAGGGTCTCCCCAGATGGTTGCCCTTGGGAAGAAGCATCCTGCCACAGCAGCCTTGCCCATCCTTTGTCTCATCTTAGGTTTTTAAAGCCAGTTGGTGAAATCTGCCAGGCGACCTGGGAAATGTTCTGGCTGAGGAGATGGCAAATTCCTCCCCTCACCCAGTTCAGTTGTGACTTGGGGCATTCAGTTGCTTTTCATCCCCATGCCGGAGGCTGTGATTCCACGAGTGGACTGATGCTGAGGGAAATGGGCACAGCAAGATGGAGATAATTGTCACTGCATTTGGTTTGCATGGCCAGGTTCTGAGGGGGGGAGGTAGGAAGGACCTTCAGGGGTAACTTCTGTGGCAAGTGCAGACAGCTCCAGGATGGACGTGGTTTTGGCCAAGGCCGAACACTTCGGCCACGGTGGTAACACTTCTGTGATAACATATTTAAGAAGAAAACAATAAAGTTGCTGTGCAGTTGTAATTGCAGCCAGAGAAGAGTGGAATGAGAATATGTAGGGGAATAGCTCTGCAGACACCAAGGTCAGTGCAGGAGGAGGGGGAGGAGGTGCTGTTGCAGCCCGTAGTGCAGACCATGGTGAGGCAGCCATTCCCCTGAAGCCCATGGAGGGCATGGGAATGCAGAGATCCACCTGCAGCCCCCGGAGGAGCCCATGCTGGAGCAGGTGGATACCTGAGGAGAGGCTGTAAACCCATAGGAAACCCGTGCTGGAGCTGGGTCCTGGCAGGAACCTGCAGACCCCTGGAGAGAGGAGCCCATGCTGAAGCAGGTTTCCCAGTAGGACTTGTGACCCTGTGGAGGACCCGAGCTGGAGAAAGCTGTGCCTGAGGGAGTGCACCCCATGGAAGAGTGCTCCATGTTCCAGCAGTTTGTGGACAACTGTTGCCCATGAGATGGGCTCATGTTGAAGAAGTTAATGGAGAACTGTCTCCCTGAGGAGGGACCCCATGGTGCAGCAGAGGAAGGACTCCAACTCTTCTCCCTGAGTAACAGCAGGGAACACATGTGATGAACTGACCATAACCCCCATTCCCCGCCTCTCTGCACTGCTGAGCAGGAGCAGGTAGAGCTGGGAAGAAGGGAATGGTGGAGGGAAGGTATTTTTAAGATTTATCTTACTTCTCATTATCCTGCTCTGATTTTGTTTGTAACAAATTCAGTTAATATCCCCAGTTTGAGTCTGTTTTGCCTCTGACGGTATTTGGTGAGTGATCTCTCCTGGACCTTATCTCAACTCATGAACCTTTGTTATATTTTTTCTCTGCCCTATCCAGTTGCAGAGGGAGGTGATAGAGTGGCTTTGGTGGATGCCAGGCATCCAGCCAGGGTCAATTCACCACACACACAGTAGAGCAGGTGGCAGGGTTTGCTGTTACAGATTTATTTGGAAAGGTTGCATTTGGATGAAGGTCCTTGCATTCACATCTCCAGCTGGAGCAGGAAAGGTTCCACAAGCTTATGCTCCCTTAGTCCTGCTCAATCACATGCCATATAAGTGGTTATTAATTACTTCAAACTTCAAACACAACACCTCTGAACTGTCTTAAATGTGTACATCCCACTGTTGCAAATGGTCTGTGCAGTTTGGATGGTGCTGCAGCTGGAACCAGCTGGGGAGGCCATGGGATCATAGAATCAGAGAATCATTTAGATTGAAAAAGACCGCTAAGAACACCAAGTTCAATCCATCCATCACCCACTGGATGCTCAGACCCTCCTTGCAGGGTGGGGGCACATGGAAACCTGCAGGTCATGGTTCTGATTGACTTCAGGTGCAACAGGAGCTCCTGGGGGATGATTCTATAATCCAGTGATCCTCAGGCCTATCCTGAGGCTCCTGAATCCACCAGTCAGATGCTTCCTTGGGAGTTCAGTCCATCAGTTTGTTCAGCCTCTACTGCAGGAAAGAGCTGGGGGGTACCTGGACCACCCTGGGGCTGGATGTTCACCTGCAGTGCATGTGCCTGTGCACAGTCCTGGCTCCCAGCCACACCAAAGTCACACCAGGGGCAAAGCTGAATTTTATCCCAGAGCCATAGTTTGAGCTGGAAGGGACATTAAAGACCATCTAGTTCCAACCTCCCTGCACAAGAAGGGACACCTTACACTAGACCAGGTTGCTCAGAAACCCATGCAGCCTGTCCATGAACACTTCCAGGGATGAGGTAGGGATTACCCTTCCATCACACTGAAATATTAAATATTAGAGCAGAGTCTGAGGAAAGGGGTCACTCTTGAGGGTTTTTCCCAGCAGTCCTGGAGGGTTTCTCAGCCTGTTCTTGTAGCCAAGGAACACTTGTCTGTCCTGGCTGCTCTATCCCCAAGTCCTCAAGGGGCATTCACCTGTCCTGACAGCTCCATCCTCACCCCTGGCTTTGGCATTGCACAAACTGAGGCCAGCAAACTGCACCGTGCAGCGTCAGTGAGCCCAGCCTCGCCTGCCTGACCTTGGGCAAGGGGAGGGACAGGCCTGGGATCCCAAGAGGGAGGGAGGTGGTGGGAGAGAGTGTCGCAGCGCAAGGACAGGGATAGTGCTGGCCCTGAAAACCAAAAGGCTCAGGTTTGGTAGAGCAGGGAAGGTACATAAAGCAGCACTCCAGACACCTAGCCCAGGGCATTCCCTGCCTGGGCAGGACACTTGGCTCCCTTTGTGTCATTCCACAGCCAGCAGGAAAAGTGGATCATGGGTATGGACTAGAGCCAAGAGATTGAGGTACAGGCAGAGAATTTCTGAGAGCCAGGAGCTGATGCAAGTCCTCATGGGAACATGCGAGATAACCAAGTAGCAAAAGGCACCGGCACAGTCCAGGGTAGAGCAGTGCAGCCACAACCAGAGCAGCATGGCAGGGCTCAGTGTCCGCTCCGTTCTGGTGACTGGGGCCAACCGAGGCATCGGCCTGGGGCTCGTCCAGCATTTCCTGAGGATGCCAAAACCACCACAGTGGATCTTTGCAGGCTGTCGGGACCCCAAGGGACAGAGAGCACAGGTGAGGCTGGGCAGTGGGAGACTTGATCAGGAATGGTATTTGCAAGGGGCTGGAACTGCAGTAAAGTACCTGCAGCACAGGTCAGCTGGCTTGGGACTCCATAGGACCAGTTGTGAATGGGATACGTGGAAGGGGAGAATGGCACACAATGTATAGAAAGCACAGAAACCCATGTGATGTGGCATCTGGAGCAGGTGCTGGACATAAAGTGTTGCAGGGACAGAGATGGAGTGGCACAGGCTTTGCTTGGGAAAGGCTGAGTCTCTGCACAGCCCCTCCAGCCTCTCCCTGCCTACACACTGCCCTCTCTTTCAGGAGTTACAGAATTTGGCCTCCAAGCACTCCAACATCATCATCATCCCGCTCGGTAGGTGCCCCAACGTGGGGATGCTTTGCCCCAGTCCCTCTGGCAAGTGCCCAGGCTGGGCACACCCTGGCAGCCCCTGCTGGGAGGGAGCTGTGCCAACGGGCTGGTGCCTGCAGGGCCATCGGGCACTGCCACCTCTGGGGGCACAGAGGGGACTCCACCATGGAGACACAGGCTCTGACCTCCCCTGTGTTGGCTCTGCAGAAGTTGCCAACCCTGCCAGCATCAAGGCAGCTGCAGCCAAGGTTGGGGAGCACCTGGGGGGCTCTGGCCTGAACCTCCTCATCAACAATGCTGGACTTCTGAAAGTGAGAACTCTTGATACTGAGACATTGGAGGACATGAGTGAGGTTTACACCACCAACACAATTGGGCCCCTGCTGATGGCCCAGGTGAGACCCTCACCCAAGTTGGGCTGTCCTGGGGGAGCATGAAGGGCTGGTGGGAGGGCCTCCTGCCTCCACTCCAGTTACCAATGGGCTCTCAGTGGATGTGAAGCTCATAGAGCCATAGGCTGGAGCTCAGGAGCTGGAACCTCGCAGGGAAGAGGAGGGAGGATGACCTAGTGCTGGTGTCAGTGTTCCTCACTGGTGGAAGGAGCTCCTTCCCTGCCCTGAGTTGTGTCTCTGTGTGCTCCTGTCCCCTCTATCTCCACATAGGGTTTTCTGCCCCTGCTGAAGAAGGCTGCCCAGGGGAGCCCCAGCTCAGGGCTGAGCTGCAGCAAGGCTGCCATTGTCAACATGTCCAGCATTGGTGGCTCCATCGGTTCTTTCTTTGGTTGGGAATTGATGCAAGGCACCTCATACCGCTGCAGCAAGGTACTGTCACACCTTTGCTTTCCCTGCCCTGCCCAGTCGTGGGTCCCCTTGCAGCCTCCACTTCTCTCACCACCATCCCCTCCCTGTGTCCCCACAGGCTGCTCTGAACATGCTGAGCAAGTGCCAGTCCCTGGCATACAAGGAGCACGGCATCCTCTGCGTCGCTCTCCACCCCGGCTGGGTGCAAACTGACATGGGCGCTGCTGCCGGACACCCGGTAAGAATTTCATGGGGGCAGGTGCTGATTTTCCATGCGTGGGAGTTGCTGCCCTGAGCCCCAGCCCAGGGCTTCCCTGCCAGCCCAATCACTGCTGGGGCAGCTCCCCCTGTCCTGATTCTGGGTGCTGGGCATCTCCATCTCCTCAGTTCTCGTCTCAGTCCCTGCCCCTGGGGTTGTCAACTTTGCCCTGGAGTGCTCTTTCCCCTTTGCCCTGGAGTCACTTTTTCCCCTCTGCCCTGGAGCAGCTCTTTCCCCTGGCTCCAGCTGCTCCAGGGCCCTCAGCCAGGCCTTGGGCATGGTGTGCCTCTCCCTCTCTGCCCCACAGCCCCCTACGACAGTGGATGACAGCGTGCAAGGGATGCTGAAGGTCCTCTCCTCCCTCTCTGAGAAGGAGACCGGCGCCTTCCTGGACTGGGAAGGGAAGGTCATACCCTGGTGAGACACCACTTCAGGATCCTGAGAGCAGGACCCTGTGCCACTGCTCCTATGCTTCTCATATCCTCAATAAACTCCTGCCGAGAGCCTCCAGCTCTGTTGAGGATTGCCAGCTCATGGATGGCCCCTTCCCAGGTATCCCACCCCTCATCCTAGGATGCAGTGGTGCCCACAGCTGCCCTTGACCCAAGGCTGTCACTGGCATCCCCATGAGGTATAAGCAGTACATCCCTAGGCACCATGACTGCCCTCTGGAGACCTCCCCTCCAGGAGGCACTGGAGAAACTGGAGCAGGGCCCCCCTCCTGACAGAAGAGAGATCTTTGAGCCCCTGCACAACTGGCTTTCCCTTGCCCAGGCTGAGCTGCCTGAGGGGCTGGAGGTCACAGGGACCAGCTGCCCTCTCCCCTCAGCTGGGGGACGCCTGGTCACAGCAGGGCCAGAGGGACACACAGCGCTTGGGCAGATCCTGCCCTGGGCCCGGGTGGGCGGTTTGAGACTGGGTGTGGAGAAGAGCAGAGAGGTATCAGCTGCCAGAGTTTACAGAGATCCGGGTACATAGTACAGAGGGACCAGAGTGAACACATGGCATGGGAAAGGAGAGAGAGGCTTTTTCCCGGGCTTCTCCCTGGTAGTGTGAGGAGGGCTGAGGGTGAGCAGGGATGACCATGTAGAGTGGTGAGCGAGCAAGCAGAGGCTGCAGCATGGGCGAGAGGCACCATCCATTTGTCCATCACCAGGGCAGGCTGTTCCCTTCCCAGTCGAGGAAGGCTCCAGAGTTGTCCTGTGAGAGGCTGGCCAGCACGGTCAGGATTCCCCTCACACTGTGCTCCACTGTCAGCAGTGCCTGCAGAAAAGGGCAATGGGCTGTAACAGAGCAGCTCTTGGGGAGGGAGCATGCCCAGGAACAGCATCCATGCTGCTCATGGGGATACTTTTCCTCACCGCCACACCTCTGTTCCCCAGACTGGGTTGGGGATGCAGGGCTGGCTATCATATCAACATACTCAGTATGTTGCAGCTTGCTGCCTGCTCCCTGCCTGCTCTGCTCCAGAAGATGGTCCTGGCAGCCCACAGCATCACACAAGATCCCCCAAGTGCCCTTGCTCTCCCCAAGACATGGAGATTTAGTGGGGCTCCTGCTGACCCTCCCCTGCACAGCCCAGTACCTGCTCTGTGCCCATGTCAGTCTTCACCCAGCCAGGATGGATGGCCACACACAAGATCCCCTTGTCCTGGAGTTCCACAGCCAAGCACCTCGTCACCATGTTCTGGGCAGCCTGGAAGAGGCACAGCCCTGCCAGCACAACTGGGGGAGTGGGTGGGCAGGAGAGGGGACATTTCCCATCTACAAAATGTCCGTAGAGATGGGAAATGGGACTTAATCCTGGGACAAAGCATCAACATGACTGCTGGGAAAGCTCAGCAACATGACTGCTGGGAAAGCTCAGTCCTGGCTGTGGGTGTCCCAATCTCTGTACTTCTGCCTGGGAGAACCAGGCTATGGGTGGGTGGCTGGGCAGGGGGTGATCCATGGGCTCCCTCCCCTCCATGGGCACCGTGCCTGGGGCAGCATCTCCAGCCCCTCCCCTGGCACCTCACCTTGCTGGCCCGGTACGGGTACATGGGGGCCTCTGGCACCCTGAGGCACAGCCCAATGGAGCCCAGTTTGGTGGAGATGTTGATGACAGCGGCCCTGCTGCAGCTCAGCCCCTCCTTCCCCGCGCCCTTCGCCGCCTGCTCCAGGAGTGGCAGAAATTCCTGATGCAAAGACACCAATGCTCCATTAACATGCAACCATCCTGGAGGGCTCTGTCACAAACTGTGGACAAGTAGGTGAACAGACACTCCTGGCAGAAGTGTAGGGAATGGGAGGTGCCCCAAGGAGGGGCCGGGGTCCAGCCTTTCCCCTCCCCAGGAAAGGAGTGAGCCAGCACAGTGAGCCTGGGGCAGGCAAGCTCTCCAGGTGAGGAAAACTAAGCATGAGGGATGCTGTGCTGGGCTAAAATGCTGAACTCCTCTGGGTAGGCAGGGGAGATCCATGGAGGTGACCTTATTCCCATTGGGGAACATCTTCCCAAGCAGGAGAAACCTGAAAGGTCCAGACATACCTTGACAACCTGGAGTGGCCCAACCACGTTGGTGGCAAACACGTTGAGCATCTCCTGTGAGTCCAGGGAGTGCAGGGTGGCATGGGAGCTGATGCCTGCATTGTTGATGAGCAGGTTCAAGCCCTGGTCCTTCAGATGATACCCCACAGCCTGCACAGCCCCTTGGATGCTGGGCAGATTCACTGTGTCTGCCAGGGGAAAAGCAAAGTGAAGGATAGCTCTGATGGGTCACACAATACCCACTGAAAATTGTGCTGCGGCTGGAACCAGCACTTCTTATCCAGAAAGGATGCCGCAGGTTTAACAGATTAAGCACATTGGAAAGAGCAGCAGTTTGTCCTTACCTCTTGGTTCTGCAGCTTCAGCTGAATTAAATATTAATTCAACTCATTTTGTGTCATGTAGGGGCTACTGGCAGGAAAAACTTGTCTGTATTTGCTTTCTGTATTCAAGGAATTTATGATCTTACAAGAGATGCTTGGTCCTTGCACACTGAGACTCCCAGGTTTATTTCCACAGGGAGCCATTTTTTGCTTCATGCCATCACCCACAAGGTTTTGGAGCTGACAGATGAGCTGAGATGACTACAAGTAATAAAAGATTTGGGATGTAGCCTGCAGAATTTGGTTGCAGGTTCTGAGTCTGAACTTCCCTATCCCTAGTGACCAAGTTGTGGGGATACCCCTCTCAAGCAACAAGGCACAACTGAAATTGGGCTAAAAGGGATAAGCATCCCCAGTGCCTTCCTCTTTACTTAAATATTAGCATAGCTTTTGAAATTCTGCCATGATTTAATTGCAGGATTTTTCTGACTCAGGCAATAAAAGTGGTGGTTTTTTAAGTTTGTGTTCAGCTGTCAGGGTTGCTTTTTAGGATTTACTTCTTGTCCTGGATATTCACCAGCTGAAGTGGCTGTAGTTTGTTTGTTTTAAAGGGTCGTCTAAATACCTTTAGAATGTGAAACAGGCTGGTTAGGCCAACATTAAACTTTATATATTGCCTTTTAATACCTCAGGTATACCACAGAGCCCTCAAAACCATGAATATTCACATGTATGGGCAGGTTGAAGTGTGCCCTTGTTCCATGCACATTTCTGTGCCTGTTTTTTGCAGATGCCAATGTGATGAGCCTGCTGGGAGTGGGGGACTGCAGGGCTAGATTCCTTTTTTTTTTTTTTTTTTGCAACACTTTGGCCCCTGAGCTCATGTTCTCATGCTTAGAAAAGAGTCACTTAACAAAGGTTTCCAAGGCTGAAGATTTCTTTCTTGGACTATTTTGTACACTAATGGGCAGCAAAAAAAATCCTTTTTTCCTGGCATTTTTAACTAGCCTGATGTCTTTATGGTGGTAAGCAAGTATGTGAGTGGCATAAGGTCCTGTTGCTACCTTGAATTGTGCAGTGCTGACCTTCATAGAGGTGTCCTGAAAACATTTGAGGGGAATACCATGGGATAATCAGCTGTGGGGCTGCTGTGAGGGGAAGGAGCCTTGGAATTCAAGAGGATATAGCATGTCCAGTTGTAGGATAAATCACAGAGTGTTTTGGAGTTATTTCTTTGGATAATGATGGGATGAAGTTCAAGGTTCTGTCACTCCCCACAAGTGAGGGATCTTTTGGTCACCTGGTGAATGATTAACTGCTCTGTTTGGATTAGCTAAGTCATTGCTCCAAGGCATGTGGGACCAACACATTTTTAGTCTTTAACCCCAAAATTTAATGAAATAACAAACGCTTGTCTCCCTGGAAGAAATAGGGTGGGAAAGAAAGAATGAAGTGACAGATCTTACACATCTTTGAGTCAGTTTTTAAACTTTTCTTTCTGAAAAGTCCATGCCTGTTACTGGTTTGAAGACAACCCTTCCTCATCATGGAGCAAGAGCTTGAAGCAGCTCATTGTTTTAAGAAATATCTTGTTGCTGTTTATATTTAAGAGCTTTTAAGCTTATTTTTACTTTATTGACAGTCTGGAGCTTGGGTGTATGTTTTTAGTAAAGGTTGTTCACGTAGTGGCCAGTACCTTGAGATGTCCCTTTTATGCTGGGCATGCTCTTCCCATCAGGTACTGCCAGTTGGGGCTCACAGCTCATTTATTTTTTATTCTAGAGAAGGTGTTTTACTTTAATAATCGACTTAACAGCAAAAGAGAGATTTGCTGCCTCTTTGTAGTAAAGCCTGAATTTAAAAATGTCTTATTTTCTAAGAAATATTTTAAAAACTGAACTGGAACTGAAGTTATGTACTTGAACTTTTCAGGTGCTTTTAAACAAATAAATAGGTAGGTAGATAGGTAGGTACTGATACAGCATAGCCTTGATTTAGTTTTCTTATTACTGGCTCCAATGAAATGAAATACAAGTATTTAGAAGCTCTGGCTGCTTCCCACCTCACTTATTATGGCAATCCTAATGCAGGCACTTTCCAAAACATTTCTTTTGGATTTGGGTGTTCTTCTAATTCATTAATAAAAGCAGCCCTCACTCCCTCAGACACAGGGGAATACAGGAAATCTCTGCTCTTCAAGACACATTCTCAGCCTGGTGCTCCTTATCTCCCCACTCTTCACCCAAACACTCTCCTCCTCAGCAAGACCCTGTCCAGCACCCTGGAAAATTCTTTCCTGTGAATTCCCCAGCTTTGCCAACTCCAAATCCCTATATTCTCTAGGTCTATTTGCTGCCTTGTGCTTCTCCCAAATGCCAATGAAAAAGGTCACTGACTTTGGGCTGCATCCATAGAAGGGTGGAATGGCCAAGAGGACATTTCCCCAGTCCAGGCTTTGTACATGCCATGTCTCTGGTTCAAGGCATTAGCCTGGGATACCAGGCTGGACAGATTTCCCACATGTCATTTTTATCTATTTTTTTCTCTCTTTTTGACCTGAAAGAAATGCTGACCATGGCCACCTCCAAGCAGATCCCAAACCAACCCTTCTACTTAGGAACCATCCAGGTGGTTACTGTGCCCCGCCTTGCTTCACTTTGTGAACACATGTGTCCCAGCCCAAAACCTGGGCACTGTATTTAGCATCTTTGGGAAGAGACGTCATGCCTTTCCCATGAAACTTGCTCAGCTGAGGTGTCCAGACCCACCTCTGCCTCCTCTGAAGCCAGTTTGACTGCTCCAGCCAGAGCACAGCTTAATTTGGGGGGAGAAACTTGCCTAGGTGTGCATGGATCTCTCCCCATGGATCCCTCCCCACCTGGCAGGGTTAGAGCTTCCTGCAAAAGCTGCCCCTGGTCCCACCTCTGAAGTCAGCAAAGAGCTGGAAGCAATGTTGGGTGCAAGGAGAAAGGTTGCTCCATACCTAGCTGGACCAGTTTGATGCTGGAGTGCTGGGCAGCTAATTCTTGCAGGGCCTGCAAATAAAGTGATGGAGCAAAGCAGGAGGTTAGAAGCCACTGGCTGCATGGTCAGGTGTCCCACCCCTGTACCCAGGTCACTGAGCTGGGGTGGCTTTGCTTTCTATGGGGAAAGAAGACAGGGCCATTCCCAGTGGATGGGGTAGGGCAGCAATCCCACAGCCAGCAGGAGAATGGTACTGCTGGGGTTAGGAACTGCCCCCCATCCTGAGAGAGCCCAGTACAGAGAAGGGGTTGGCTGGCCATTGGCACAGCCAGGAGTGAGTACTGAAGACCTGTCAGCCTCTCCAGCCTCATCCCCCCTGGCCACATTGGGCACTGCCTCATCCAGGGAGCTGGGAGGGTTATGAGAGCCCCAGAACACTTCTGCCCCCGCTCCTGGGCTACCCAGCCAGGGCAGCAAGCCACCACTGTGCACCTGGCTCAGCCCCATTCCCTGTGCCCACACTGACCTTCCCTCCTGGACCCTTGGGATCACGGCAGGTGGCAAAGATGTGCTGGGGGGGCCGGGGGCTGGCGGCCAGCTGCCGCACCAGCTCCAGTCCAATGCCCCTGTTGGACCCTGTCACCAGGACGCTCCGAGCCAGCGCAGCCATGTCCTCAGCTCTGCGCCGGGCGGTGACACATGGCAGGGTTGCCGCCTGCTTGGCGTAAAAAGGAGCCCGGCACAGCCCAGGGTGTGGCTCTGGGCACCCATGGGGACTGGGACAGTGCCAGCACCTGGCCCCTCACCTGCCCCAAATGGATCCAGGGTCCCAGGAGGACCAAGGCTCCCTGACATTTGGCACACGGGGCTGTGTCACCTGCATTGCTCAGGTTCCCACCACTGTGCTCCTCTAAAGCCCCAGGTCCTAGAGTCTCTGTAACAGCAGAAGGGTCCACCTCTTCCACAGGCTTGGAAGAGCACTACCAGGAAAAGGAGAACAGGTACAAATATGTTTGTGGCCAGCAATCTCCTAGTTTGGGGGGTGGGTTCGGAATGGTTGAATTCTGAGATGCTAACCCAAAGCCCAGCCTGGGAAGCACAGGGAGTGCAGTTTGTATACTGCAAGTTCCACTCCTGCCAACATTTCCCCCCAAAACATCCAGGAGCCAGCAGAGAAGGACCCCCACTCTCTGTAGCCTCGACCACCCACTGCTGGGGCTTCAAGCTCACATTCATCACCTTCCTCCTTGCTGGAGGACAATGCTGGATGCTTATAAGCCCAAGAAGTGCCTGTAAAAGTAAGGCTCCTACAACCCAAGCCAGCCTGGGGGCATGGATTTTTAGGATGCAGAAGTATTAAAAGAAGGAAAGACCTGTCATGTAAAAAGCCCTAGCCAAAACAGAAGAATTGCAGCAACATGAATATGAGGTGAGGGAAGTAAAAAGAAGAGGAAAGCAGTGGGGGTGGGATCCATTCCATCTGGATGTGCCTTGTGGCACATACCTGTTGCTCAGTGTGGCAGGGGGGACAGAAGTCTCTATTCCCCAAGTAGCTGAGGGTTCCACATTTTGCAATCACCAAAGAAATACTCAGGAGATTGTGAACCCCCACATTTGGAAGATGAGCTTTCAGGTGACACAGATCATGAAGGAGAAGAAGCAGTGATGTTTCCTTCCATGGTGGTGGACAGACTATGGCCCCCATGAGAGGTAAGTATGCTGGGTGTGGATTTGGATGGTGTTGGAGTCAGACCTGCTGTAGCAAACGTTCTTGCAGGTGTAATCACCTGCACAAATAATTGCACTGCACAGACTTGCCTGTTCTGCCAGCAGCATCCAGAGCAGAGCTCCTATTAGGAACAAATTAGACTGGAGTTTCCTCTTCTCCTTCCAGGCTCCTCAGAAAGGAAACAGCAGAAACAAGTGAAGAGAGCTGCAGGACCAGGAATGGCTACGGGCCAGTGCCAAGCAGGGGATTGACATTTGGACAGGGATGACCGATAGTAGCCAAGGACAGCAGCAAAGGCACACTCATGGTTCCAGAATCACAGTCCAGGGCCAGAAAGTATGCACCAGGGAAGAGACGAGACCAGGCTATAAGATCCCAGCACTACAGAGGCACCTGGGAACCACCCAGGTTAGAGAGGAACTGAGAGAGCTCTACTCCAAGGCCCATTGGGAGGAGCAGGATTAGCAACGACTTCAGAGTGGGTTGCCCAGGGCTTGAACTTGACCTCAAAATCCTCCAGAGACCCTGCAGACTTCCCAGACCCCCTTCCCATGCTTGACTGTCCTCAGAGTGATTTTTTTTGGTCAGCATGGCACCCCTCCTGCATACATGCTGTGCCGCTTGGCCTGGGTCCACAAGGCTCATGACCGGGGCCATGCAGTGACCCCTCCTGCATCTCATAGCCTTGACCTTCACTCCACAGAGCCCTGCAAAGTCCCTGTAGCCATTAAATACATCCCCCAGCAGGGCTTTGTTCACCACTGCAGCACCCTGAGCCAGCTCCTGCTCCTCCTTCCTGGCTGAGCCCCACAGCTCCCCGCTCCCTCCATGGGAGCAGCCAGCATCGTTGTTACAAAATGCTGTGATAATTTATATCTCACTTATAACAATGCGGAATGTCAGTATTATCTTAAGTCAGGCTGTTCTTTGATGTAAGACCTTTGTATACTTTCAAGCCTAATCAGCAGGAAAGGAGACCTAATCACTGGAAGAGGCAGCAGCTAGCATCCCTCACTCAAGGACATTCTGGGGCTAACAAGATTTAGGGATTGCTAACTTGGCAAAATACTCCAGGTCCGTGTATCTTAGAGCTAAACTAGCTTTATAACACTAAAAATCACACCTGCGGATCAAAAATACTCTCTTCATGTGCAGACCCTTCCCCTGAGCATGAGCAGAAGTTAGCTGGGGTTACATGGTTTGTATGGAAGGTAATAGTCAATCCTAACAGAAGGGCTGTGCTTGGGAAGCTACACTAACACTAATTTTCTGTGTATAAATAACAGCATAGGTAGTCCGGTGGGGTGTGCTGCATTTGTGGCACACCACTGAGCACTCAGGCTGGGGCAGCTCCGAAATAAACAATGTCTCACTCGAGTGTGTCATTATCTGCTCGTGGCACACCAGAGAACGAACTCGATTTTTGGGGCACCGTCCCTGCGCCCTCAGGGCGGGCACCCCTAAAATGGCGGCGCCCAGTGAGGCCTCAGCCCGCCCGCGTCACGTGGCCGCCGTGTCCCGCCATTGCATCAGCCGGGGGCGGGGCGCCGCGCGGACGGGTGGGGCTGGCAGAAGAGTGGCAGCCCCCGCAACCAATGGGAGGTGGCGTCCGGCGGAGGGGCGGGGCGGAGCGGGTGCTGCGGCGCGGCCGGCGGAGCGCAGCGAGGGGCGGCGGTGGTCGCGCAGGTACGGCCTGAGGGGCCTGCGGGGGTCTGGCTACTGGGTTTGGCTTCTATGGCCCGGCCGGGACCCGCGGACACAGGGGAGAGGGGCACGGAGAAGGCAGGGCGGGAGGGTGACGGTGCGCTGGTCGCGCCCCATGCGGGCCCGCGAGGGGATGCCGGGCGGCCGGCGGCGCTGCCGGACACCGCTGTGCCCTCAGCCCTCCTCGGGCGCTGGCGAGCGGGTGTGTGTGGGCAGAGGCTGTCATAGGTCCTGTGCTTGGTCCTCCCCACCTCGGATTCTTCCCTCCTGCAAGCATCCAGGTTGGACTCGATGATCTCAGAGGGCTTTTCCAATCTAATTGATTCTGTGCTGTGGTACTCCCACGCCTTGCTCCTGTGGGGAATTCCCGTGTCTCCGCCGCAGCAGGCTCTGCTGGGATCTGGCCTCCCTCCTGGATCCGCATTGCGCTGAGCTGTCAGGGACAGCCCTGCGTGCCCGCAGGACACGGGCGGTGCTGCCCTCCGGGCTGTCACTGCCTCTGGTGTGTGTGGGGATGTGGGTCCCCTCAGGGAAGGCTTCCAGGATTCCCTGGAGCTGGTTCTGCTTTGAGCAGGGGGAGTGGACAAGGTTCTATTCAGGGGTCATTTTGAAACTAGGCTGTTCTGTGATTTAATCACTGAATCACACAGTGGTTTGGATTGGAAGGTACCTGAAAGCCCACCTGGTTCTAACATCCCTTCCACTGCACAATGGTGCACAATGGTGCTCCAAGCCCCATCCAGCCTGGCCTTGAACACTTTCAAGGATGGGTAAGCCACATCTTCTCTTGGCAGTCTGTGCCAAGTCTTTGCCACCAATGCAGGGAAGAATTTCTTCCTAGTACGTAACCTAAATTTCTCCTCTTCCAATTTAAAACTGTTCCACCTTGTCATGTCATTATCTGCCTACATAAAAAGTTGCTATTTGTCATTTTTATAAGCCCCCTTAAATGCTGGAAGGCCGTGATGATATCTCCTCACTCTGCATTTAATCACCTTGAATGCTTTGGTGATTTGGCACTCCCTCTGTCCCCAGCAAGGCAAACACAACCTAAGTTTAGTATCCATTTAGTATCCATTTAGTATCCACAGTATCCATATGAATTTGATATTTTATAACAATGTGTTTTCAAAGAACAGGCAACTTGAGGTAGAGCCCCAGAAATCAGAGAGTTTGGGGGAGAGAAAATTTCAGGTTGAGCCACGACTGTTTGGGGCAGATTGATGGTTGAACTGAAGTGTCAGGGAGTATTTAACAGTGTGGGGAGAGCCTTTCAGGAGTTGGAGACAATGATCCTGATGTTCACCTTGAGCTGACAGCACATCAGAGTGTTGTTTGTTGTCGTTTGTTTAGACTGCTCCAACGTTTTGCCACTCTCCTGCCGCTTGCTTTGGGCAGTGGCAGCTTCCAGCTTCCAGATGGAGACCCCGCTCACTGCCAGCCAGATCCGGCAACGGTTCATTGACTTCTTCAGGGAAAACAAGCACACCTATGTGCACTCATCTTCTACAATCCCCCTGGATGACCCCACACTGCTCTTTGCCAATGCTGGTATGAATCAGGTAGGATTCCCACCCTGGCACTGCGGTCCTACAAACATATCCTGTTGGAACCTGTGAAGCTGTTTGCAGAGCTGTTGAGAAAATTATTGTTTTCTACACCTTCTTTCTGGTCACAGAGAGATGATTGGTGTGTCCTCTGGAACCCTCTGTGCTCTCACAAAATTGGCAAGAGCACTGGCAGAGGATCCTGTGGTGAGAGCTCTGCCAGTCTTGTGTCCTTGGTACCACAGCAGCCCTGGCACAAATGACTAATGGTGTCTTTAAATAGTGGTTGAAACTGGGATGCTCCAAGGGCTCTGCTGCAGATCAGTAACTGCACCCAGTTTTTTATTTTTTGGTAGCTGTGAATCTGACAGCTTTTAGTCCCTTTGGAAGGCCTGGGGTTTGGTGGGCTCTAGGAACACCTGTGTGTGTGAGTGCTGAGTTCTAGGCAACCTCCTCGTGGACAGGAGCAGCAGGTTTGTTTCTGAAAGGTGATTTGGGTATGTTCAAATTAGTGATATCATGACATAAATGACACTTCCTTGCTGTTCCTTCAACATCTGAAAACAGTTTCTGAGTGCTTTTCTTACTTTCTCACCCTTTCTAGCATTTCATGTGCCCTTTTTTCTCTCCTCACAGTTCAAACCCATCTTCCTCAATACCATCGACCCCTCACACCCGCTCGCTAAACTGAGCAGAGCCACCAACACTCAGAAGTGCATCCGAGCAGGGGGCAAGCACAATGACCTGGATGATGTGGGGAAAGATGTGTACCACCACACCTTCTTTGAGATGTTGGGGTCCTGGTCCTTTGGGGATTATTTCAAGGTAAAACAGTCTGGGTGCAGTTCTGAATCGCTTGTGCAGATTTATCTGTCTCTGTAAACTCAGCAGAGCAGTTGCCAAGAGGAAAGAGAATATGTTGGCACAGAGGTGCATGTGGCTCCTTTGGAATAAATGAGCTTGGAACCTGCCCCAACCCTCCAGAATGATTTGGGATTAATTACTTAAGGTTTACAAAGCTGATTAAATTAACTCTGCTAGTTTGGAGTCTTCAGGCAGAGATTTTAGTGGCTGTCCTGAAGATGTGGGGACTAATGTGCTGTGCTGCTGTGGCTGACCTTCAAACAGGAGTGATCATACAATTATGATTTCCTTTCCCAAGTTTCTTGGGAAAGTGTAGTATTCAAAGTCGGAATTAAAAGGCTTTTTGGAGGCAGTGAACATGCTAGGAGTTAACTTGGCTGCATTGAGACAGTCATATGACATGATTCTTGTACCCTCTTCACTGTATGTATTAATTTTTCTCTTATGTCAAAAGTCAGAAAGTTTTTGGCTGCTGATACCTACAGTAGTCACTGCTTTGGATGTTGAAGAGAAGCTGTCTTTACATTCACTTGCTGATCTCATGTTTCCTTCTGCAGGAACTTGCTTGTAAACTGGCACTGGAGCTTCTCACCAAGGAGTTTGGCATCCCTGCTGAAAGACTCTATGTCACTTACTTTGGTGGAAATGAGGCTGCAGGACTGCAGCCAGACCTGGAGTGCAAGCAGATCTGGCTGGATTTGGGGTAAGGCCTTTCACTGGGACAGGTGCATGTTTTGATGAGCAATTTATTCGGCTTGGATATTAGGAAAAAGTTCTTCTCAGAAGCAGAACAGAACAGGTTGGTCAGGGCAATGGTGGAGTCACCATTCCTGGAGGGATTTTAAAGCTGTGTAGCTGTGGCACTTTGGGGTGAGTTTGGCAATATTGGAGTAATGGTTGGACTTGATAATCTGAAAGGTGTTTTCCAACCTAAATGTTTCTATGACTCAATGATTGCCTGTGTTATAAGGCAGAACACATGTAACAGGAGGCTTTAACAAAATTGAAGTGTCCCAAATAACATTTGCAGGGTGGTGGAGCTTCCAAACCAAAGGGAAGTACTGATACTAGATAGAAGATAGTGAGATACTCTGGTTTCAAAATCTCTTGTGTAAGCTTAAGAATCCTGCTTGGTCTGGTGCATGGGATGTCTTGCCCAGTGAACTGCCACTGACAGCATTTGAGAAGATCATGGAATCACAGAACTTTAGAATGGTTTGGGTTGGAAGGGACCTTACAGCACATCTTGTTCCAAGCCCTGTCCAACCTGGTCTTGAATTCTTCCAGGGATGGGGCAGACAAAGCTTCTCTGGGCAGACTGTTCCACTGCCTCACCCTGCTTACAGGGAAGAGTTTATTTATAATATATAATATGCATCTACCCTCTGTTAGTTTAAAGCCCTTTTCCTATCACTCCATACCCTTCTAAACAGCTCCTCTCCAGATTTCTTATAGTCCCCTTTAGGTACT
The DNA here is from genome assembly GCF_009819885.2 of Catharus ustulatus. NCBI lineage: Eukaryota > Metazoa > Chordata > Aves > Passeriformes > Turdidae > Catharus > Catharus ustulatus. The sequence goes on along the minus strand of NC_046231.1, from coordinate 14,625,295 downwards.
AAAAGGCCACAACAAGGTAATCCCAGAACCTTCTCCATGCTGAACAATCCAAATTCTTTCAGCCTTTTCTCATAGGAGAGATTTTTTTATCCCATCAGCATCTTCTTGCTGATGGCTTTACTGAGGTGTTGTGTAAGTCTCTCTCCACCTGGGATGACTGCCAGGTGCCTGTGTTCACTTGATTGCTTCAGCAGGGCTTCTGAACGTTAGGCTCTTGGATTGATCTGTCTAAAGACACCAAGAATTCATCAGCACATCTAGGGAATTAGTGAGCTGTAGTTTCTTTGGCATAGCCTTTAGTTTGGGTAATTCTTTTAGTTAGTCTGTGTTGTTCAATAAATTTCTCCTTACAGGCTGGCTGAGGGCAGGATTCTGCCTGGCAGTATGAAGGACAATTTCTGGGAAATGGGAGACACCGGGCCCTGTGGCCCTTGCAGTGAGATCCACTATGACCGGATTGGGGACAGAGATGCTTCACACCTGGTCAATCAGGATGACCCCAATGTCCTGGAGATCTGGAACCTGGTGTTCATACAGTTCAATAGGTGAGCCAGATCTGCTTCCAGCTTCCAGGTGAGCCAGGTTGCTCTAGCTCAGTTTGGGAGGCTGCTTGGGCTGTGTGTTCTTTTGACTGCCCGTGGCCTGCTTGCTGTTCCCAGTTATCCAGCAGCTGAGCACTTTGTGATGCTCTGTCCCCTTACCCACTGGTACAGAAGGGGTTGGTCATGCTGCTTTTGGGACAAACTGAGACTATTTTCTCTGTTTATCTGCCAGCAGTTCAGTAGTGAATAAGTTGTTGTCTGCTCTGGGTCTAAGTTGTTGCTGAGGGTCTTGTTAACTATATTTTATCAAAGTTGTCCTTTGTGTGGCTTATGTATGGGCCTGTGTCACAAATCTGATGATGAAAGAAATGGGATTCCCCCTGCAGAGCCTCCATCCATAACATCTCACCTTTCTTTGGCAGGGAAGCTGATGGGACACTGAAACCCCTTCCTAAGAAAAGTATTGATACTGGGATGGGCCTGGAGAGGCTGGTTTCTGTGCTGCAGAACAAGATGTCTAACTATGACACTGACCTTTTCCTTCCTTACTTTGAAGCCATCCAAAAGGTATGAACTGAATCCTGACCTGCATCCATTCCCTGAATTCTTGGGGAGATGTGTGGGACTGGTTGGACAGGGTGGTCTCTGCTTTCCCACCTGCTGTGAGCCCCACACATTTGGACTTTGCTGAGAATAGGAACCAGGCTGGCACAGTAATTGCTGCCCTGGGACATTTTCCTGGGGGAAAAATAGACAGTGAGTGATGCAGCTTTCCCAGTTTCTGTGAACTGTCCTGATGGACACTCCTTGTTCCTCTCCAGCAGGAGATGCTCTGCAGTCCAACATGGCCAAGTGCCATCTTTCTGCCACGTGCTAGACAGCACGTGGTACTGCTAACCCAGAATCAATTTGTCCTTCAGTCTCACATCTGGAACATGCTGATCTATAGAAATTCCCTTAGCCTGGAGTGCTTTGCCATAAACCACGACAGTCACTTGCAGAACCTGTGTGCTGTTGCTGCATTATCCTGGGTAGGGACCACATTACTCGTGCTGGGAATTATGTGTGCAGGCCCAAGCCTTTTTTTTTTCTCCTCCATGGAGGAGGCAGAGCTTCCTGGCTGTAGATCATGCTGGATAAAATGCAGGGAGAAGAGCTTAGGCCCCTGCAACCTCTAAGGAGTGAGGTGCCAAGCTCCAGAGTTGGAATTTTCAGTAACACTTTTTTGATATTAAGTCCACTGACTTAACACAGCCATGTGTCCTTTTCTGCCTTTCTGTCATGTGCTGGGAGCCTGGCTGGAGGGACTGTGCCTGTGGCAGAAGATTTGCACCACATGCAAGCAGTGCATGGTTACAGCAGTATCTTTCCCTAGGGTGTGGATAAAACCATCCTAAAAGAGGAAAGCTGGGACCATCTCCTGTGGGACAGAATTTGAAAGGTTTCTTGGCTGAGCAGGTTATGTCAGGTTGGAGTCCTTGAGCCATTGTGCAAAACAGATGATTTCCCTGTAGTCTCTTCCTCTCTCTTGGACCCTTAATGATGGGATATATTGGATTTTCTTCCCTTTGGCCTGGAGAGCTTTTAGCCGTTGAAATGTGGGCCACAGCTTTGTGCTTTCCCTAGGTTCACTGAATCATCTCTTTCCAAGAGGAATGTTCTCTGTAGCTGTGGGGTGGGCTTGGCTTCTGAGGCCCTTCCCTGTAATTCTGCCATGGTGCCATTGTCAGTAATTGTACCCACTGCCTTCTCCTCTGCAAAGGGCACAGGTGCCAGGCCGTACCTGGGGCAGGTGGGGGCCGAGGATGCTGATGGAATCGACATGGCGTACCGTGTGCTGGCTGACCACGCACGCACCATCACCCTGGCCCTCTCGGACGGGGGCAGGCCTGACAACACTGGCAGAGGGTAAGAAGGAGCTGCTGCATGTCACCACTCCCATTCTGTTCCACATGGCTGCCCTCAAGGCTCTGGGATCCTATGTCTCTGGGATCTCTTTGGATTCATCATTAAAGCAGTGGGTAGCAGAGTGTTTCCTCAGGATATTTGATGCTTGAATCACTGTAGTAAGGTTCACCCAAAAGGCCATGATGCACAGTCTGAAGGTTCTTGTGAGCACCATTGCTGCTGTGCCAGCCCCCAGATAAGATGACTGGGCAGAAAGGCACAAAGCCTGGCTTAGTGCAGTGTTGCTGTTGAAAAAGCAAGAAATGTTGGGCTGGGGGGCTGTGCTGCAGGTGCCAGTGGACTCCATAGCACACAGTGAATGTGGGTCATGCAGCTGGGGCCTAGCACCTCACCTGTGCCTTGCTGCTGCCATGAGCAGCAGCTTGAGAGAAAATGAGGAGAACACCCTGTGCTCTTGGTTCTGGGAGGGTGTGCTGGTGGGTGGATGCTGGTGGAGCCCCTGAGAGCCACTCAGATGTATAACATTTGCATGAGGGGCTCTGCTGTTCCCTAGGTATGTGCTGAGGCGGATTCTCCGACGGGCTGTGCGCTATTCCCATGAGAAGCTCAATGCCCCCAAGGGTTTCTTTGCTACTCTGGTTGATGTGGTGGTGCAGTCACTGGTAAGTTCTCCTATTCCACTGTATCTGCTGAAGACTTCCTTTGCTGAGATGTACAAATCTCCATGTTGAAGGTCTCCTCTTCCTGGGTCTGCAGGGAGATGCCTTTCCTGAGCTGAAGAAGGACCCAGATATGGTGAAGGACATTATCAATGAAGAAGAGGATCAGTTCCTGAAAACACTGAGCAGAGGCCGTCGCATCCTGGACAGGAAGATCCAGAGCCTTGGGGACAGTAAAGTCATTCCTGGTAAGGCTGTGGCTTCTGTCTGGATGCAGCAAAAGGCATTTATTATCCAGGATCACATAAGGGCTGAGGGAAGTTGGGGGAAGGGAAAGTGTGGGACAGTTAAAGGTGGTGGGGGGACAAAGTTGGAGTCTCTTAGATTTGAAGCACCCATCTCTCCTCTGGCCTGTGCTCACTTGCTCAGGTTCCTGAGCTGCCCAGACACATCTCTGCTGTTGGGGAGGAGCCTTTTGGATGTTCACGTTCTCCAGAACTGTTCACTGTCCTGCCATAGCTCAGAGCCAGTGGGGGAGCAGTGTCTCATGGAACATGAGAGGTGACTGCTTTGCCCTTTTTCTGCAGGTGACACTGCCTGGCTGCTGTATGACACCTACGGATTCCCTGCAGATCTCACTGGGCTGATTGCAGAGGAGAAGGGCCTTGTTGTAGACATGGAGGGCTTTGAAGAAGAGCGGAAAAACGCTCAGGTGGGTAACAGCTCCAGGGGAAGCTAGTTTATGAGTGGGTAGGTAAAATTCCCTTCCTTGCAGTTTGCAGTCATGAGTTGCTCCTTTCTCGCTGAGTCTGCTCACACCCTGTATGCCCCGTGGTTTGTCCCGTGGGAAGAAACCAGGGCAACTGCAGTTGCTGTGGGACACGTCTTTTCTGTACAGCTGGGGTTGGTTTTGCTCACTAGCAAAGCCTGGAACCTTGAGCTCAGCCTTCAGACAGAGATAGTGGAGTGCTGGGAGCACCTCTGCTGTCCTGTTGTGGTTAGGGAAGTGTTTCCCTGTCCAAGGATCAGTATCCAGGCAGGCCTGCATCTTGGGTGCATTTCCCAGTATGTTTGCTGCAGCAACTGCATGTTTGACCAGCTGGATACTTGCCTTGTCCTTAGTGTGCACATGCCCACTTGGTCTGCATGCTGGAACAGGCTGCTCTGAAGCCAGAAAAATTGGCATCTTCCAGGTGCTGGTGCACAGCTTCCCAGAGCAGAGCTCTAAATCAGGGAGTGCTGGGGGATGTGAGTGAGATGTGCAACTAGGCTGGCATGCACTGGTGTTTCTTAAACCTTGGTATTTGGCCGATAGTTTCTCAAACCTTGTTCATTGGCAGCTCAAATCCCAAGGCAAGGGTGCTGGAGGGGAGGATCTCCTCATGCTGGACATCTATGCCATTGAAGAGCTAAGAGCCCAAGGGCTGGAGGCAACAGATGACTCACCAAAGTACAACTATGCTTCAGATCCGAGCGGTACCTATGGTATGGAAAAACCTTCTCACAATCATGTTCTGCTGCTAAACCTTCCCTGGCATGTACCTCTGGGCTCCCCTTTCCTGGGACATGGAATTGGAAGTGGAGGGCTGTGCAGGTGAATAGCCTGCTTGTTACTAATTGAGCAGAGAAAGAGGACAGACTTTTCAGGGGCTACTGTACTGCTGTTGCCAAATTAAGGGAATTCCTGTAGCTTTATGTCTCCACACTCCTATGTTGGTGTTTCTCAGCTGCTCCTTTGCCAGTGCTGCAGGAGACTGCAGTTTCTGCTTGGAATGTTGGAGTGTCTTTGGCTTGCTTGCTCTGGCTCTTCCTGCTGGTTTTTTGATTTGATGGGGATTTAGGAGGCTGCAGGCTCATAAGCATGTGTGCTGCTGACTTGCTGCATAGGTGTGAGAAGCAGTGACAGTCCCTGCCTTGGAGGGCATAAATAAAATAACTGTTGCCTTACTCCTCTCTCCTTATCCCCTGCAAATGTGTTAGTTGCCATGAGCTCCTGCAATAACTGGGATGTGTTGCTATGACATTCTGCTCCTGTGTGGTGTCTGCAAGGTTTTCCTGTTTCACTGACACTGCCTGTCATCCTGGTGGCAGATTTCGGGAGCCTTGTGGCCACAGTGAAAGCCATCCGCAGGGAGAAGAAGTTTGTGGAGGAGGTGTCCACTGGCCAGGAGTGTGGGATAGTGCTGGACCGGACCTGCTTCTACGCCGAGCAGGGTGGGCAGATCTATGACCAGGGCTACATGGTCAAGGATGACGACAGCAGGGAAGATGTGAGTTGGCCTGAGAGCCTTTTGCTAGACTCAGTCTGACTCAGGGCCTGGGCACAGGGGAGAAGGGGCCAAGCAAGCTCCAGCCATTTCCCATCCATGTCATGCATTGCACAGGGTTCCTTTCTGGGGGTGCAGCATGGCATGGATGTGCTGGAGTTTTGTTCCCCTTGCTCCTTGAGGAGCTCAATTCTGTGCTGCTTTCACCAGAATGTGGGTACCTGTGGTGGTGGTGCTGGGATTGCCAAGCCCAAGGGCAATGCTCTCAAGCCAAGATGGGGAGCTGAGGTGGGGAGCTCCTTCATTCACTGCTCTGCTTTGCTGTGTGCTGTGTCTGGGCACACTCAGCTTTCTTCAGCACACACATGACTGGCTCTCAGCCAGGACCTTTCCGGTTGCAGCTGAGACCTCTGGCTGGATGGTGTCTCCCCTTGGCCTCTCACCCTGCTCACATGGGGCATTTCCCTCTTTGTACAGAAAACAGAATTCACTGTGAAGAATGTTCAGGTCCGAGGAGGCTACGTGCTCCACATAGGAACTCTGTATGGGAGCTTGAAAGTAGGAGATCAGGTCCACCTGACTATTGATGAGGTGAGTTAAAACATGGTGTAACACGTGGGCTTGTCTCTTTTCTCTGGATTTTGTCTTGTTTCTTTTCATCAGTGCTGCTCTGGGGGCCTGATGTTTGGGTCCTGCTCTCTCTGCAGCACATGATCAAGCAGTATGTGGCTGACTCCAAGTCTCTCCTACTTCACACCTGGCTTTCTCCTACCATGAGGCAGATAATGCCCAGCTAGCTCAGAGGCACTCTTGCTGGGTTTGCTGACCACAGGCAGGAACACATTTTGGATCATGACTTGCAGGGAGAACATGTGTGGTGCTCCACTATGTGGGGACAACAGCAGAAAGCCTGGGCTGACTGCCCCACTCCAAACATTGCTCCTGTGAGCTCAGCTTGCTGAGTGACTGGTGGGTTGAGCACAGTCAGCCTGATGCATTTCCCTTCCCTGTAGCGGCAGCACCTTTAGAAGGGGAAGGAAGGCTTCCATCTTGGAGTGCTTTTCCCTGCTGAGGAACAGAGATCATTTGTCTGTGTCTTGGGTCTGTCCTTGGCCTCTCTCCACACAGACCCAACGAGGAACTGCCAGGAAAAATACCATGTACAGATTTGGTGGGGAACACCTGTTCCTGTAGCTGAAGCTCCAAGGCAGCAAGTGTGACCAGTTGTTTCTGGTGTCCTGAGCTCATTTAGGATTCTGTTGGAGCAGGGCATTAACCTCCCCTTCAGCTGCTGAGATGGTTGTGGCTCTGGGGTGTAGGACTCCATCTAACAGTGGCTCCCTCCTTCAGGCCAGGCGGAGGCCAGTGATGAGCAACCACACGGCCACCCACATCCTGAACTTCGCCCTGCGCTCCGTGCTGGGGGAGGCCGACCAGAGGGGGTCCCTGGTGGCACCCGACAGGCTGCGCTTTGACTTCACGGCCAAGGGAGCCCTGTCCACCCAGGAAATCAAGAAAGTTGAAGGGATTGCCAACCAGATGATTGAGGAGTCAAAGGTGGGTATGGCTGACATGTCTGTATACCTTGAGTCCAGGTTTTGGATGGTCTGGGCTGCTGGGAGTTTGGCATGCACAGGAGGATTCTGAGCTGCTGGTGCAGTACTGTGCACAGATTGCCATCACCTTAGACAGTTTTGAGTGGGAAAACCCCATACGGATTGTTCTGTTCATTAGTTTCAAGCCCTCTCTAGGGTTGGAGTGTTCCTATGCCTGCAGTAGTGTCACATCAGCTACAAGAGCCATGAAGTTTGGCAGAGTAGTTTTGCAGGCTTGGCTGGATTCACAGCGTACACCCAGACAACCAGTGATGTGTCCCCAGTGGCAGGAGAGTTGCTCTGTCTGGTGCCAAGTGTCAGAGCCAGCCCTGGAGGACTCTGGAATCTGCTTGGAACTTTTGTACATGCAGTAGCACACAGGGAGTCTGAGCAGGTGGTATTGGGAGTTTTGAAGATGAGATGTCTTTTAATAACTTTGTGATTCTTGCAGATCAGCAAGCCCCAGCTCAGGTAAGGCACAAGACTTCACTTCTAGGATCTTTCAGAGGAAGAAATTTGCTGTGAACATGGGCCTTCAGTCACAGCTGACAGGACTGGCTCTTACCATCTTCCCTTTGCTATCCTCTGCAGACTGTGTATGCCAAGGACTGCCCTCTTGCAGCAGCCAAAGCTATCCAAGGACTTCGGGCAGTTTTTGACGAGACCTACCCCGATCCTGTCCGTGTGGTTTCCATTGGCATCCCTGTGGAGGAGCTCCTGGCTGACCCCTCTGGCCCTGGGGGCTCCATCACCTCTATTGAGTTCTGCGGAGGGACGTGAGTACCTGGAGAGGCCGGGGAAGGTGGCAGAGCGGCTGAAAAGGAGTTCCTGTGGAGCTTGAACTCCTGGGAGTGCCATGAGCATACACTGGGCAGAGATGGAGGTGGTGGTGGTGATGTGCCTTTGCATTCCCAGTCCTGAGTCAATCAGTCTTTAAAATTACCCTTTGCAGGCAGGAAACTGCCTTTATTGCCCCTGCCCTCACACAGGGTCTCTGGCAGTGCTGGGAGCACAGGTCTTTCCTCATTCATTTGCTTTTAGCACAGGTTGGTTTTTCTGCCTGTGCCCACACTGATGCATTTCCCTGGCAGGAGGTTGTCTTTATTTCTGTGCTGATTCTTGCTGAGATAAGAGGTGGACTTCTGATTCTCTCTTGTGGTCTTGTCTGGATTCTTTCCAAAGGCACTTGCAGAACTCCAGCCATGCTGGCCCCTTTGTGATTGTTTCAGAAGAAGCAATTGCTAAAGGCATTCGGAGGATAGTTGCAGTCACTGGGGCTGAAGCTCGGAAGGTAAGGGTAGGCAGGAGAGATTCTCTGTGAAATTCCACCTATTAATCTTGTGCCAAAGTTCCTTTTGTTCAAATTTGCACAATATCCTCTGAGGGACTCAGGGAAAAGGGTGCTGCTGTTGGCAAAGACTGCTGGAGACCCTGGCTGTACTGCAGTTGGAACAGGGAGGAGAGGGAGAAGTCTCAGCTGTAGGTGTTGTGGCAGAGAAACCTGTGTGGGTGTGTGGGATGGCTCCAGGGTTTGCTCAGGTTGCTTTTCAGAGTGGCTGCTGATGTAGAGCTCTCAGCAGCTGGCAAGGCCAACAGGAGAGTGGTGAAGTCTGAATCCAGTCCTCTGCTGTAGGAAACAATGACTTTTGATGTGGGCTGGTGCTCCCCTAAAGTGGAAGAAAGAGGTTTCATGGTGGAGATGATTTCTCTTTTGGGGGGATCCTGGCAAGGAAGAGACCTGGCACCCATTACATCCTGGTGCCAGCATCTCACACCTCCTGGTTCTGGTCAGATGATGCTTGCTTTGGCCCTGTGGCTTCCCAAGATTTACTAAGCTCCATCCTGGGGCATTCCAGCATTCCTTACCTCTTTGCATTCTGGGGTGACCAAAAGCCCAACCTGCTCAATCTTCCAGCTTGATTTAGCTTAGATTGTATTTTTCTAGGCCCTCAGGAAAGTGGACAGCCTCAGGAAACTGCTGTCAGCCCTAGAGGCCAAGGTGAAGGTCCAGACAGCTCCCAACAAGGATGTGCAGAAGGAGATCACGGATCTCAGTGAGGTGAGGATGGTAGCAGTGCTCTGCTTCCCCAAAGTGAATGGGACCTTGACTGCCAGAACTGACTCTCATTAATGAGGCCTGAGTTCACCTTCTTGCTCCTGTCCAACAGCCCTGCACCCCATGGGTGCTGCAGCCAGCACCTTTGCCTCAGGTCATTGGCACTGGGAGAGGACTGGAGCTTACTGGGCTCTGCCAGTTGAGGGAGAGTTCATGAGGTGCTGCATTTGCTGCCATGATTGCCAGCACCTTTAACCTTCTCTACCTGTCCTCTTCTGCAGACACTGGCCACTGCTGTCATCCCACAGTGGCAGAAAGATGAACTGAGAGAGGCTGTTAAAGCACTGAAGAAAGTCATGGATGACCTGGACCGAGCAAGCAAAGCTGACATCCAGAAAAGAGTGAGCCCTGGGTGGGAATAAAGGACAGTGTGGGAGGGCTGTGGGCTCCTTTGGGAGCTCTGTTAGTGTCCAGGATGGAAGAGAATTGATGTGTGGAAGTGCCCCTCACACTGTTCAGCCTTCCAGCTTCTCCTGCTGCCTCCTGAAGCAGAATTACCTCTGTGCCTGGGTTGAAGTATATTCCTGCCCTAACAATGCCCCTGGGTGCAGGCTTCCTCCTGCATCCCACTGGGGTTTTCTGGAGGAAGAATCGTGCATGACATGCTATCTTGCAGGCCACATACCTGCCTGTCAGAATATATTCCTCCTGGCTTCATAGTGTGAGGCTGCTCCAGGCTGGGCTGTGGGTGTGTTTGAGCACTTTGGGGGCCTTTGTCCCTGCTCTACCCAGGTGGTTCTTGTGTCCATACACAGTGTGGATGGTCTAGTGGCTGACCACTGTTGTCCTCAGGTACTGGAGAAGACCAAGCAAGTTATTGAGAGTCACCCTAACCAGCCGTGGGTCATCATGGAAATGGAAAATGGAGCCTCAGCAAAGGTATGGGAAAGTCTGATCTCTCAACAACTTTCCTTCTGCCTGAGGAGCAGCTGGGTGGTCTCTCATCACTCAGGGAGACAGTTCAGTGCTACAGAGTTGTCCCTCTTGTCATCTGCTGTCCTTGAGAAAGGGGGAAGGACCACTGGGATATTCTCTGGTGTCCCACCTCCTGGACTAGCATATGGGCTTGTGGTTTAGTGGGATTTTGACCACTTGCTGAGTTTCCAGACACGGTGGTAGATAGGGAGCCCAGCAGAAATCCCATTGTGTCCCAGGTAAGATTCATCCTGCAGCAGTCATGACACTGAAATGCACTTAGGGGGCTGAGAACAGCAGCTCTGCTGAGCCATGAAAGTCATGATGCTTATTGCCTCTGCAGATCAGCTCAGGGAGTGGTGTCCTGGGCTGAGTGTGGGGACAGGGCCAGGCAGAGCTGCCCCCAGCACTGTCTGCTCAGCTGGGTTCAAGTTCTTCCCTGGCCAGGGCTGAATCTCCTTCCCTCCTCCACACAAGTTTTTTCTCAAGTGCTTTCTGTTGGAATGAATGCTCTGTTGTGTGCATTGTGTCACAGTGCTGAGCCCAGTAAGTGCCAGGCAGTGGGGGCTGGTTGTGCCTGGGCTTACACTGCTCTGGGCTTTAACACCCTGTTAAAATTTCCTCTCTGAAAGTCCTGGAGCTGATCCTGCTCACTCTTCTGTGGCCACCACCATCACCATGATGCCCATGCTTCTGCCCCCAGTGGGTGCAGCATTTTCCCTGGTAGAAGGGTGTATCCCATGGGATGGCAGTGCTGGCAGCCCAGAGAGCTACATGTTCCCAGTTCACCCAGAGCAGCACTGCTTTGTTCACCAGAGGACCCATTCCTGGGGCTCTGTGCTGCATCATGCTGTCTGTGTGAGTGAGGAATGATGGTCTCCTTGGGAATAATGGAATGTGTGACAGTCTCCCTAGTTCTTCCCTGCCTGGTATCTGATAGCCCTTGCAGGCTCTTCATGCTGCATTTGAGTCCTCCTGACTCCCTTTGGAGCAGCTGTTCCCTTCTGCTGGGAGGAGCTTTTCCCCCTCCAGCTACTATACTCAGGCAAAGGTTTATTGTGGGGCTGATTCTGCCAATTACTGTATACCTCAAGGTGGGGAAATAAAAGCATCTCTTTTCTGCCTTGGGGTACACAGGCAGGGTTTATGTCCCCTGCTAAGGCTTCTACACGACCAGGAATGTGAAGATGGCTCATGCTTGGAAGGAGGAGAGTGCTGCTGGCTGGTTTAATGCAATTCCTGGTCCCTGAGGTCTCTGGGTGCTGTTGGGGCTGGAGCTGGGCTGGATGCAAGCTCAGGGAGACAGTCCTGCAATGGTGGTGTTCTCTTCCAGGCCCTGAATGAATCTCTGAAGCTCTTCAAGACTAACTCCCCCCAGACTGCTGCTATGCTCTTTGCTGTGGATAACGAAGCTGGCAGGATCACCTGCCTGTGTCAAGTACCCCAGGTAATGCCAAGACTGCATGTCTGCCTCTCCCTGAGCCTCTCTGGAGGAGCTGCAGCCTCCAGGCAGGAACCATCTAACATTACACAGCCAGAATTGATTGGGGTTTGGCAAGAGCCACAGCCTTTGTACTTGGGCTTATTGTCAGGCTGCAGAAGTGAGGGAAGGGGGGTTATGCTCTGCAAACAGGGAAGGGGAAGAGTCAGGACTTAATGGGGTGGTAGGCACGGGGCAGGGTCATTGCTGTTCAGTGCTGACTGCTGGGTTTCTTCTCCTGCCCAGGAGACTGCAAATAAGGGTCTGAAGGCCAGCCAGTGGGTGCAGGAAGTGTCTGGCTTGATGGACGGCAAAGGCGGTGGAAAGGACATCTCTGCACAGGCAACAGGCAAGAACGTAGGCTGCCTGCAGGAAGCCCTGAAACTGGCCACGGACTTTGCTAGGCTCCGCCTGGGGGAGCTGAAGAACTGACTGAAGGGGAAACCCAGCCCCCGTTGTCTCCCTGTCTGTCCCCTGTGCGGCTTTGCTGTCAATAAAGGCTCCCTGCCCCGCGCTCTGCGCCCCGGCTCTGGAGGCGGGGCGGGAGGGGAGGGGATGGGGGTGGGATCCCTCTGCCAGTCACAGCCTGTGCCCTCCTCCTGCTGGGGCCCGCCCGCTCACGGCGTCCGGCCGACCATGCCGCTGGATCACCGCCGCCTGTGCGGCCCGGAGGAGTCGCAGCCGCCGGCGCTGTGGGCAGCGACCGCGGCCGAGGATGAGGAGAACGAGGAGAGCGCGGGGGCGGCGCCGCGGGACCCCTGTGCCCTGCGGCCGCTGTTCGCGCGGGCCGGGCTGCTGAGCCAGGCGCAGGGCTCGGCCTACGTGGAGCTGGGCAGCGGCACCAAGGTGCTCTGCGCCGCCTGGGGCCCGCGGGAGTCGGCCGAGCCCGGGCCGGGCCGGCTGCTCTGCGAGTTCCGCCGGGCGCCGTTCGCGGGGCGTGGGGCGCGGGGCCGGCCGGGCGCGGCGGCGGAGCGGGAGGCGGAGCGGGAGGCGGCGGCGGCGCTGCGGGAGGCGCTGGAGCCGGCGGTGCGGCTGGGCCGCTACCCGCGGGCCCGCCTGGCCGTCAGCGCGCTGCTGCTGCAGGACGGGGGCTCGGCGCTGGCCGCCGCCGTCAGCGCCGCCGCCCTGGCGCTGGCGGACGCGGGAGTGGAGATGTACGACCTGGCCGTGGGCTGCGCGCTGAGCCGGCCGCCCGCGCCCGCCGCCTCATGGATGCTGCAGCCCGCCGAGCCCGAGGAGCGCCGCGCCGCCGCCCGCCTCACGCTGGCCCTGCTGCCCGCCCTCAACCAGGTGTCGGCCGTGCTGGGCGGCGGCCGGGGCGGCCCGCCCGAGGACTGGGCGCAAGCCCTGCGGCTCGGCCTCGATGGCTGCCACCGGCAGTACCCGGTGCTGCGGCAGAGCCTGCTCAGGGCCGCCCAGCGCCGCGATGCCGCCGCCGCTGCCACCGCCACTGCCACTGCGGCCGCCACCAGTGCCTGAGTGCCCGTGAGAGCGGCGTTCCCCGCTCTGGGGATGGGGCATCTCCCAGAGCCCGCCCAAGCTGCTTTCAATGCTGCCGGAGACCCCTGGAGCCTGCCTGATCCACTCATCACTGTTGGGGATTAAAATAAGTTTACTTTTAGAATCTTAGAAGTTTATTAAGTTGAAGCTTAATTGTAACTGCTGGTGAACCCCCAGACCAGCCTGATCCATGCCTCATGCTGCCGGAGACTGGATGAGCCAACCTTTGCAGTGCTGGAGACCCCCTCGTGCTGCCCACACAGGCCCAAGAACTGTGCTCAAGGAATCTGCACCCTTCACACACTGCTCAAACACCCCGGAGTGCACCTGAGAAGCCCTCGTGTTGCAGGAGACCATGGCACCCAAACAGCCTTGCATGCTGCTGAAGCCCCTGAAGAACACTCTCCATACTGCCTCTGCAGCTAGATCCTGCCTGAGACCTCCCTCCAAGAAATTGCTGGCACTCCAGGACCCCACATCTCACCCCAGGGTGGCCACAGCACCAGGCTCCCCACCATATCCATCTGTGCAGGCAGCATCTGGGCAGCACCAGGCAGGAACTATGGCATGGCATGGACTGCACATCCCTTGGACTTCTTGCCCAGGCAGTGCTTCAGGGTGGCAGAGTTGTGTTTTGTTCGTTCTTTTGTAATAATAAATTTTTTTTGGTGAGTTTTCTGCCTGCATGGCCCTCCTGGGGCCTCTGCTACAACTGGGGTCACCCCCTCTACTCCCACTCTACTTGAGGAGTTCAGGAGGAGCTGGGTGCTTCCTTGGAATCTGATTATTCCTGGGGATGGAGTGGAGCAGATGGTCCTGTCTGCCAGGCTGCACTATGGTGGGCTGGTAGGGAATATTCTGGCTATTTTCCATTGGGACACAGGGCAGAGCTGCATTCATGCCTCTGGGTTGAGCTGTAGGAAAGGCAGCATCCAAGAAAGCCCTGAGTTGGGGGCTGTTACTAGCAGCACATAAAATGGGGTACAAAACTGCACGCTTCAGGCGGTTAAAAACTGCTTTGGAGTCAAATAACCAGAGAAAAGAAATACAAATATTTTTTATTTCCAACACAATACACTCTTTTACCAGAGCAAATTAGAAATACAGAGCTAGTTCCTACCAGTGAGAGAAGGACAACCGAGAAATGAGGGACACGGAACTGAAATGTGACACTGGGGAGCACAGGGGGGACCAGGACTCTGGGTGTGCAGGCCAGGGGCTCTCTGAGTCCTGCTGGCTGCAGATGCAATGCCTGGCTGAGAACAGCCTGTGGGAAAACAGTAAGGAAAACACATTTGGGAGCTGAGGCAAATGAGAGTGACTGGGTTGGCATGGCCCTGCTGCTGGTCCTTTGTGTGACATCAGAGCTAGGCTTGGCACCATCCCAAAATACCACAAAAGCTTCCTAAAACTGGTTTAGCCTGGTTCCTTCTTCCGATGATGGGATGCTGGGCAGCTCTGAAAGCCATCCTAGGCTGTACCCATGCCTGCTGCACCAATTCCCAGGGTCTGAAGGTTGGGATGCCACTTGTGCCATAGGGCTGGGATCCCTGGGCTGCATTCTCTCTCCACAGCATCCTTTGGGGGAGGTGATACGGGCAGCAAGGCAGATGGCATTTGAGATGCTACTTTGGGATATGGTCCTTTCTATTTTTTTACTGCTCCCTTCCCTCCCCAGGCCACCTCTGCTTATCCATAGATCTGAAAAAAGAAAACAAGAGCACTGGAACACAAAAATTTCTCTTGCCAGAGCTGGCTGGCAACTCCCAGGGTGGGACACAGGGCTGCCAGTGGCAGGGGATAGTCATGCCAAGGGTGGGCGCCTCATGTCAAGTGTGGCACTACCTGGAAGCTTCAAAAGAAATAAAGAACACAAGCTGGGAAGGGCTGGGCTCACGGGAAGGCCACGGCACCCAGTCTGGCTACTGGCTCCTCTTGGGTTCTGACATGTGGGTTTTCACCTGTGAGGAGAAACACACAGCATGGCCATCCTGCAATGCACTCCAGTTATAGGATCAAACTCGGCACTCTGCCCAGCACGGGGGTACCTGGGATCCCACACCCACCTGGGATATGCAGGTGTGGGAGTAGCAGCTTTGATAAAATATATTTCTGTTCTGAGGGTTTTTTTGCAGCCTTGGTGCTGGAGTGATGCACACCCAGGGGGTTGCTGCAGAGTATTTGGGGATGTTCTGGCTGTGCCCTGGCACACAGCTGGAATGGCCTGGGGAACCCCAATGGAGCATTTAATCTACTCCAGGCATCCCTCACCAGCAAGCAGAGATGGATTTTAGAGAAACAGAGAGCCTGGTATAAAATCTGGTCTTTCTCTTACCGTCTCCTCTGTGTCTGTGCTCTCCTCTGCACTGTCGATGTCACGCAGGTCACTGTCCCCATCAGCCCCTGTCCCCTCCTTCCCTTGTGACCCCTGTGACCCCTCTCCCACTGGGGATGGTGACTCTGTCCCTGGCTCTGTCCTCTTCTTCTCGCTCTCCTTGGACCCTGAAAAGGCAGAGACAAGAAATTTGGGGTACCTGTGCAAAAAACAGTTCTGTCCTTGCCCATTTCCCTTGTTCCAAAAGACTGGGCTCTTCCCTGCCAGCCCAGAGAAGGGAAAGGATGTGGGGAATCTGTCCAGCCAGCTCTGGATGTCCTGGGCACACAGGGAGGTTCCCCTTAAACCCAGCTCAGGGCTCAGGCTCGTGTGTTCCCATGAACTGCCCAGCAAAGGCACACAAGTGTTGGAGGGTCTGTGGTCGGTCCCCTCACCCGTGAGACGCTCTCTCCGCTGGCCCATGCGGTCCAGGCTCTCCAGCAGACTGTCCACCTGTGCCTTGATCTGGCTCAGCTCCCCCTTGATGGAGTGCAGCTCTTCAGCTTGCACTGTTGGAAGAGGAGCCATGAGGATCCCACCCAAAGCCAGGAAGACATGACATCCTGAGCAACCACTTCCAGAGCATCCTTCTCTCCAAAGCATTCTCCTCCACAAAACCTTCTCCTCTGTGGAACATCCTCCTCTGAGTAGCCTTGGGGAACAGGAATGGATCCAGGGGACATCCAGCACACCAGTGCAGCCCCGGCTGTGCCTGCTGGAGCTGGGGACTCACAGCAACAGGGTCAGCATCAAGTGGGACCTCTGGCCTGCAGAGCTGCTCTAATGCACCGAGACACAAGAGCTCAGCTTTCTCTTCCTCCCAACCCAGTTTCACTTACACTTTGTCCGTCCCGTTGTGGAGCTGGTTCTGCTCCTCGTCCTACGCTGGGGACTCAGGCTGTTCTTGCTGCCTGCTCCCAAGTGAGTCCGTCTGGTCTTGACTGGGATGCGGTTAATGAGTGGGGGGATCTGCTGGTACTCGTATACCCTGCAAGGACACAAGACCACAACCTCAGAGGTGCAGCAGCAGCCCCTGCCAGCCAAGAGAGCATCTCCTGGGGTCCCTGTGCAGTAAAGGACCCCAGCCTGGGCACTGCCCTGCCCACATGCTGTCCCTGCCCCATGCACCCCTCCCCAAGCCCCCCAGCCTGGGGAAGATGCAGCTCCTCCAAGTGGGGAAACACCACTAAGTTTTTGTCAAAGGCAAGGGGAGGGATGCCCAGGGACATCCCATTTTTCCATGATCAGAGACAGTCGTGTGCCAAACCCACGCATGCTCAGCTCGTCTCTCTCCTGGGATGCTGGGCTCACCGGTATGGGAATTCATCCCTGTAGAGATCACAGTCCAGGTCACAGTTACTGCTGCAGGAGGGGGAGAGAGCAGAAAATGTCACCCACAGACACCATGGAGCAGTCACCAAACTGGGCACAAACCCACCCAGCCCTTATCCTTGGGGAATGGGAGGCATCCTGGAGGATCCCCCAGAAGCTGCAGCATGGTCCAGGAAGCCCTGGAAGTAATCTTTCTCAGAGGCAAACAAGGGTATTAAGGGGAATGGTTAGAGTCCCCAGGACAGCATCAGCAGGGTCTGCCTTCAGGAACCTGCATTTAGAATGCCCTGATGTTAAATTTCATGTTCATGGCTCCACACACAGGCTGCAGGCTCACTTGCCTCCAAATTAAGAAGAGATCCGTCAGCAGATCCACTGCAAGCAGCAATATTCCAGTAATAAATCATGCACTCTGGACCGGGAGCAGGGAGTGGGGAAAGGAGAAGGAAGAAGAGGAGGAGGAAGAGAAAAGATGCTGAAGCTCGTTTTGCTGCTTCTGCTCTTGTGGAGTCAGGGAGCATAGGATTAAGCCTAACACAAGGGAGCATAGGATTAAGCCTAACCATGCCTAGGCAGGCTTGCCAGCCCAGAGGGCAGCTTGAGGGATAAGCATCCCCTGTCCCAATGCCACCCTGCTTCAAGAATCATCTGCACAGGACACCTTCTGGTAAGGGTGAGCTGGCAGCTCTGAGGAACCCACCTGCTCCTGTGTTTCACACCTGGGGTATAATTATTGGGGTGTATTTTGGGAGATTTTGGTCCAAACTTGCTGTCTTCCTAGTTTCCATCACTCTGATGGGGACAGCAAGTCCTTCACATCCCCAAATCCTGCCAACAACTTGCCCTGGGGAAAAGGGGAATGGGCAGGTGGAAAGGGGTTCTAACCCATCCCTGCAATGGCTGCTGATGCTGCATGGAGCCTATGCCAAAAGGGATGGGGATGCCACCCTGCACTGTGAGAGAACTGGTGGTACTGCAGCACAGCTAGTCTTGGGGTCTAGCACCCAACTGGAGACACAGCAAGGGGTTTCCTGGCTCAGATCTTTGCTCAGAGCATCCCCTGGGAAGAGCAAAAGCAGTGGCTGCCATGCTCCAGTGCCCAAGGGGGCCAGCAGTCCCAGCCCTCCAGTGCTGCATCCCTTCAGCTCCATGGCAACAGGCAGAGCAATTAGTTCAGTCAGGCTGTTCACAAAAAACCTCTAACAAGACAGGAGACCAGCTTCAATCCCCTCCTTACTACACATCCACTGAGATGTGGAGCCAAAAATGTACAGGGATGAGGACAGGTTCTTCATCTACCACTTGTGCCATCATCACTATCACCTACTGACCTCCTCAGGACTATCACTACCCCTGTGTGCCTCTGCAGAGCTGTCTGTCCTTGAGGAACAACATCTAAAGGCCACAATTGCAACTGACATTGACATAGAATCCTGGAAAGGTTTCAGTTGGAAGAGTTCTTAAAGCTAATCTCATTTCAAACCCTCTGCCATTGGCAACAACACCTTCCAGTAGACCAGGTTGTTCCAAGCTCCATCCAACCTGATCTTGAACACCTCCTGGGATGAGACATCCAGAACATCTCTGGGTAATCTTTGCCAGAGCCTCACCACCCTCACGGGGAAGAATTTATTCCTTATGTCCAACCTAAACTTGCCCCCAATAGTGTGAAGCCATTACTGGGGTGCAACATCTGTATCAGGTGTAGAGATCACAGGGCTCTGCTTGTGCTCCCACTGCCTTCAGATGGGGAAAAGGGAATCCCCACACCCCATTAATGGCACACACCAGGAGGAGCCTGGCCAGGAGTCCAAATGGCATCTGTACCATTTGGCAGCAGGTGATGCTCCAAGAGACGAGGGAAGTCCCTACCTATGCTTCCCATCTGGAATAGCCAGAGATGAGAGTGACAGAGAGCAGGAGAGGAAGAGGAGTCAGGTGTGGGGCAGTCCCCAGCCCCCAGTGCAGCCCCACCCCACACACAGGCACTCACTGGTACAGGCTGCTGCTGTGCTGCCGCTTCTGGCCCAGCCTGGTCCGGCTCAGCTTGGACTCCCTGGCCATGTCCAGATCTGAGGGGAGAGGAGGGGAATGAGCAGTGGAAAGAAAAGGGGATGCCAATATCCTACCCCACACAGACACATCTCTGGCACCAGCTTCCCAGCCATGCTTCTCTGCTGGCTGGAGATGTCCCACTGAAGAACTTCTGCAGGACGAGCACGGGGCTTGCAGATCTCTCTAGATTTAAGTTTTTGGGAAAGGTGGGAGCAGTACAAGGTTGTTCCAGACATGTAACAGCTCCAGCTATCCCTTCCCAGGGGTGCCCCATCCCAAGGACCCAAAGTTGGGCAGGCTCCAATTAGAGTGGCAGGAAGCACCTCTGATGATAAAGTTAATTAACCCGCAGAGACATTTCCCACCAATGTGGTGAATCCACCTTTGCTATCACTCCCGCTGGATGGTTGGGTTATTTTTCAGGGATATTCAGGCCAGCAGGATGCCTGTGAGTGCAGCTGGGTGCCAGGGATGGGGGAAGCCCTGTGTCCAGCTGCTTCACCCTCCTGAAGACTGCTGGGACACGTGTGCTGATACATGGGGTGGGGATGCCTCTGGACACACAGCTCGGTGATGCCACATCACACCTCCCTGGCAATGCTCTTCATCTTTTCTCTAGGATTTCACAGCCAATATCCATATAAAGGCCAGCTTGAATCCGTTTTCTGCATATACATTTGAGAGGCACCAATGCTGTGGTTTGTGAATATCTCCATATATTTAATTTTGTGATTTTGGGACACTCCAAAACCTCTGTGGCCACTGGCGTGAGGAGACAGCTGAGGGCTCCCCCTTGCACACTCACCCTTGGCCACAGTAAGTGTGACCAGCTGTTCCATGGGTGCTATTGCACCAGGGAACCAAATGCTGAAGTTTCTCAAGCCATCAGAGAACATACCAGCCCATTAGAGGTCTAGACCTTCTAAGAGCCTGGCCATGGCCACAGACCCCTCAAGCCCCATATGTGTCGGAGCAAGGTCCTACTACCCCAATGGAGAAGACCAAGGTCCCAGCAGAAGAAACTGTCTCTTGTTTGCTTTCCAGGCTGCCTTGTGTGGTGAAGTCTGCAGTCTGGCTCTGATCTCAGGGTGAGCTGGGGAAGATGCTCAGTGTGCACCAGGGAATGCTGGCACCCATCTTCCATGAGTGCAGCAGCATCCCTAGGGATGGCTGTACTCACTGCTCAGGGCCAGAGCCCACTGTTGACATCCCTCTGTCCAGCCTATCACACCCACTCACTCTCCTCCCTGATAGCAGGACAGAGACCTCAGCACCCCAGCCAGGGACCCTAGCCATGGCTAGACACCCTGTCATAAGCTGCTAGCATCATGGGACTGTCCTGCTGGGGCAGGGGACCATCACCCCAGGTCGATTGCCTGTGTCTGAGCTCCCTTCCCTCCCCAGTAACAGAAACATACTGGTGCAATATTGATGTCCTGGTGGAGTATGATATGGGGGAATAATGCATGGGGGGACAGTACTTGAAGGATATTCCTATCCTGGGGGAGTATTAGCAAGGGGACATCCCAGTATTGAGAGGACATCTTTGACCTGGTGTTAATTGGCATGGGGACATCTCAGAACTAGAAGAAATCCCTGTCCTAGGAGAGAATGGCATGGAGACATCCCTGTACTGGGATGACATCCTTGTCCCAGGAGCGATGGCATGGGGAGGACCAGGCATCCCGGCTATTGGGAGGCCATCCAGCCCTGGGGAGGGACAGGGACCGCTGTGGCGGCACTCCGGAGGGTGCCGTGCCCGGGGTGGGGAGCCTTAGAGGCACCGGAAGGCTGCAGGGGGACACCCTCGCCTGGGTCAGAGCTGCCGCTGCCGGTTGAGCATCCCAGTGCCGGGCGAGCATCCCGGTGCCGGAGCATCTCCCGGGGAAGGGGTGCGAGAGGAGAGCCGATCCCGCGGGGGAAGGGGCACTCGGGGAGGGTGGAGGGCCGGATCCGGCCGGTACTCACATCTCCAGCCCGCGTCCCCGCTGCCGAAGAGCGTCATGGCCCCGCTCCGGCCCCGCGCCCCGAACCTCGCACCCCGAACCCCGCACCCCGCACCCGACCGAGCGCGCTGCCACCGGGCGCTACCACCGCCGGGCGGGGGGGCCGCGGGCCGCACCACCGCGGCACGGCAGGGGACACCGCGCCCCGCACCGGCGTCTGGGGCAGCCCCGCTGCCTGGCCCTGCCCGCACCACTGCCGGCACCGCGGGCACCGGGCTCACCCTCCCCCGGGGATCGCCAGCCTCACCCTCACCATCCCTGCGCTCCTTCCTGCTCCATCCTCCCGCCCCTTCCCACCTGTCGGACCCCACCCTCGGGATCCCCATCCTCACCCTCATCCTCATCCTTCCAGCTCCATCCTCCTGTCTCACTTGCTGGATTCTGCCCTCGGGATCTCCAGCCTCAGCCTCATCCTCATCCTTCCAGCTCCATCCTCCTGTCTCACTTGCTGGATTCTGCCCTCGGGATCTCCACCCTCATCCTCATCCTTCCAGGTCCATTCTCCCACTCCACCTGCTGGACCCTGCCCTTCTGGGCAGGACTCTGCCTCAGTTTCACCCTGGGTTTGCCCAGGGCCCCCAAGCCCAGCCCAGCGATGTGGATGGTGCCTTCCCTCAGCTGAGACAGTGTGCAACCAACACACCCTGGATGAAGATATTTTAATTCCCACCACAGCCCAGCCCTGGAGTGGGCTGTTATGAAAGGAGGAGGGCAGTGGCACATTGCCTCCAAAAACACCCACTGACTCCCACCAGTGCTGGGGACATGGGCTTGCACCCAGCACACAGGGTGCTGTGACTTTGGACCATCCTGGGGCTGGAAGAAGCAGCTCTTGGCTATCATCATCCCTCCAAGACAACCCCACGTGCTGAAGATGAGTTCAGCCAAGGCTGGTCTTGGCTCCTGCAACCCCAGAGCCCACTCCAGAGATGAAACTGGAGGTTCCACCCAGTCAGGCAGGATGTGGGCTGTGGCTAGGCAGAGTCTGGTGGGCTTAGGGGAGGAAAAAGAGACAAACTGCTCTTCCCAAGGGAGAGAGGGTCTTTATTAATGATCAGGCAGATGATGAAGGACCAGGTGATGGTGAGAAACGCATCAGGCTGGGGCATTCTCACCCAGGTCAGGATGATGGCTCAGAGCTGAGCACAGTCTTCACGCTGAGCTATGGCAAGGTCTGCACCCCAAAGAGCCCCCTTGGCCCCTCGTCACACTGAGACCACAGTCCAGACACAGCCCAGCTGCCAATTTTGGAGGAGGATGTGTTTCTACCTGGCTGTTGCAAGGGACATCTCCTGCCCAGGGTGTTGCAGAGAGATAGTGACAGAGGAAGATGAGGGGCAGAAGAAGATGCTGTTTCAGGGATGTTGATGTACAGCATACCCCTTCTTGCCAGGTCCCAGTGCCATGGGTCCCCTCAGCCCCTCATTCCCTGCACAAGTGAGCTGCACAGAGATCTTCCTGAGCCGTGGTCCAGTCTTGGCACAGCACCAGGGTCCTCCTGAGCCACAGGTTCAGCACAGCAGCCAGCGCTGGCCGGTTCCCAGGGCTACCAGCTCAGGGGTCCCGCTGCCACAGGGCGATGTGTTCCTGGGCTGCAATGGCATGTGTAGAGTTAGTGCCTCCCAACCCAAGACACAGAGGTTTGGGCAGGGCTGGCAACAAGGCACAGACACAGCAGAGCTGGAGACTGGCACCTCCAGGGCCCAGGAGAGCCCAGGAGGGCTCCCAGCCGCTCACTCACCGAACTGGCAGATGTAGCGGTTCCGGGTCTTGCAGCGCTGGTCGTTCCAGTTGAAGGCGGCTGACGCTTGCATCTCCACACAGTTCCCAAACCTGTGTCCCACCAGGATGGTAGTGAAGCCAGTCAGCAATGACACCATGCAGAGCTCAGTGTCCTCTAGATCCACTTACCCCTGGTTGTCCGGCTGGCCAAAAGCGAAGCTGGTGAACGAGGATGGGTCACCCACATCCCAGCGGAAGGAAGCCTTGGATGTCTTGTAGGTGAGACCTGGGGAAGCAGGGGGTGGGTTGACATGTCTGCCAACATCCTGGGCCCCCTGTATCCTGGCTACTGCTGCCTCTCACCAATCCAGAAGTTTCCAGTCTCAAAATCCGTGTCTGTAACCCTGTTACCCATCTCCAAGCGGCTGAGGTAGAAAGCCAGGATGTCCTGAACCTTCTGGTTTCTTATCTGGGCCAGCATTGCTCCTTTCTCCTGTGAGGAAGGGAGTGAGTCTGCGTGGTCCAGCACTGCTCCAGGCAGAGGAGAGATTCCCAGGGGGGCTGCAAGCATGGGTGGTACTTTTCAGCTGCACAGAGATGCTCAAAGCACCCTAGGGGTTCACCTGGCATTTAATTTTGGCTCCATAGTAGGTGTCAGCTTCAGGGGACACCATGAAGCAGTCGCTGTCTATCCGCACATCACAGGCGTGGAAGGGGAAATGGATCTTTGCTGGAGACACAGGCAGAAGCAGGTGGGTCCTTGTGCCAGCAGAGATGGGTCCAGAGAGGACCCTTTGCCCCACTGTGGATCCCTGATGCCACCCCACAGCAGTGCAGGTGGGCACAGACTCACTGCCGCACTCGGCTCCACCGTAGCCCGCGTCGCAGAGGCAGGAGCACTCCTCCTTCCTGAACCTTCCATGGAGGCACTGCCCGCTGCACCTCACTGTGGGCACAGCACTGCATCAGCTGTCAGGGGGCTCAGCAGCCCCTGCTCCCCGTGCTGCCTGTGCTGCCCACGTTGCACTATCTGTGCCCATGCGTGCCCTGCACCCACCCTGCACACACGTGCCCTGCAGCAGCCAAGCACAAGCCTCTGAAGGCGGCACAGTGCCCTCTCACCTTGGCAGTACCTGCCCGTGTAGCCTCGGGGACAGGTGCACTGGCAGCTGCTCATGTCGAGGCGCCCACTGTTCCTGCAGCTCATGCGACAGGGGTTCCTGGGCACCTCTGGAAACACCAGAGTGACAGTCAGGGCTTCAGGGGTGGAGGCAGCATCACCAAGGTCATGCAGAGGCCATGGTGACAGGGGGGACTCACCGCAGAGCCCGCCGCTGTGGTCCCAGGACTTGAAGCAGCCAGAGAGGGCAGCAGTGCAGAGGGAGCACCACGGTCCCTGCTTGTAGGGCAGGATGGGCGTCCCAGCCACCTCCCAGTTGCCCCTGGCCCCACAGGCAGCTGGAGGAAGATGCCCCACCCACCCGGGCAAGCCACACCCCTTCTGGGGCAAGCCCACACCCACATTGCAAAGCCATTTCTAAATCACCTCCCTGCCTTCGTTTCCCAGCCCCACCCACTTCCAGCACTTTGTCCTGTCCACAGCACTCAGCCCCGCCCAGTCCAACACACAACCCTACCCAGAATATTCAAACCCTTCCACTTCTAAACCAGCCCTATTTGCATCTCCAGGCCCACCCACATCACCCAGCCCCACCCACTTCAGTGCACAGTCCCACGCACCACCTGGACAAGCTCTCTGCCCCCTCCCCTGCCACATATTCCGTAGGTCAACCCATGCCCCTACCTGGAGAGTCCACCCACATGGCTAAACCCTGCCCATTCTCACCAGGCCCCACCCCTTGGAGCCACACCCACCACACCCACCATACCCAGCCCCACCCTGCATCCACACCCAGCCACACCCAGCCCCACCCTCTCAGCCACACCCACCACGCCCAGCCCCACCCCGCAGCCACACCCACCACGCCCAGCCCCACCCCGCAGCCCCTTACCCCGGTGAGTAGGCGCAGGTGAAGGCCTCGCTGGGGCCCTGGGGGCTGGAGCAGCGGTGCCGGCCGCAGCCCAGCTGCCCCGCTGTGGCCCACACCAGCTATGGGAGAGTGTTTGTCACCGGGGTCCTGAACCCCAGCAGCCCCCCCATGTCCCTCATGCCCACCTGGGTGTAATGGCGGCAGGTGGCATTGCTGGCACAGCGCCCTGTCCTGTAGTCATAGCGCTGTCCCTCAGCAAACCAGAGCTCCAGCACGGCCCCGAAGCCTCCGGCACTCGCCGGCAGCAGGGTCTCACTCCAGCCCAGCTGTGGGGCCGGCGGGGGAGCGGGGCCCTCCAGGCAGCTGGCTGCCCGTGCCCCCGCCAGCCGCCCCAGCTCCTCGCTCCACTCCTGCAGGGATGAGCGTGAGCCAGCCAGGGAACAGCCCAAGGAGTGTGGGGACCACCAAAATGGTCAGTCCAGGAGGTGACAGGGGACATCAGAGCATCGACAAAGGGACAAAGGGTGGTGCTGCAAGGGACCCCTAGGGATCCATCCTGCCTTTGGTGTGTTCAGATGTGAGAAGGTTGGGGAATTTCAAGGGTCATCACATGGAATGGGGACCCCACAAAGAACTCTGTGTCCTTGGTGTGTGCAGGTGTGGGGTCATTAGCAGGCATCAGAGGGACATGGGGGACCCCAAAAGGCTCCTCAAGGGACCAGCTCTGTTTTTGGTGTGTCCTGGATGTGGCAGTGCCGGTGGCATGCTCATCCCCAGGGGCCCCACACTGTCCAGCTCTTCTGCTTCATTAGCATGTTAGCAAATTACTGCATACCAGCCATGGGCTGTCCACCTCCCCGGGCATGGGGGGAGAGGTGGATGTGACATCCAAGGTGGGGGACATGGGACCTGTCAGAGGGCTCACCAGCTTCTGCATGTTGGCAGCAGGAGGCTGCACTTTGCTCCTCAACTTGTTGTGCAGTGAGAGCACCAGGAAGGTCTCCTTCGTGCTGAGAGCTGGGGGGACAGCAGGGGATAGGGATGGGCCCAAGGGGGTTTAGGGGTACAGGTGCCCTCTCTGTATCCCTGGCTGTGGCAGGACCCTTCAGGGGGCCGTGGGAATTCCCCCTGAAGGGTCTGACTGCAGCCGGGGATACCGGGAAGGCACCCGGGTCTCCATGGAGACTTGAGGGGAGAGAAGAAAGAGCTTTTGGGCTGGGAGCACAAAAGGGGTGAGGGGCTGGGGGTAGGGGGGCGGGGGGGGGAGGTGGAGCGGGCAGCCCGCTGGGCCCTCGTCTCGCACGGGTGGGCTGAGACTGCCAGGAATGTACCCTCTCTGCACCCCCACCTCTGTCCTGCCAGGATCCAGACCCCACTGGGCAAGACCCATCATTAGCCCCATCACCAGCTGCAGGACTCCCAGCCCCATTCCATCACTAGCTCCATCCCATTACCAGCCCCACAGCCCCCTGGTTCCATTGCAACACCAGCCCCAGAGCCCCCCAAATCCATCCCATCGCCAAGCCCATGCCCCTTCTCCCAGCCTCATTTCATCCTCAGCCCCCATCAGCCCTCAAGCCCCCCATTGCCACTCCTGGGTGCCCATCACCCACCGAGCCCCCCACGCATCTGGTCCGGCCCAAGGGGACGGTGCTCAGGGTGCACTCAGCCCCCAAACCAGCTGCCTCCCAGCCCTGCTGCCCGAGGCAGCCCCTCTACCAGTTACCTCCCGGAGCCAGCGGGGACAACTTTTCTGGAGCATCCGACCTCGTCTCACCCACCCTCCACACCAGGAGGCTGCAAACCAGCAGGACCAAGAGCTTCATGTAGGTCCTGGGATGGGGGAGCAGACCCCCAAGCTGCGGAGGGAGCACTGGGGAGAGCCGAGCCGCCCCGCAGCAGCGCTGGCTTTGGGGCGAGCTCGGCCGCGCTCTCCTGCGAGCGTGTGTGTGTGTCTGGTTGCAGGATTTGATCCTATTCAGGACTCCAGACAGGCACCGCTGGGCAGCGGGAACAAAAGCTTGACGGGTGAGTAATAGCTCTGTCAAAACAGTTGCTCGCTGGAGCGAATGTGGCAGACAACTCCCGGGGCCCCGGGCTGCAGCCCCGCCGGGATGTCCCGCAGCGGGGTCAGCCCTCCGCGCTCTGCCCCAGCCCCGCTGCCCAGCCGCGGTCGGGCTGTGAAGGCACCAGAGCAGGGGTCGCAAGCGGCACCCACTTGGGGACACTGGGAGACTGCAAGCCAAGGGGCTGGGGCAGCAAGGGGGCCCCTGCTGCCAGCCTTCCTCCTGCCCCATGAATTAAACATGCCGGGGAGGTAACACACACCGCTGCAGGCATGAAGCCAAATACCCGCTCCGGAGAGCTGGGCAGCGTGGTTACAGGGTGGGAGGATGTGAGAGCCGGGGGGCCGGTGGTGGGAGAGATGCTGGGCCCAAGGGGGCCGTATCTCAGCAGGCACCCGGGGTCCCAGAGCCCAGGGAGCTCGACAGCACCATGAGAGCTCTGCCCCAGCGCCGGGCTCCCAGAACCCATGTTAGATGCTCCCTGGCACAGGGCAGATGTGGGCTTCAGACATCCCTGCTCAGGGAAATGCCACAGGCAGGAGGGACTGGGAGCATCCTACGCATAGCTGTCAGGGCTGAGCTGGGTGTCAGCATAAACCCAGCTCTAAATGCTTCAGTTCCCTCAGCCTGAGTCTAAATCTGACCCTGGCCTGAACCCTGGTACTAATGTTAATGCCAACCTCAACTCTCATGCAAACACTCCTGCTAATATGAATCTGAGTCCTTGCCACTGATCCTAACGCTAACAAAAACCTAACTTTAGCCATAACAATTACATTAATGTTAATCAAAACATTTAAACTTAATGCCAACTCCAAATGTAACACTAATGTTAACCCCAACTCTAATACTAACCCCAACCCTAACCCCAGCTCTAATCCTAACCCTAATCCTAACCTCATCCCTAGCCCTAATGCTGACTCTAACATTAATCCTGACTCTTATATTAATACAGACCATAACACCAACTGCACCCCAGCTCCAGGCTGCAGCAGCACCCTGGGCTTCCCCTCTGAACTCCAGCCAGGGCTGAGCTTACCCCAGCAAAGCTGTGCCAAGTCCAGTGAGCTGCATTCCTGGGCTACCCTTCCTAGTAGCCTCAGCCCTCCTGGTGAGCAGAACCCTCACACAGACCCCAAAGTCATCTTCTCTCCCAGGAGACTTTCCCAGGCTTAGCTAGAGCACGGGATTAGCCTCATCCTGCATCTCTGCATGCCGGGGAGCCCCAGGGCCAGGACTGGCTGTGTGGTGAGCCCAGCACCGCCGGTACCACCCTAAGTGCCGTGACAGCCACTGCCTGGCCCCGATATCTGCTGGCCCTCGGACATGAAAGGCTCCAAAGCCTCTGATGTGCAGAGAGGGAAAGGAACGGAAGGGAAGGGAGAGGCTGGAGCCAGTGCCAAGGGGAAACTTTCCTACAGCTCGGCCTCAGGCAGGGGAAAAACCAACAAACACATGGGCACAGGCTGTGGATAAATCCCAGCGAGTGCAGGAACACAGCTGTGAGCAGAAACGGACCGTCAGCGTCTTGCCCCTGGAGTCAGCCCCGGCGTGATGCTCCTCATCCCACTGCCAGCCTGGCTGGCCCTGGGCATCCTGCAGCTGCCCCTTGGCAGCTCCCAGGTAAGGACCTGCATTCCCTCCCTTCCAGCCCCATGGCACTTCTCCCTCTCTGGGTTGCTCAGCACTCCTCTCACACCCCAGCACCCCAACACCAGCCCTGAGAAGGTGTGTGGCACAGCCACAACACCTGTGGAGCTGCCAGGGCTAGGGGCATGGTCATGGGGCTTTTCCCCTGCAGCAGTGAAATGATAAATGCGAAATGCTCTCAGGGCATGCAGCTTCCCCGCAGTAGACACAGAGCCAGGGTCAGATCCCAGCCCAGATGGGAAGGGGCTCTATCCAGGGCAGGACATCAAAACCCATCCCAGAGATGCTGTCTGCTTGGAAGGGTCCTCCCAGGCTGTGGCAGGGTGCAGGGGGATGCAGTGGGTGATTGGGATGTCCTCATGATCCCAGGAATGCCTGAACCGGCAGCAGGCGCTCAGTGTGGTGCGGCAGATGCAGAAGCTGCTGGTGGCACAGGAGGCTGCTCACCTGCAGGGCGCACGCGGGCTCCGGCACCAGCTCTCCATCCTCCAGAGCCACCTCCAGAGACCGGCCACCAAACGCACCGGTAATCCTGCCTGGTCACACCCTGGGTGACATCCCCACGGGGCCAGCTCTGATCCCTGGACCCACACAAACAGCCTGGGCAAGGGACACCTGGCTCCCTGTCAGGCTGAGGCTGGCTCCAGGCTGGCAGTGTCCATCCCCACACGTCTGTCTGTCCACAGAGATCTGTCCACAGCTAGCAGCGCCCCTGAACGGACGGATGCTGGGCCGGAGCCTGCGGGTGGGCCACGAGGTTCACTTTGTCTGCGACGCCGGCTTCCGGCTGGTGGGCTCGGAGACACGCGCCTGCCGGCACAACCGCACGTGGAGCGGCTCCCAGCCCTTCTGCAGAAGTGAAGTGGGGCAGGGTTGGGGTGCCACCACGGCTCCTCTGTCACCCTGAGCTGTGGGGTTCCATTGCTGTACTCAGAGGCTGCAGCAATGGGCACTGGGGTTGGGCAAGGATCACTTCACCCGCTGATGCTCATGAGCTCCTTCTCCCTAGGTATTGATGACTGCTCCAGCAACCCATGTGCCAACAGCGGGACCTGCGTGGATGGCAACCAGAGCTACACGTGTGTCTGTGCCCCAGGCTGGTCAGGCCCCAGCTGCCAGAGCCCCATCTACTCCTGTAGGTGCCTGGGTTTGGGTTGCAGAGGACAGGGATTCTCATGGGGGCAGTACCTGGCCATGCTGTGCCTGTCTCCCCCTTCCCTGGCAGCCCCCTGGAACCTTGGCCCCCACCATCTCCCCATGCCCCCGCATGTGACCCCTGCTGTCCCCTGCAGACTGGGTGACACTGAGCAACACCTCCTTCAGCCGCCAGCCCCGCTGTGCCGAGGGCCGCTCTGGGTCTCGGCGCTGCAGCTGTGACACCGGATTCCAGCTGCAACCAGGTGGTGTGTGCCAAGGTAAGAGGGGGATGAAGAGGATGGAGGGGGGCAACCAAGGCTTGATGGCAATGGAACCTCTGGCCATTCCCTACTTTGTCTGCCCTAGATGTGGATGAATGCCAGCTCTACCAGTCCAGCCCCCAGACACAGATTTGCCTCCATGACTGCCTCAACCTCCCTGGCTCCTATCGCTGCCTCTGCCCCCCTGGGTATCTGCTCCATGCTGACCGCAATGCCTGTGAGGGTAAGGACCCAGGGTGCAGGGCAGGGAGCATCTCATGGGAAGAGGGGTGCACTGAGGACAGCCCCACTCACCCCCTGTCACCACCACAGACGTGAATGAGTGCACTGGAAAGCAGCACAACTGCAGCCAGGGTGATCTCTGCATCAACACCTTCGGGGGCCACCGCTGCGTGCGCCCCAAGTGCCCCCCACCGCGCCACAACACCAGCTATGTCAAGACCTCTGCCTTGTGAGTACCCTACTGTGCATGGCTTGGGCTGTGTCGTGCCCTGTCCCAGGGTGATGGGTCCTATTGTGCACTGGTGGCTGTATTGTGTCACCAGGGGCAGCAGGGAGAGTGCCAGCCAGCACAAATTGCCACATAGGGTGCTCAGGTATGCTTGGCATGCTACCTGATGATCTTGGGATGCAGGTGGGAGCACCCCAATACATGGTGGCTTTATCCAGGATCCTGGCCTTCTCAGAGCACCAGCCTGGGGGGAATGATGCTGATTTTCCTCTGCTGCACATCCATGCGTTGCCATCAGCAGCCTTTCAGTAGTCCCACTCTTGAGATTAAGCAGTTTTGTGTCACCCAAATAAAGGGGCATCCCTGGTCCTGGCAGATTCCTCTTCAGGAGGCACACAGGGCTCCATCCCTGGTCTTCAGCTGGGACTGTGGCATCCACTCAGCCTCAGCCTCAGAGGGTCACCCAGAGCTGTGTCCCTGTAAGCCATCGCATTTGCCTGGCAGAAACAGGGATGAGGCAGAGATCTGATGATGGGCACACTTGGATGTGGCTGTCTTGGGTGGCTCTGCCAGGATTGACAGCAGGGCTGGAGATGCTGCCTGTGGCACAGGCTGGGCTTGTTTGCAAGGCTGTGCATCTCCCTGAGAGCCAAACCACAGCACTGAGCCGTGGCACCCTTCTCTCCTGGCAGCCAGTGCGAGAGGAACCCCTGCCCCATGGACAGCCGAGCCTGCCACCTGGCTGCCAGCTCCATCTCCTTCCACTACCTGCCGCTCCAGGCCAACCGCACCGTGCCCCGTGTCCTCTTCAAGATGTCCACCACCCGCTTCGTGGGCGACAGCCTGCGCTTCGCCATCACGGGCGGACGGGGCCAGGGCGTCTTCGCCGTGCGGCGCTCGGACCGGCAGACGGGAGAGCTGCTGCTCACGAGCCCCGTGGCGGGGCCAGCCACGCTGGAGGTGGAGCTGGAGATGAGCGAGTTCTCCCACAAAGTCCTCCTGGGCAAGCACATCTTCAAGGTCACAGCCTTTGTGTCACCATATGTGTTTTGATTCCCTTTGGAGGCAGGTGTGGGGCCAGGCCAGGGCCCTTCTAGGGGAGCAGTGGAGCAGGTTCAGCTCAGTGGTGCCAGTTTTTGTCCCGTTGGAGATACCTCTCTCCCACAATGCTTTCTCATAGCCATCACAGCAAAAACTGTGTCCCTATAGGAAAAACCCCATGGCTAATGAAAGGACCAGCCCAGGGGTGCCTGCCTCTGCCAGCCCCCTTCCTCTCTGCCCACATGGCACACAGAGTGAGCCAACAGCACTTGGCATGCAGATTCAGCTTCTTGTATCTTGTAATCTCTAATAAAAGTGGCTGTAGGAAGGGTGTCCTCCTTGCTCTATGTTTTGTCCTCCTGGGGCAAGGCTCCTGTAAGCAGCTGGTGGCTGTGCTAATGGCAGGGTCACCTTGCAGAGCTTGGGGTGCCAATAGAGCTACCAAGCCCATGTAGGGCCATGCAGTGTCCATGTCCCTTCCAGCACCCCTGTTCCTGTGGCCACACTGAAGACACCCCCAGTATAAAAATGGGAAATGGGCTGAACAGAGAATCACAGAATGGTTTGGGTTGGAAAGGATCATCTTGTGCCAACTCCACTGCCATGGGCAGGCACAATCTCCAACAGCTGCCCTGAACATCCTGCACAGCCAAGACTGTCCTCAGCTGCCTCGGCAGTGCCTGGAAAGCGCAGCAGGGCTCTCTGGCACTGGTGAGCAGGGCATGGTGACAGAGGCTGCGCTTCCTTGTGTCCAGGAGACTTCCCTCTGCAAGAGCTCCGACAGGAGCCGAAACTGCAGCCCCCCAGCTCGCCAGGCACTCGAGCTGTCCCCCCGCACCCACATCGAGGAGGGTGGGCTGTGAGAACAAGTGGGGTGCAGCGCCCCGCACTCCTTGGGCACCCCCTGTCACCGCCAGCACGGCCAGACCCCCGCGCAGGGACACAGCTGGGGGTTGAAAAGGTGAGGAGGGCTTTTGGGGACAGCGAGCAGAAGACACGCCAGCTCCGGGCCGCCCTTCCCTCCGCACACAGAACCCTTCTGAGGTGAGTGTCCGGCCAGAGCCCCCCGCACAAAGCAGCCGCTGTGCGCCCATAAAGAGCTCCTTGTGCCCGCCGGGCACGGCCCCGGGCCGGGCTGCGCTCGCTGCTCCGCTGGATCCGGCGGAAAATCTCCCGGGGACAGCGGAGAGGCGAGGGCTGGGCTGGCAGGGCTGCGTCACCAACAGCCGAAGCTGGCCCGGGCTGGGATGCAAAGTAGGGAATTACGGGGTAAATATTTATCCTCGCACATGAGGTGTCCCAGCCAAAATGGGCACCACAAACGGGGTTTTGTGCAGGTTTTCTTCTGCCCTCGAAACCTTTCATAGTCACTAACAGCCACATCACTGGCTAATGACAATGAAAGTTTGCAAAGCTCACTACAAGAAGGACATGGAGGTGGTGTAGCAAGTCCGGAGAAGGGCAGTGGAGCTGGGGAAGGTCTGAAGCACAGTCTAACGAGGGAGCTGGGACGGCTCAGCCCGGAGAAAAGGAGCCTCAGGGGGAACCTTATCACTCAACAACTCCCTCACAGGAAGGTGGAGCCAGGGGGGTTCAGCTTCTTCTCCCAGGTAACAATTGATAGGACAAGGGGAAATAGCCTCAAGTGTGCCAGTAGAGATTAAAATTGGGTATCAGGGAAAATTTCTTCATAGAAAAGGCGGCCAGGTGAGACAGGCTGCCCAGAAGTGGTGAAATTATGCCTGGAAGTGTTCATAAGGTGCGTGGATGCGGCACCTGGGGACATGGTTTAGTGGTGAACACGTCAGTGGTGGGTTAGTGGTTGGACTCGATGGTTTTAGAGGTCTTTTCCAACCTTACTGCTTCTGTGGTTCTGTTTTCTCAGTGTTCTTGCTGCTTGTCTGGTGATGCACTGAAATGAAATGGTTGCAGCACCAAACCTGCCAGACTTCAGGAAGCATTTGGACAATGCTCTCAGACACATGGTGTGATTTTTGGGGTAGTCCTGTGCAGGGCCAGAAGTTGGACTTGATGTTCCTTGTGAATCCCTTCCAACTCAGGATAATCTATGATTCCAAGATCCAGGCATCCCTGGAATCCGTCTTGCTGGAATTACTGATGCCAGATGATGCTAGGAGGATTTCAAATCCATCAAATGGTATCTTAACCTGGTTGCCCAGGGATATCCTTTATCCTTCACTGATAAAGCAATCTTTAGTTCTGTGTCCTTTACTTTGTTTTACTTAAGAACAAACCACTGCAAAGCCTCCAGCAAAATTCCAAACTCCCCAGTAAAATTCTGCAACCTCATTACATCACTGTGTAAATCTGAATATATATATATATTAAAAAATACTACATTTTCATGCCATAAAGACTGGTGGATATAATAGGGAATGGAATTTTCCAGGAGTGGGATGGCTTTAGCTCTCAACCAGCCTCCACCTCCGGCTCACTGGGCATCTCCAGCTCCATCTATATGGAATGCCACCCCTTGGAAAGCTGGGGGGTGTGGTACGCAGGATTTTCCCGGGTGTGCGAGGATCCCGCACTGGGGCTGATGTGGGTCGAAGCCTCGCTCCCTCCTCCCGCACCCCCGCGGAACGATCGCGCCCGGCGCGTTTTGCCCCCTGCGCGCCGCCGTAGCCGTTGCCATGGCGACCAGCCCAGCGGCCCGAGGCCCGCGGAGGCGCCGGGAGCTGCCGTGGAGGCCTCAGCCGGAGGCCCCGCGCCCTGCCTGGGCATGAGGCGGGGCCGGGGCCGCTGTCAACCCCTTCTGCGGGGAGAAGGTGAGGGGTGGGAGGTGGTGGAGTGCGGGAGTGATCTACGCGGCTCTCATCAGAGTGGCTGCTCGGGAAACTGTCCACCCGGCCCGGCCCGTGGCGCTTTTCCTTGCGTCCTGCTGCCTCTCTGTCTACCCTGATAGTGACTTCACGCTTTGTTTTTTATATTTAGAGTTTTCTGGAGCTAGATTTAAAGGCGTGCCGGGCATATCCACTGCGGGTTTTGTAAGAGGTAGCTCCAAGTGATGCACGAGCAAGTTTTCAACAGCCTAATGAAAAAAGGATTACATGATTGGTAATGATTTCTCGTCAGTGATGAGCCAGTTGCCATGCTGCAACTTAAATGATGAATGCAGGTAGATACTGCTAATTACTTCAAAGGGCAAAGTTAGGAGTTTTTTGTTCCAGCCTACTTGTTGATAAGACCGTGCTGATTAACATAAATTATGTATGTTCTCTGTTCTTACCCACTCCTCTACCTCTGAGCCACAAAGACATTTCCAGCCCTTGTCCATGGACTGAGGGCTGTTGGCATACCAAGGTTGGAATTGTCCTGCTCACTCTTTCAGCACGTGGCTGTGGTTCCTCTCTTCCAGCCCTGTGACATTGTTCTGGCACTGGAACCATTATCAGAAATACCACAAGTGAGCCAGAGACCTCCTCCTTTCATCACTCTCCTGTGCATGTTAATCAGACTAATTGAAGCTGTTCATTATGTTAGGCATTAATTTCACATCCTCTTCATCCTCATGAAAGCGGTGCAGAGGTGCCTTGAGTCAGCTCAGGTCCAGCAGAGCTCCTTTGTGCTGGTTTTGTGATGCTGCCCCTCATCCACTGCCTGCTTTGCTCTCCCCGTTATCTCGAGTTTTCTGTCAAGCAGAGCAGCCCAGCTCTCTGTTGTTAGAAACTCTCCCAGCCCTGTGACAAGTGAAAAGTGGCATCTAATAATCCACCACAAACTGAAAAAAAGGAGAAATTGCGTCTGAGCTCAGAGCTGTTTCTTTTCACATGTCATCGTTTTGTCCGCCTTGGAGCATCTCTCCAGCACCAGGGCTCATCCACAGTACTTTTGTACCACATCTTTTTGTTTTCCATTTTTGATTTCTGTAGATGAATATCTGCAATAAACCTCACAATAAGATAGCTCCAGAGGATTTGGGTGAAGCTGTCCCTGAGGTGAAGGTTCAACGTGCTCGAAGAAATGGCTGGAGCTGGCCCCTGCACCTGTTCCAGATCATTGCCTGGCTGCTGTTCCTCTTCTTTGCTCTGGTTGGCTTTGGAATCCTGGTTCCTCTCCTGCCGCGCCACTGGCTGCCCGCTGGTTATATCGTATCCTTGGATCCACAGGAGAACATGGTCTGGTGCAAACTGTCACTGGGGGGTTTTAACAGCACTTGCTAGGTAGCACAGAAAGCATAGGAGAAAAGCACCGTATTTCTCTGAACTGTAACCATCATTTTGATTGTCTTCTGACTATAAAAACAATTGCTTTGAGATCCTCACTTTAGGTTACTGATGTGCTTGCCTCCTTCATCACTCTGCATTAAGGTTACTACCTTTGCCTCCAGTGCTCTTCTGCTGTTTCTGCCTGTGTATCTTCTTTGTTTTATATTATTCTTCTACAAGTGTGCTGCAGTGTTTGAGGGAAGTCATACAACAAAAGCCTCTCCTGGAACATCTTTGTTGTGAAGGCAGCTCCACGTCTCTGTGCTGAGTGGGTGAGTCATGAAAGGCAACTTGACATGCTCGTGGTTGTATGGTGGGTTCCTTGTGATGGCTCACAGTGGATGTTCTCCCGGGGCGCTCTCCTGTGTTCAGTAGAAAATCTGGGAGTGACAGACAAGGTGATATGACATGAACCTCAGAGGAGAGGTCTCATGGGACAGTCCTGAGCAGCAGTTTAGTACACATCTAAGGAAGACAGTGAAGGGTCCAGAGGAGAAGCACTCTAGAGGAGGACACTTGGCTTGTCCAGCCTGGAGCAGCTGGGGAGTGATCCCTGTGCTCCCAATACCACCTGTACTATCACCTGTGCCCAGGGAAGGAACTTCCTCAAGATCAGACCTTGTTCTAAAGAGACGGGGTGTGCACTTACATAATTTATACATTTGACACAGATGCCTCCAAGTCTTTTATATGTTTGGGATGATTTTGCTTATGATTGTTATGTTTTTTACACCCAAATGATTTAGACATTAATATAATTAGCTCCGTGGTCTTACATCTACTTAGCATGCTCAAATCCTTGATATTATCACAGTTCAAACCTTGTGAATTTGTCTACCAAATATCTTAATAATGCAATCTAAAGTTACTCTCAATTCAACAGATTAATATTTCCTCAAGTTTTACTTCCAGTTAATAAAGCACTAATGTCAATTAGTGCCAAAGGCAAATCCCTTCCTGATCTGCTCCACCAGCCATCAAAGCTCCAGTGAGCTGGACTTCTCAGAGGCCTCCTTTTTTAACTTACTACACTTATCTATTTTCTGTAGGTCTTAGTGTGATCAATGATGTGCACATCTGAGTGTATAGAAACAATGACAAATCCTGGATCCTTTGTAGGAGCCTACTTTAAAGGTGTGCTCCTCTTCCTTGGCATTCTAAGAAAAAGGAAAGCAAGGTAGTCAATACTGCTTCCTTGATGTGACCTTTTTTTTCTTGGAAGTCTGGTCCAGTGAAAAGGCATGTGCACAGCCTTAACCGTGCTCCTTTCTAAGGAGTCTCTGTGGACTAAGAAACTTGGACTTATGTCAGCAGTCTGTACTTGGGGTCAGATTCTGGTAAGTACAGGTAACTTTTAAAGATATTCTTGCTAGCAGGGACACTTCTGCAGGGCAAAGTAGTGCATTATGAGGAGGGATGTTCCTGTAGATTTAGTTATCTTTTTCCAGGGGATATTTATTACAAGGCAAATGTCTCTATCAATAAAGCTCAGATTAATGTGCTGCGATGTTATGTAGCAATTTCTAATTCTATGCCATAAATTTCTCATCTATGTGGGATTTGTGTATTAAGGACTAAAAGACGTGTGTTAAATCCTTAACTGTGTATTTCAGTGTCCAGGAGTGTGTTTTATCTACCATTTAGTTGTTCATCTTACTGCAGTTTCCATTGATCCTGCGGATGCAAATGTGCGAGAAAAAAACTATCTGGGGCCTCTGGCCACCTTCAACCGTAACCAGCATGCACATGTCATTGAGAACCATCACTGCCATGTCTGTGATGTAGATGTGTAAGTATCTTTTCTTTCTACTGCTCTGTCTTCTTCACCATTGCATTTCACCGTTAGTCCTTAATGTCAGACTATAAGATTTGAAATTGAGCTGCTACAGTGCAAGTTAAGCTTCATCCTGTGGCAGGGTTCAGGCAGCTGGGTAGGAACCTTCTGTCAAATCTGCACAAATCTGTGTTTTATTTCATTGCTTACATTGTGTGGAGGAGGCTGTAGTGTGCTATGTTCCCTGGGTGTTGGTGTTTACCCAACAGTGTGTAATTTGTGTGTGTGTGTGTGTGTGTACTTGTCTCTGGCTGGATGCTGGCCAGTTGCAGGAAATTCTTGGAGGACCGGCGTTAAGATCAAGTTCTGTAGTACTGCTGAAGGGATTCAAATAAGAATTCAGCAATCTCCAAATTAAAAATCATGCAATACAATGAAAGGTGGATTTTGTTGTGTTTGGGATTGTGATCCAGAGGTGCCAGATAAATTTGGGAGATTAAGTACACCTCTGATGAAGAAGGTTTACTCACTATTACCAGGATCTCTTCTGCTATATCCCCCTATGTTTGAGTCACTGAAAAGTCATAGTATTGAGCTGGTGCTGCCATGCTGATGCCACCCTTTCTTTGGCAGGAGTGCCAAGTCAAAGCACTGTGGAACTTGCAACAAATGTGTGTGTGGCTTTGATCATCACTGCAAATGGCTCAACAACTGTGTGGGAGAGAGGAATTACTGGTAAGAGTAATTCTTACCAGTGTTGAAGCACAACACTGCATCAGTAATGTGGCTCCTTCTCTTTCCAAGGTTCTCCTATATCTCAGTCTAGTCTTAGCCTTGCTAAAGTTTCTTTTATCCCCTGGCTGAGTAGAATCAGTCTTGAGAAAACTAGATGGAAAATACAAGCATAATCATTACATTAAAATAAC
The DNA here is from genome assembly GCF_009819885.2 of Catharus ustulatus. Taxonomy (NCBI): domain Eukaryota; kingdom Metazoa; phylum Chordata; class Aves; order Passeriformes; family Turdidae; genus Catharus; species Catharus ustulatus. The sequence continues at coordinate 14,587,278 of NC_046231.1, read as the reverse complement.
CAGGGATAAAATTCCTAAACTTAGAATGCTTGTAAGTAAAAACAGAGAACACAGAGTTATTATTTGGTATTTGGAAAAGCTTACAGGATGTTAATTGGGTGTCCTTAGTGCTTCTGAAAGCTGGAGTAGGAACGGAACATGATGGTGCTGTTCCGATTTGAAACAACCTGCATTCAGATCATGTGCTTTCCCTACAAAACTTACCAGTTGGCAGGAGTCACAGCAGCATATAGGGATCTCTAATCCATGCCAGGTTTGTGATAAGAATAAGAAGACTGTCAGTGATGCTTCTCAGTTTACTTTCCTGCACTTAAACCTGGTGGAAAGCAAAGTGGCGTTGTTGCTGGGTGCCATGTACACTGGCTTCAGATTTTGTGCAGGGAGCTCTTTGTCCTAGATATACTTGACTGTTTTGTAACCATGGTTGCACTAAAGGGTCACAGTTTAGTCCCTCAGAATAACAAATAATAAGTAAAACTGTTCGCCAGTATCTCTCATAAGTGTAAGAAAGCATGACAGTAATTTGAGATAGCTGTCTCTGTCTTTATTAGAGGCTGGGATATTGAATTGTATGTGTGATGTTATTGAGGCCACTGAGACCTCTCCCTTTCCTGGCAGGCTCTTTTTGAATAGTGTGCTGTCTGCCATTCTGGGCCTGGGGCTTCTGCTGCTCATCGCTTTCTACGTCTTTGTGGAGTTCTTCGTTGACCCCACGGTGCTTCGCTCTGACCAGCACTTTGATGGTACTGCAGTGCTTCACATGAGCATCCTGGGAATCAGCCAGCATAGCTTGATGAGGGTTTGGATTCTGTGGGGTCTTCCACTGAGGAGGAACTCCATTCCTTACTGCATCAATTTTAGATTTCTGTTAGAGTATCCCCGCTCAGCTGGATGGAATGTTTCCCTTACAGAGCTAATTGCTCTTCCTAAAAGCCCTGCAGACATCAGATCTCTTAGGCCTCCAATGCACAATGGGTCTGCAGCTACTTTAGATTTACAGGATTTCCAGCTGTGATGTTTATTTAGAGAGAATTCATGCCTGGAAAATCTACTTAGCTCCAACTCTGTTTTACAGCTTTGAAGAACCACATGGATCGCTGGTTTGTGTTTCTTCCTGCATCTCCTGTTGAGACTCGGGCACCTGCCATTTTGGTGACAGCTGGGATTTTTATTCTTCTGAGCCTAGTGACCGTGATCCTGCTGGGCCACCTCTTGACCTTTCACATCTATCTCTGTAAGTGTTTTGTTGCTGTCATCTACACCCCCATTTCATTTTTGTTTGTCTCTTACTCATACTGTATTCACTGTGGATTCACCCACGTCACTAATATACACCCAAGATTGCCATTTAAAACATGCAAAATTTGGATTTATTGTTATATTTCTGAGTTCCCCCCTGTACCAGGTAGGCTTATCAGTGCATTTGTAATGTGGGACTTGTGTTGGGCCTCTGCAGCCATGTTAAAGCTGTGTTGTCCTGAAACTGAAAGCACATAGGGAGGGTATTAGAGAGGCCAGGTGGGATGAACTGGTTAATCCCAGCTTGGTGCCAACGATGGCAGATTCAGATTGACTCCACATATGGCCTTTGTGAGTCTTCTCACAGTGCTCCCCAGTACTTCTGTTGTGTGAGAGAGCCTGTTTATTCCCTTACTCCAGAGAAATGTGGATAATATGGAGCTAAATTTCTGATTGGAGCACTGCCATCCAGGATAAGGTCCCTTTATGGAAATTGTACCATATTGATACAAGAAGATTTGTGGAATTCAGAGGCAGAGGCTTTCAGAAAGGCTTCTCTTTAGATCTACTGCCTGTTGCTCTGTCAAGAAAGGATTTTTATGTTTGTTTATGTAGAGATGGACATCAAGAACATTTTTCAGCCATCGTCTAAAATTAAGCCAATGCTTTTTGGCTGCTGATGAAAGTCTTGATAGGGAAAGATCTTAGATTTTGCACTAGTTGGTGGTGCCAGAAGTGGGAAAGAAGAGATGTGGTGGAAGAGAAGTGAGGACAGCGGTTACAGAGGATCCTTGGATGGATTTTCAGGTTCTCAGTCAACAGACCTGCAGATGCCAACACAAACGAGGTCAGCACAAATTAGCACAGCTCCAGAAGCAAAACAGTCGTCCTGCTGAAGTGTAGTGTTCGATAGGTGAGTGTTCCCCAGCTGGCATGGACAGTGCCCTCAGTGAGGACACTCACCATGGTTTTCTTCTAGAACTTCTTTGAGCTTGACTGAAATTTGGGCGTGCTGCAATTTTACTTCCTTGGCAGAATTGACAGTTGGCTTTTCTGGGTTAATGGCACTGCGTGGAGATTTGAAAGGTTGTTCTTTTTATAGCACCTTTTAAAGACAAAAAGCATAGCAAAGCTCCAGGAAGGTTTCTTCTGAATGAAAAAGGATTATCCTGTTTAGTCCCGAGCGGTATTTATCCTGTCCTTGTGTGCAGCTTCCACAAGAGGGTGCTCCCTGCCTGAGATAATGACCTGCTTTATCTGTCAGACAGAAACCTGTGTGCCACTAGTTGTGCTCTGGGCTTGGGGGAGATTTTGCTGCTCTTTTCTTGAGTTGATTCTTTTTCAGATTAAATTTCAAGCCAAATTAATTTCTACTTTTGACCCAGTTTTAAATCTTTATCTTCCATCTTCCATGGAAACAGAATTATTGCTAATTTTTTAAATCTTTTACTACATTATAATCTGCTGCCCTAGTAAAACTGTTCCCACATGTGCAGAATGAAATGTGTGAGCCCTTGCTTTGAAGGAGGGGTGTCACCCCACTGAAGCCTTTATTGTAGGCTGCACATGAGTGTGCATTGCCCTCACCACTGCATTTGCACTTATTGCTGGCTTTCAGGGAGACAAAGTATGTCTGAACTTAAACTCCTTTTATTTCATACCTGTAATTGTCAATAGTCTCCTCTGAATGTTTTAAGGTAGATAGTGTTGTATGAGCTGTCTTCCCTCTTTTGGGACTCAAAATACACTTCAACAATTCAAATGTAATTACTGTTGGTCAGTGTTTCTTCATATACCTTTTTGTTTTTCAATAATTAAATTACAGAAATTAAATAACACCCATGTGAGTGGTACTGCCCTTAGGCTTAAGTCAGGTATGAATATTAAAATTTAGTATCTAGTTTTGTTACAAGGCACAGTAAAAATTTCAGAGTTACTCTCCAAATTTTAGTTACTCACTATGGTCACTCAAAGAAAGTATGTTATTCTCAAAATAGCAGGTCCATGTATTCAAAATTACTAGTCTTGATTCAGACTCAGTTCTGGAGGCATTTGGTGAAGCATGGCACTTCAGAAGTTTGGAGGCAGAATATTTTTTTTCTTCAATACCAAGAGGTTGACAGCAGAATTTAAAAAAAATAGGGAATATAGGAAAGCATATAGGGTTATTCACAGACTGATTGTATTTTGCATGTTATGTGCTGCAGTGTTATCTGGCCAGAAAATGCAGTATTTTAACTAAATATCTCTAATAAAATATTTTAAAAGTTACAGTGTAAGTATTCAGAAACCAACAAAGTCCAAATTAAAAATGGTTAATAGGCCTTTGCTAATGAATCAACATTCTTGTTTTCAAAGAAAGTGAAGGGTGCCATTCTAGGAGCACTTGCCAGCACCCTGCACTGTCCCTGTTAAGTAATCACTTGGCTGCAGACTCACATTCATCTCTGTGTTCTCTCTTCTTGGCCAAATGGATCCTGAATTTTTATTCCTTCATAAGGTGATTGATTTAGCAGAGGGGCACCTCTCCTCTGCTCTCCCTCACTTCCCTGTGAAGTAGTCCTGTGTTCAGGGCATGGTTTTGGGAGGTAAGATATCAGTGATATAAATGTCTTCAGACAGAGGGAGGATTTTAGTCCAGATGATCCTAGGCATATGCTTTAGCTGCTGTGCTTCTGTAAAAAAGGGGGAATAACTATCAGGCTGTGCACTAAAGCCCTTCTGTATCCATTTCTGGGGTTTATTCTCTGAAAATACTAAAGAGAGACAAAATGGGAAGAATGTCTGTGTTTTGGACTCTTGGGTCTCATGAAGAACCCAAGTTGCTCAGAAAAGTCACATGCTTTTGGTCATTCATGGAAGCAGATGTGTTTGCATGGGGACCTGGAGAGCTCATAAAGTCAGGGACATGTGAACTCTGGGCACATCTGTTTGGCACCAGGCAAGCTGTGCATTTGATGCTCACTGGTTTGCACATTAAGTGTCTCAATCACTGCAGGACACACTAACCTACTCAATTTCTCCTCTCCATTTAGCACCACATACCTTCTGATTGCTCACTGAGCTTTTGTACAGTACAAATCTTAATCCTGTTGAGCATGAATAATGTCTGATTTGGCCTGAAATTAACTGAACAAATTACTGCAGTGTAGAAGGCTGTACCATTCTATGACACTTCAGAATAGCAGGACTAGAAGAAAGTGTTGTGATGGTGACAATAAAGGATATAGTAGGATGTGCAGTGCACAATTATTTTTGGCTTAGATGATCAGTTTTTTCATGTTTATAGTTACTATTTGATTGTATAGTTATCCAGCCTGTTTGTATAAGTGCAGTCAGGGTGGGGCCTTTCCTGTGCTGACAGGTCTCTTTCTGCTCTTTCTTCCCTTTCAGTGTGGCACAAGCTGACTACGTATGAGTACATCCTGCAGCAGCGTCCCCAGCAGCAGCCAGACAAGGTAGACAAGAAACAGGAGTCTTGTTCCTCCCAAGTGAAACCCAATCAGGTACTCATCCTGCTTTCAGTCCATTTCCCAAAAACACCCTTGCTTGTTTGCTGTGTAAACTTTGCTTCACTATCTTGCGCTCCATATTTTAAAGGCAGTTGCTAGAGGTAAGACATCAGTGGTACTTTGATGGAGTTGAGTAGGATGTGAGAGTGCCAGGCATGTAATTCCATGAACACTTTAGGTGTAAGCAAGTACTGCTTTCAAAGGAATCAATCCCACCCACTCTCTTCCTCCACCACTTGTTTTGGGCCCTGCACTATCTTGTCTCTTCTGCCAGCACAGCTGTTCCTTAGGACAGGGTGGGGGAACTCATCTGAGTAACAATAAACTTTATTTAAAAAATAGTTGAGCTGGCCCAGCTCCCTCCCATTCGGTTCACCAAGCAATCACATAAATGCCTGGCTCAGCACAACTGAGGATGACTGAAGAGTGGGAAGAATCCTCTCCCTGAAAAGGACAGGACCATCTGTAAGGGTGGCACTGCACATCTTGGGGCTTGTGTCATGGCTTCACATGAGACAGGCTCTAGAGCTGGAGAAACTGGGGCTAATCACTGAGCAGCTAATAACACCAGTAATTTAACCATCTCCAAAGTGAAAAGGACACAGGTTTCTCAGAAATAACCCAGATATCTGCTTTTTTTGAAATGAGTGTATAATGATAAGGGTCCTTGTTGTTACCATGATGTTGATCGATATCTCTGTAAAAAGAGTTTAACAAGCTCCTAAATGCTACTGGACTGCAGAGGCAGATATATCAGGCTCTGAATTGAGAGGTTCAGTGTAATTTATTTTGTTACAAGGCAAAATAAATTATTGAATTAACTCAAATTTTGACTGGCCACATTCTGTACTGACTTTAGCAGAGGCTTGAACTAGAAATTTCCTAGTTTAAATTATTCTGTGATTCTCAGTCATGTGTAACTTTTCATTTTATGCAAGTAAGTTATCTACTATAGAAACAGTTTTATATTTCATAAGAAATTTATTAAATACAAGCTTCATCATGTAGATATTCTCTGTAGAGATACTGGGATGTCTCTGGATTAATCCTTAGTTCTTCCTTATCAAAGCAGAAGGGAAAGTGAGTTCATTCAGTTTTGTGTAATATAAAGTCCCTAGCTTTTCATATATATTTTTTACTGTTTTGGAAAAGTTGAACTTTCAGTTTAAACAGAGGTTTCCATAACAACAAAAATATTTGGCACTTTGTTTCACAGAGCTTTACTTACTAAGAAAATTAAAACAGTAATAAAGGATTAGCCCTCATCGTCTAGTTACTGAATTTTAATTGATGCTGGAAAGTTATTTGAACAGGTATGGACTTCATGTGTTTGTGCACATTTGGAATGTTGGCATTCAGTTGTGTTCTTCTGTCTGCACTGGTTCTAGATATGTGTGAATGTGATTAATTTGAAGCAGAAAGGTGAAAAGAAGTTTGGTGTTTCAGGACTGCAGTTAGGACCTTAGGGAACAAGAAAGACTGGATGATGCCCAGTAACATTGTTAAGAAAAATGTTAACCCACCAGATTTTCCTTGTTTCTTACATAGCAACCAGAGATAAACACAAACAAATAGATTGGAGTAGGAGGACACCAAGTGACTTGCCTTTTGTAAGCTGTGTTGAATACAGCCTTCTTTAGCTTGAACACTGCAACCCTTTGTAATTGATCCAACATGTTGTAAGCATAAAATGGAAACGATCCTCTTCCCACTTTTGTCTGAACTGTTCATTCATTTTAGGGACTAAGAAGAAACATGCATTTCCCCTTTAATGCTTGTTTTTGAGCCTTATTCAAGCTTGGGTGTTGATTTTGGCTTCAGTTTTCCGTGTTGGTCTGTGGTTAAGTCTTCGGCTATGTTCAGGTTAAAGGATTCTTGTTCAAGGATAAAGGATCCTTATGTACTTGTAGGATCCACAAAGAGCCCTAATTTTGCACAATTAAGTGGTTCAGATGTCAAAAAAATGCAAAACAGTTGGACACGTTGGGCCTTTGCTTCTATTACCATACCTAATGCAGAATGTGCAAGTAACCATTTTGTCTGTAGTCATTTGCAGTCCAAAGAAATATAAACTAAACCAAACCCTATGCTTTAATGCATAATTGCATTCATGCCAGGGAGCTGGCTTTCATATGGGGCCAGCTGGGATGGGATTCTTCTCAAATTCCTAAAGCTTTGAACTTGCTTTGGAGACTGATTCAGGTTGGTGGGGCTTGATTTTAAATACTAAACACAGATTTTACTCAGCTTCCCTTACATTTTCAGTATTGTTTCTTTCTTCTAATGTCAATGTAAGACAAGCTTAGTCTTCACTCTCAGCCTCAACACTTACAAAAGAACCACTTTCCTTGAGACAAGAACTTTTTTTTCCTGTTCAGTTATGCTTCCCCTCCAGACAGACAGCACTTCAGGGCACTTCCTGACACTGGAGTGGCTGATAAGGGCAGCTGCAGTGGGCAAGGGAGCTGAATCCATTCTGGGCTTGGGGTGGACCTTGGGGTGCTCACAGCCAGAACTTGGTGAACGTGGCCGGGATTTGTACAGGGGCAGAATGTGGGCAGTCTGTCAATCCAGCAGTCTGCTTTCAGCAGGAGCAGCAGCTGGATCCTGACAACCCAGCTGCAAATGGTGGCAGTGGAAGGATTCTGACTCTCCTGTTAAGTGCCTGGGAGCAGAGAGAGGCTTGGACTCTGTGCTGTGGCTGTAGCTTGTGTCACACTGTGAGAGAACATTGTATTTTCTACTGATTGAGTCTGATTTGTTTTCATAGTCAGCTCTAATACTTTACTTTCATTTACGTGGCTGCTTTGGTTCTACATTATTTATAGAAGCCTGAAATGAACAAAATGGATTTAAAAAGGCTCTTTCATTCCCTGCTTGGAAAGAAATTGTCCATGTTATTCTCAAGATGAATCATTTATTAAGCTCCCTTGAAATGCCAGTCCTGCAGTCCTGTTTGTGTGCTGTGGACATTGAGTCCTGATTGTTTTCAGTTGTTCTCTGCAGTGAGCTATCTCCTGCTGTAGCTCCTTTCAGCCATGAGCTGCTTCCCTCTGAAAAGACCTGAATCTCCTGCCTGTACACTCAGTGACACGAGACTGTGTCTGCTCTCCTTCCCTTGTGACTCAGGTGCATGAGGCCTGAATGTAAATCTTGATTGTAAATGTCCCAAGGAGCTTTGAGGAGACATTTGTGTACACTGTGTTCAGCTGGTGATGAGTGATGATCTGACTTGAGTTACAAATTCCAATTGAAATACATGTGGTAAATTTCTGCAGATTATTAATCTTGCGCTTGGATAAATTTTTAAATCAGAAAGTAATATTTTTGATTGCTAAACCAATTACTTTCAGATGTTATGTCACCACCTACAAAACAGCTGAATTTTTTTCGCTCTTTTTATTTGCTTTTCCTTTTTATTCTTAACATCTGAAATGATTTCTTGGCTACCACTGAATATGCAGCTCCATTAATTGTTTTCTAGTTCAGAGAGTATTGCTTTGTATATGAAGTTTACACTGCTTTTCCCACATGCTCCACTTTCCATCTTTACCTCTAGCAATATTGATTTTTTTGGTGCCATTTTACCAGCCTTTAATTTAATATTGCAAAGATCTTCCGCAGCTCTTTGCGGCTGGCTTTCATTTTTAATGCCTTACATCAGGGAGTGTCATCACCAGGCTTCTCACTGCTCTGCTCTTTTGTTGATTGTTTATGAATTTGTTGAAGTGCAGAGGCCCTGGATCTCTCAGGAACCCGTTTGTGCCGTGTCCAACTTTGACTTCATTTTCTCAAATTTGCTGATCAGGCTGTTCAGAAAAATTGGTCTTCATGACCTTGTTTTAGCTAATTTTGAAGCTAATGCCTATCACGTTTTAAATCTTTCCATCTTAACCTAAAAGTTAGTTTAAAATATCTTTATAGTCACTGAACAGTGAAATACTTATGGAGAAGTTCTTTGATTATTATTCAAGTTTAAGAGCAGATGATAAGTGGTGTCAAGGTTCTAATGAGCATGGTTTATCCTTTTTTGATAACAGAGCTTCATACTCCTCATCCCTTGGTACTCTGACCATCTTAACTGCTGCTTTTGAGGGAGAGCTGGGGTCCTTTCCTGTAATGCAGCACTTGGATTTAGGAGGCTTATTCTTATAATGTTTCTGAAAAAATCCAGTTTTCAAGTTCAGCTGGCATTACTCTGAGCTCATCCATACCTGAGGCAAATAAGCAATATATTACACTCATTTTAAAATATCAGCAGCTCTTAGCCATGCAGGGTCACACAAGAAATAGAAAGCACTTTATGTTTTTCCTGTATATTTCATGCTTCCATCTTCCTCACCTCCATTCTGCATTTAAAAGACATTTTTTGCATTCACTGCAGAGCTCCTCAGATTGAATTCTGTAACTAATGGAAGCTTTAAGTGGTATTTTGAATGTGTCCCAAGAAATGACTAAGCTGATCTCTGTGAGTGTGATTTGGTTTTGAGTTACATGAAATACTGACTGGACTAAATTAATTAATCAAAGACTTCTAATTGTGCCAGTCTTGGTTTTCCATCTTCTTAAGCAGCAGTTTCCTGCTGTGCTACCTGTAAGGACAAAAGATGTCTGGCATGAGGAGAAAGAGTACATCTCTAATGAAAATCCTCTTCTCCCCTGTGATCATATTAGTCTCAAAATGTTGTTTTTGGTTTTTTTTTTTCCAGGAAGCAGATTTATTGTCAGGTAATCCTGGCTATACAGTCCCTGGAATTCAAGTAGAGGAATTCTCAACAGTAACTTCAGGAAAAAGGTGAGAAAAGTCAAGGATACGATTCTCCCAGCAGCATGTGTGGGGAATGGGAAGTTGCTATCAAGGTCACTGATAGGCCCTAAGGCAAAAGTACTTAGAAGGATAGGGAGCACCAGTGTTTTGAGCAAGGCATGCTGAAAATTTTGAGTTTCAGGAAGCTGGATACCTGCAGCAGTACTTGCCTTCCCTCTCCTGAGAAAATAGCATTCCTAGGATACTCTATTTAGGCTGTTTTATATTAAATATTTTATATGAAACTAGTTTCTCTTAATTGTTTTATATTAAAATACCTTTAAGGCTGGCTGATTTGTCCTGTAACTCCTCTATTGAGCTCATTATAGTTACATGATTTCAGGCTCTGGAGAAATGCAGCACAACAGTTACAAGTTTATAAGACAGGCAAACACTCATGGGAAAACAGGATCCTTGTCTCTTAATTAGTCCTTTCCTGTTAACTTGTGTCCCTGGAGCTTTCCTTGATACTTGGCACAATTGTGCAGGAAGAGTTCCCCTGCAGTTTTGCTGGGAATGCTGTGTAAGGCAGGGGAGGCTGTGATCAGCCTGATCTGTACATGCAGGCAAAGAGGGCAGCAGTCTTAAGTCATTTATTAGGGAATCACTTTGTGTGTCTGCTGTGTTTTTAGCTTTCCAAAGCTCTATGTCCATAACCAAGAAGGTGACCCCAAGCAGAGCTCGTCCTCTGAGTCCCCATCTCTTCCCTCTGTGGCCCCTTCTCAGGTAAGGAGGATTTGCCACACCCAGCCTGCTGCTGACAACTCCCCCAGGTGCTCAGGCGTGCTCACTCCAGAGCAGGCTGTGCTCACCCCCTGTTCACAGAGCTCTGCCTCCTCTCAGTGTGTGTCTGCAGCTGTGGCTGTGCCCTGCAGTCACCAAATCCAGGTGATGTTCTCCTGTCTCTGCTCACAGGCATGATCAGACCTATCCTACAGTCCCTTCATAAGCTCTCAGCTGTAACACAGCTGAAATCCAGTGCCTTGCTGCCCCAGTGCAGCTCAGTGACTCTGACTATACTGCTTTGTTGATGTAAGAAGCTCTGCATGTTTCTGTAGAGCAAAATCCAACAGTTTAAATGTTCAAATAAAGCACCTGCCCAGGGAAAGATGGTGTGTGTGGATATGGATGGAGTGTATGGAACAGCTCTCCAAAGTCCTGGACTGGGCTCCTGATATTGATGTATCTGCATCCAGATGCTCTCTCATCTTGCTCAGATGACAGGTGGTGGTGCTTTTCCTCTTTCTTCCAAGATTATTAATCATTCTTGCCATCTAGATGGTAAGAAAAATTAGTTTTCATCTATACTGTATCTGGGACAAGATGTCACTTTCTTGGGACATCCTATGCTGTGTCAGTTTTGGTCTCCTCTTCAAGTTTGGATTTACAACTGCAGCCCCCAGCTCTATGAGACAGCAGCTTAAGGGTACTTACACAGAGAGAGTCACTGTATGCAGATAATGTGGGTGTGTGTTCATTAAATGCCTGTTTTCTATTATTGCTTCATAGTAGCTCAGTCTTAAATGGCAAAATATTCTTGGGCTTCAGTTAAACCTAGTGCTCATTATCCAAAGTAGGAAGAATTTAAAAGAGGTAACAAGTGAAAAAACTGTCTCCTTACTTTGGGCTGGTGAAGTGACATCCCTTCTCTTGGGTCACTTGCTTTCACAGCAACAGAAGAAAAAAAGAAAGAAAATGCAGAAAGCTTCTTCCTCAGCAATGGACAGTGGACCTAAAGCACATGCTACACCTCAGCCCTCATTCCCAGATCCCCCTTCAGGTGAGAGTGCACCAGTCAGCTTCTCTGCTGAATCTTGCATAAATATATGTATGATTTGCTTTAACACTAGTGGATCAGCCATAGCAGAGTTCCTGGGCTTGTTCATGTCTTTATGGGGCTGAGAGATCTCTCTCTCTCCTTAAGGTTTCTTCTGCCTTTATTTCCATCTGCAGAGTTCCCAACCACAGCTGCTGCCACCTCACCTTCCCACAGCCTTCACCTCTTAGTGCCAGCTTTTCCTCTGAGAGCTGCTGTGTCCCCAGGCAGCATGGGTCTCATCCAGGCAGCAGGACACCCAGCTGACTGTCAGTCAGAGTCCACTGAGTCCATGGATGAGATTCCTGTGGCTCAGACTTGCCTTGGGAGCCCAGTCCTTCAAGGGCCTCCTAAGAATAACTCAGGCAACTCTCAACATTATCCCTTGTCCACAGACAATCCCAGAGGAGTCAGGAAGAAGAGCTTTCATTCTGACCACAAGGTCAAAAGGAGAAGCTGCCAGCAGGATAGACACTTGGAACGAGACCTGGAACTTTTTTCTAAGATTCCTGCTGTGTTTGTAAGTAAGAGCAGTGGAGAACCTCTTGTCCCTCAGCCCCAGCCCAGTGAGAGCACATCCGAGCCTGACCACAGAAAATGCACCAGCAAGCAGCGTGTGGGCACACATGATCCATGCTCAAAGGACATAAGGACAAGCACCACAGCGGCCTAGGGATCACCCTTCCAAAGCCATGGCCTCTGGGAACAGCATTAGTGCTGTGTAGAGGCCTACAGGACTCACCCCTCACTGTGCACATGCTGTCAGGCTGCAGTGGCACATTTCTCATCCTCAACCAAAGGCAAGAAGCAGCAGTGGCAAACCTGAGGTAAACTTGTTGCTCAAGAGAGCTCAAGTGCTTTCCCTGGGAAAGGGACAACCCCTCTTGGCCCTCTGCCCACTGGTACTGCAGTAACTTCCCAACAGAGTGTATGGAGAAGAGCAAGGCTGCAGCTCTGCCATTCCCTGCACCCTGAAAGCTGTATTTCCATCTGCCTACACCCTGTCAGTCTTTGGGTCATGCTCAGGGGCTTCAGCAGGTGGTCAGGGAGTAACCTCAGGATTGCCCCCTCCCTCTACCGCTTTCCACTGTGCTCCCTCAAGCCAAGTCTGCCACCAGCATGTTCTCTGTAAGGCAGCATAGCATAGTTTGACCTGCACCCCCTTCCCTTCCAGCAGTCTGGGTGCTGCAGCATTCTCATCAGAAGTTTTGGGATACAGCAGGCCCTGAAACAATTCCAGTTCCTGGGCTGCCAGATCTGTATTAGTCCACAGCCAGGCTGGGGGTGTGTGTAGAGCAGAAAGATCCCACAGCACAGTGGGGCACGTGGCCAGTGCCTCAAGTCACAGCACCCTGTGCTGGTGTGAGCTGCAGAGAGCTGTCTGGGCTGCCATCCTACAGCACCTGTGCTCTCCCTGCCCTTGTGGCTTCCCCAGGCAGCATGTCCCATTCCAGATTCCTGGCTGAGTGCTGAGGTTGGGCTTCCAGCAAGCCCAGATCTGCCTAGCAGCCAACTAATCTCAGAGCTCAGAGCAGCTACACACACATCTCCATGGGCTTTGCCACCAGCATGGCCATATCTGACAGGATTTGGCACAGCCCTGAGCAGCAGCACTGGCATGGCTGGATGCACATTTCCAGACACATCCACAGCACAGCACACTGCTGCTGTTGTGAACAAACAGGTGCATCAGCAAAGAAAAGGAAGCCAGGGGAGTCTTCATCACCCTTCCAAATGTTTTGATGCATGGAAGGCACAACTGACCTTTCTCCAGGCTGTGGTGGGTGCAGGTTAGAGAAAGACAGGACAAAGCAGGGTGCTGAGAGAGTCAAGCTAAGTTGTCCTCCTCTTGTCTAGCTCAGTCTGCAAGCATTACTTGGAACTGGGTCAGAGCAGGATAGGGGATCGGGGGACAAAGGCTCTTTGGGTACAGTCAACATGGGACAGCATGGACTCCCAGCCTTAATGGGAGAGACTAGCCTGGGAGAAAGACCTGGAGGTGTTTTAAAGGGCTGCCCTACCACTCTTCTCTTGTGTGATTTTTGTCTCCTGAAAGAACTGGGATGAGGAGCTTTGACTTTTCATCAAATTACACAATCTGTTGATCAGAAAAAGTGAAGTCTCATGTAGCTGTTGAAGTCATTTTGTCTTAGTTTGCAGGAAGGGCTGGCCTGTGGTCACACTCCTTGCAGCCTCCCTGCCTGCTGTGGCCAGTGGTGCCTGCTGGCAGTGTGACCCTTGGGAAAAGCAGGTGAGTGTGGACAGCAGACATGGCACTGGTCTACAGAGACCTGTTAGACCCTGTTAGATGAAGTCCTTCCTGTTGTTTCTCCTCATGTCAACTGTCATCCAGGGAAACTGTGTCCTGCAGCAATGCTGGGCTCATGGTTTTCCAAGGCCAGCTGTCCCTCCACCAGAAAGCATTGGTAATTTCTCTTCAGCAGGTGCCCCTGAGCAGACCTTATGTGTTTTCTTATTCTGTCCATGCAGAATCAGTCCCAAAATCATGTATGGAGCTCTTCAGTAGCTCTGGCCACAATAAAATTTTCTATATTCTTTGATAAATAGTTTCCTCCTTTCTTTTGCAGCAATTCCTGGCTCTGCCCTGTTGATGATCCTCAGGCTGTTTGGTTCATTTTTCCCTGAGCCTCTGGAGTCCCAGAAGCACTGTAATTGATGTGGGGGTGACAGCAGTCCTCTCGCCACAGGGCTTTTTGTGTGTTAGATAGGAGTGTCTTCCCTGTGGGATAGGGATCAGACCCTCTTCTCCCTGTGTAACCCAGCCTGGTTTTTGTGCTGGAGCAGGGTGAACACCAGATGGAGGAGGCCCAGCCAGCTCTGCATTGTGCTGCAGAAAGGCTGCTGTGCTCTTTGAGCTGAGGGGAACTGGGTTTCCTGGGCTATCAGATGTCCAGGGACATCCTTCTGCTGCCTTCAGCTGGAACATTTGCTCCACTCGGCTGAATAAGTCAAGGCTGCCAAACACGCAAGGCTGTGTCCATGCATTGGAGCAGCTGGGTACTGAGCCAAGAGCCAGGCTCCAGCAGGATGGGCTCCCAGCTCTGCCAGTGTTGGATTCTGATCTCCTAAACTTCAAGGGCAGCAGGAGAACTGTGTGTGCCACGTGGTGATTGAAATTGGCTGGGTTTATGTTTTTGCCACAACCACATTCCAAGGAGCATTGTTGAACATGCACAATGAGCACCCAAGAGTGAAAATGGTGAGGCTGAGATGGTTTTAACTTCTGGACTCTCCCTCCCAACCTTGCTTTTTGTCCTCTTGGGCCTTTATTCTTGATACCCTGCAGATTCAAGTGCCAATGGCATTTCTGCTGCTCTGCGTGAGGAATGTCCATAGCAGACCTGTGGCAGTAAGCAAAAGGAACAAGTTACATTGAGTGCTGCTGCAGAGTCCAGCATGTGGGCAGAGCAGTCCTGGGCTCAGCACCAGAGCATTGCAATGACCACAAGCTGCAGCCCAAGACCATTAGAGAGCTGGGTTGAGGTCCTGATGCCTTCAGCTCCGCATCACTGTAGACACATTGAGGTCTGGCATCCTTAAGTATCTTCTCCAGCACTGAATAAAAGGTTTTTGCCAATGCATGAGCTCTCCCATCAGCTGGAGGCAGCGCCCTGGACCAGCTGTTTCCACCACAAGAATTGTGGCTTTCTATTAGGAAGAAGCAATGATTTGCAGGATCACAGAATCCTCTGAAATCATGTCATGGTTCCTGGCCACTGTCTGGCAGCTGTGCCAGGCCCCTCAGTGCCTGCTCCAAGCCTCCGCCTTGGCATGAGATGCAAGTCGTGCTTACTCTCTTTCATCTTTGAGCCTGGCTCAAGTTTGTTTCCTCTTTGAAGTCAAGGGGACCTTCCTTTGGGAAATTATTTTGTAGGAGTCTGTGCCTGCACTGCCTTTGACACGTCCTGAGAGCATCTCAATGAGCTGCCTTGAGTTGCGGGGTGGGGGAAAGGAGGACGGAGCCAGAGGATGGAGCTTTCCCCCGTTTCTGTGCCCGGGGCCGTGCCTGGCACGCCGGCAGCTGGTGCTCGGTGGCACACCCGGCACGGACACCGCACGGCCCGGACCCGCTCAGCAGCCGCAGCTAAGCCCCGCTAATGCCTTGTGGACGCGCTGTTGCTGGGGTGACCGTGTACATATTGCACAACCTCCGAAACACTTCCCTCTGTTTTGTAGCAACTCGCGCTAGAGAAGCGGCGTTCCCGCATAACCTCATCCCACCCCAGGCACGGCCGAGCCAGAGACTCATTCCTGGAACGGGATGAGTCCCGGGAGGCTGCGGTGCCCAGCCTCGGGGGAAGCGAGGGGCAAAAAGGATGAGGGTGAGCACAGAGGTTGTGCTCGTGCCCTCGTGCAAGCTCTGAGCTGCACCCTGAGCGGTCACAGCGCTCCGAGCTCTGTGTGAGGATGCGGAGAGGGACACAGTCCTAGCAAGAACCAGCTCAGCAGCCGACGCTGCACCTCGGGGATGCAGCTGTGTGTGAGCCTCGGTGTCTGGGGTGAGCGTTGCAGTATTCGGCTCATTATGTCCCTGGGGCAGGAGACAGCCTGGGAACATGCTGACCTTGATTAGGAGGGAAAGGCCCCCGGCGAGCTGAGCAGTGAGCCGTGTTCATGCTCTTCCGCCACATCACAGGACCTGTGCAACCTCCCTCTCAATTCCTGCCCGTCCCGTGGGCTGCGGACCAAGTCACAGCCTCCTCCCGGGCTTCCTTTTCCGGGCTGCATGAGGAACAGCGGGAGCCGGCCAAGGACCATGCTCCATCCCAACAGGGCTGTCACGGTGACAACAAACGCACAACAAACCGCAGCCCTTAGGAACCGAAATCTGACCTGCTCAACCCCACAGCTCACCAGCCGTGGCTCAGCACCCCTTACCCGGCTCTCTCCATGTGCCATTGCTTGGGTCCTTGGCTCTGCAGCCCCAGGACCAGCTAGAGTTCCTACAGAGAAGCTGCAGACACGTCCAACTCCTCCTCCACCTGCTGCGGGCTCGGAGGATCCAGGCTCCCACGCTACCAAGTCCTGCTCCTGTCCGGAGCTGTCAGCTGGAAGCAGAGCCAGACACCTGCTTTGGTGGGGAGCTGCAGGGCAAGCTAAGGATAAGGCTGTACTTCCATCAAGACTTAACCACCCTCCTCTGTGTAGCAACAGTTATCCCCCTGTCCTTAAACCAGTGAGTTTACAGCTCATCCCCACCTTCTGCAGGTGGGATGACACCCCTGGGTCCTTGCTGGCCTGCGCAGAGGGTGGTTTAAATTCCCACTTCATAGCCAGGCACTGTCACCTCTGACCCTCTGCACTTTAGAACCTGCTTTCATACTGTATGAGAAGCAGGAAGAATGTATGATCAGGAGAGTCCTCCTGGTCCCACCTTCTCCATGTAGATCTGAGGCTCTCTGGCCATGTCTGAGCTCTACCAGGACAAACCAGAGAAAGGAAAAACACTTCTTGGAGAGATCTGTCTGGACTCATCAGATGAACCTCCACACTTGCCCTTCCCACTCTGGATTGTCCTCTCCAGGATGTCCTTACCACCATGCCTCTGGCTGGGCTGTGAAAGAGCAGCTCTTGTGGAGCCCCTGATGGAGGGGACACAGGGTTGGTTGGGGGGGCATAATAAAGTGGGGTCCTCGATGTGTCTGACCAGCTGGGCCCACCCAAAGTGGCCAGGTGCTGTGAGTTACAGGAGAGAGCAGGTACCCCTCAGCCTAGAGGGGGAAGTTATTACTGGGGCAAAATGCTCTGGGTGCACAGGCAGAACTGATGCCCTGGGACAGGTCAGCCATGGGGACACCTGTCTCTGTCCTTAACCTGCAGCTTCTCTGCACAGGGACCATGACAGACAGACCACAGGATGACAAAGACTGTTGTTTGAGCCACTTTCCAGTTTCCAAAGCTGCTGATTTGTCCCTCAAAGGCAGCAGCAAATCACACACTGTGTGTCCGGGCTGTGCACAGCTCCTGCTGGTGCTGCAGCTGGTGATCCACATGCCCCCACCAGACTGATGCCAGCAGAACAGCGGGATCAAAGCGGGTTGTGGGCAAACAGCTGAGGTGGGGCAGTGAGTAAGGGATGTGGGTTGTGCTGGGGCTCCATGACAACCACAATATTTGGGTACTGCCTCAGCTCGCAGCACCCACTGGGAGCTCTGCGTGTGGTCATGCTCCGGGCTGCCAGGGTGGGCAGTGCTGGCATGTGCCTGCTCCAAGGGTGTCTCACTGGGCCACAGGTGCTCACCACAGTCCCTGACACACCAGATTGGTTGGGATCATCTCCTCAGCCCGGGCAGTGGCCTTGGTCCATGGTGTCACCCAGCAAGACCACAGTTCCCCTATGGGGGCACAGTGGCTGTGTGGGGCAGGGGAAAGGGCTGTAGGGTAAAGCACAGCAGGGGTGCAAGGGGGAGCCGTGCTGAGGGGTGTGGTGGAGACAGCTTGTGGGTTTATAGTGGGGCTAAAGGGACCTTGTGGGACGACTCTGGGGCTTTGTAGGGTGATGGAGACACCTTGTGGGGTGTAGCAAAGACCTGGTCAGGTGCCGGTAGGGTTTCGTGGGGAAGCAGAGAGGCTTCGTGGGGTGGTGGAACGTCCCAGAGGTGGTCCGGGTCTGCTGCCCGGGCTCCGTCTCCCCGCCCCGAGGGCGCTCCCGCCGAGCCGCGGCCCGGGGGAGGCGGGCGGGGGCGGCCCGGCCCCTCCCGTCACCATGGCGGCGCCTTAAACAGGCGGCGTTGGCCGCCCCCGCCCGCCTCAGAGCGCGGCGCCGGGAGGTGAGCGAGTGACCGGGAGGTGCCTGAGTGACCGGGAGGTGAGTGATCACCGGGACCCCCAGCACCCGCGGCCCCTCCGGTACCCATCCAGGGGCCACTTCACCGGGAACGGAGAAAACCAGGGGGAGGGTGGGCGGAGGTCGTGGCTGCCCCGGCATCCCGCAGTGATCACCCGGGAGAGTTCCGGCTGGCGCTGTGGGGCCGCGCGGGGCCGTGCGGGGCCGGGGCAGCGAGAGCCCGCGGGAGCGCCAGCCCGGGAGGGACCCGCGGCATCCCCGCCCCGCCGCGCCTCCTTAGCGACGGTCGCCAGGCAACGCCCATCCTCCCTAGCGACGGTCTTAGGGACCACTCCCCGGCCCTCGCCGAGGCTCCAGGGGCCCATCCCGGCCTCTCTCGCCCGGGCAGCCACCGGGCGAGGTACCCGCTCTGCACCTGGGGGTGCTGGAGACTCCTCTGGGTGCTGGAGCTCCCCCGAGTACGGCCGCGCCCAGTCCTGCCCGAGAT
The DNA here is from genome assembly GCF_009819885.2 of Catharus ustulatus. Classification (NCBI taxonomy): domain Eukaryota; kingdom Metazoa; phylum Chordata; class Aves; order Passeriformes; family Turdidae; genus Catharus; species Catharus ustulatus. Next base: position 14,568,609 of record NC_046231.1, on the reverse strand, counting down.
GCTGTGGGTGCTCAGCACGTGGTGAGGGATGCTGAGCAGCCAGGGCGAGGCTGGCGAGGTGATGGCAGTCGGGGAGCGGGAATGAGGCAGCCACAGTAGTTAGTGCCACCACGGAGTGCACTTGTTGACAGCTTGGCACCCTGCAGGGCATCACGCCTGGGGGCAGGTCACAGGGCTGGGGTGCTGCCAGCTCCGCACAGGGGGATGCAGGCAGGGAGAGGTGGTGCTGGAGGCAGGCGGCCGTGCTGGTTCTCCTGATCTGCGAGCGGGAGGAAGGCGGACGCATTGCGTCATTCCCGGAGAGTACTCCCGAGGGACAGGCTGATGCACTCACTCCCCGCCAGCCCCGGAGCCGACAGCTTCGCTGCTGACAGCTCTCGACCAGGAGCATCCATTCCCCAAGACACGCTCTTGGCTTCCAGCCTCGGGGCTCATCCGAGGCTGCTGTCAGCCCTCACCCCACGCCCACAGGTGCTGCCAACGCCCTGATCCTGCTGCAGAGCCTCCACCCTCGCCAGCCTTCCTCCTCCTCCTCCTCCTGCCCCCGAGGGCCTGCGAGCAGCCAGCTGAGCTCTGCCGTGCAGCCAGCAGGAGCCTGGGTGGTGACGGGCCCATCTGCCCCTGTCCTGCAGCCCCATGGCTGGGAACGCTGAGATGGCATCTCTGGAAGAAAGCTTCCGCAAATTCGCCATCTACGGTGACACCAAGGCAACGGGGCAGGAGATGAATGGGAAGAACTGGGCTAAGCTGTGCAAAGACTGCAAAGTCACCGATGGCAAAAGTGTCACCAGCACCGACGTGGACATTGTCTTCTCCAAGGTGAAGTAAGTGACCTGGATGCCTTTGCAGTATGGGCAGGGTGTGGTGTCTGGTTGTGGGGGTCCCCACAGAGCTGTGCTGCCCCTGCTGTGTGCCCAGGCTGTCACAGAGCTGCAGGCTCTGTCCTGCAGTGCCCCACCTTAGGGCAGGACATGTGGCTGTTTCTATAAGACCTTATAATAACCCAGTTTTGGGGGTGGGAGGCTCAGATTTGGTGCAGAGATTGTGCCTCTGCTCCCACTCCAGGCATTGGTGTGGGCCTGGTTGGCTCTGCCAGGTTCCCATCTCTCAAGAAGGTGCCACAGGGAGCAGAGGAGGGTGCTCAGGGTTGTCCTATGTGATGTGGCCCTTCCCTGGGCCTGGCCAGCCAATGCCCAAGCCTGGGGAGGACTATGGTCCATGGAGGTCACAGGGGCAGTTTGAAGGGCTGAAGGGCACCTGGAACTCTTCAGGGGTCTCTGGGGACCCAGTGACAGTTCATGCTCCGCACCAGGGGACAGGAACAAGGATGGGTGGAGAACCTTCTTCCTCCATGTACTCTGTCCAGGCATTCCCATGTTCCTGGGTTGGGTCAGGTGGAGCTGAGCACTGGGAAGTTTTTGGGATGCAGGAGAGCAGATTGCTGTGCTGCCCCAGAGACGAGGCCCAAGAGCTTGAGGAAGAGATGCTCTGTGCATGTCCTTCCAAATTTGACTGGAGGATTGGTGCCTACCAGGGGAGAGAGGGTGCTGGTGAGTCTGGGAGCAGTGGCAATGGATGCATTCCCTTCCTGACACCAGCACCAAGTCCTGGAGCACTTCCATGCACCCTGGTTTTTGGTAAAGGGGATTTCAACAGCATATGGCTGAAAAGCTCCTGGAGCTCAGCACCAGCTGTGCCCAGCCCAACCCATTCTGCTGTAGCTGAATTTCAAAAGTGGATGAGTGACCTGAGGGTGGTAAAGGACAAAGCCAGGGTCCCTCTGATGCAGCTCATCCCATTTGGAGGCATGACCCAAAGACGTGCTGGTGGCAGCCTGGGTTTTGTTGTTGCAGAGGGAAGACAGCCCGTGTCATCAACTACGAGGAGTTCAAGAAGGCTCTGGAGGAGCTGGCCCCCAAGAGGTTTAAGGACAAGAGCAAAGAGGAGGCGTATGAAGCCATCTGCCAGCTGGTGGCAGGGAAGGAGCCCATTAACGTGGGCGTCACGGTGAGTGAGGAGCCCTGGGCTGCTGGGAGCAGGAGTGCTCATCAGGAGGGAGGAGGGAGCTCTGCCCACAGCACAGAGGCTTTCTAGGACATCCCATGGCCCTGGGTGAGTGGAGGCACCTGAGGGTTGCACAGGGCACGGGCAGCACAGCAAGGTCCTTGGTCAGGAGCTTGTGTGGGGCGAGGGATGGAATGTGTGGGAAGGGGATGGAGCACTTTCACGACCCCCACGTCCCATCTCCCCACTGCAGAAAGCCAAGACAGTGGGAGCCGTGGAGAGGCTGACGGACACCTCCAAGTACACGGGCTCCCACAAGGAGCGCTTCGACGAGAGCGGCAAAGGCAAGGGCAAGAGCGGGCGGGAGAACATCGTGGACACCAGCGGCTACGTCAGTGCCTACAAGAACGCGGGCACCTACGACGCCAAAGTCAAAAAGTAGGGACGGGTGCCCGTGGCACCACCGGCCCGGTCCCTGCCGCCGGCCGTGGGTCGGTGTTGAGCCCTGGGACGTGCCCGTGAGTGGGGCCCGGGGGGGCTGCGCTGGGGCCAGCCCAGGCTGCCGGGATGTCTGCCGGCCGCCCAGCGCTGGGGGGATCGGGGAGGTCGCCGTGCTCTGTCCCCACCCTGTGCTGTGATCCCCCCGCCTGTGCCCTCCTGTGTCCCCCGTGCTGTCACCCCCAGCCCCACACCGTACTAACAGCACTGCTCCTCAGGGCTCCCCTGCCCCGCCGGCACCCACACCTTCCCTACCTCAGCCCCGGCTTTCGGGGCATCCTCCCTTGTCCCACGGGGGCCCGCAGCCCGTCCTCCCCTCCCGGGGACCTGCCTTAACCCCGCGCCACTTACACCACAGCCGCCTCCTTCCTTCCCCAGCGGTGCCCTCCCCTCGGGGCTGCCCGCCTGACTCTGCCGCTTGCCCAGCACCTGCGGTGCCGTTTGTGCCGGAGCTGCCGGGATGCTCCCGGCCCGGCCCCAGGATGCACCCCGGGAGAGTTTGGTGTTGCCTGGCCGTCGGCAAAGGTCTCCGACCTGAGTCCCTATGGCCTCCCGCTGCCTTCGTGAAGCCCAAACCAAAGGATGCTGCAGACCCACGCTGTAACCCGGCTCTGCAATAAACCCCGTCCGCACTGACGCTGCGCTCTGGTTGTGTTCATGGACCGAGCGGCCGGAGCCCCTCTGGCCACGCCGCCCCGGGGCAGCTGTGCCGGGGGCTTGGCCCTGGCCACCGAGGGTTTTGGCAGCTCCTGGCTGGCCCCGAGTTGCCTGAGCAACTGCAGGCACACAAACACGAGCGCCTGGCTCCCACTCCCGCTCTGTTTGCAACCAAACACACGAGCTCCTGGTAACGATCCCTGGGAACAGGCTGGGCTCCAGGACGGGCCGGCAGCTCCGGGATGGGATGGTCACTCCGGCGAGTGCGTGGAGCTGGGTGTAGGCGCTGTGACCCCGATCCCGGGCATGGGCTGAGCCTGCTGCAGGGCTGCTGGGCTGGCGGTGCCGGGGTTCGCAGCTGCAAATCCACCTCCCTCCAGGGTCATCCGTTCAGAGCCAGGCGCCCTAAATAACACACAGGGGTTATTTCCAGGTGCCTCAGCTGTGGCCCTGGCACTGCTCAGGCTGTGAGGGATGTGCCAGGGGCACACATGGGGCTGGGACAGGCTCACTCACTGCCAAGGCACTGCCCTGCACCTCTGCATCCCAGATCTGCTTTGGAAAACACAGGAGAAGGAAGAGGAGGTGGATCCAGCCCCATCCTCAGTGAGGGGGTGCCAGTGGTAGTCTGGAATGAGGGCTGGGGGACATTAGCTCTCCTTTCTCCTTTGAGCAGGGTGGAGGGGGTTTGTGACTGTCTATCCCTAAAGGTTCTTTCTGAGCATCCAGAGTTTCTCGAAAAAATGTTGCTTATGAAGGAAGAGGCAGGGGGACTTTAACCCTTTGCTGTCCCCATTGCCCAGCTGCACAAATGGGCTGCAGAATTTCCAGGGCCAGGCTGCCCTGCATGCCTCGAGCTCTGTGGAAGTGACTCAGCCCTGTCCTTGGACGTGTGGCAAAGGAAGATTATTTTGGGAAGAGGTGAGCAGGTCAGGCCCCACAGGACTCATTCCCTGCCTGTGTGAAGCCCTGGCTGTGGAGCATGAGATCTCCCAAGTGGGGACAGCTCTGAAGGGGAGTGGCAGGTATTGATGTGTTTTTGATACAGGGAAATCAAGACTGGGAATCATAGAATCCTGGAATTATTTGGGTTGGAAGGTGCCTTAAAGACCTTCTCATTCCAATCCTTGTGCCATGAGCAGGGATACCAAGTTGTTTCAAGCCCTGTCCAACCTGGCTGTGAAGGTTTCCAAGGAATGGGGTATCCACACCTTCTCTGGCCAGCCTGTGCCAGGGCCTCCCCACCCTGCTGCTGAGGTGATGCCACTGCTGTTCAGGCTCACCCAAGGCAGGGACTGCAGGATCTCCCAGGACAGCCAACTCCATCAGCTCTCCCTGCTCTGAATCCTGAACAGAAGCAGCTTCTTTGCAGCCTGTGAAGCCCCTGCAGAGGTAACAGCTCACAGCTTTCACAGCTCTCACAGCTTCCACGTGCTGCCACCCCCGCCATAAAGATGCTCCTCACCCTCTCCAGTGCCTCTTCAAGTCCTCCACTGCTCTCTCCACAGTTTACACAGAATTTCTCCCCTCCAGCCTTCTTGGTTCTCGGGGAGGCAGCTCCAGTGCACACTGTTCCCAGCATGGAAAAGGCATCTCAGGAGAATTTGTGCCAGTAAAGACCAACTGGATCTGTTGGCTGCAAAGTGCCTCAGGTCAGCCTGAAACAAATCATGTCCTCTCAGGTGATGGGAACAGCTTTCTGGGAAGAGCAAGGTATTGGTCTGGGTTTTCAGAAAGAGGAATTTTACTAAATACCAGTGCAATGATCTGAGAGTTATTGGCTCTGTGTGTGCATGCCCAAGGCTCCCTCGTTCATCCTTGCAGGAGGGTTTGAATGTCCTTTAGAAACACCATCTGCAGTACTGTGGCTGTAACCTGCACTACAGATACATCACACAGCCCCTCAAAGTGCTTGAATCCAGGTGGACATGCAGGTAAGGGTAAGGAGTAGTCTTTAAACACCAGTCTTCCTGAGCAGTATGGCAGGAAAGCAGAGATTCCTGGAGTGGTTGGCACTGGAGCACAGGGCTGACAAGGAGAGGCTGGATTTGGAGTGCTCAGCACTTGACCAAAACCCGAAGAAACTTCCCCAGGACCAGCAGCTCCAGCTCTTTCCCCAGGGAAGCTTGAAGTGGTGCCACAGGCTGCTGGGACAGCAGAGACCTTGAGGCGTTAGTTGATCCACTCTGTGCGATGAAAAGTGACCCTGCCCAAACCAAAGGGCCTGCAGCCATTTCCTCATGCTAACGACCTTCCTCTGGCCAAGCATCTGCTCTGAGCTTGGACCCACACCAGCCCAAGACAGACACTTTGCAGCCAGCCTGTAATTCCCTGGCAGCAGAGGAAGGTGTCCCAGCCAGTGTTTGTGTTGTGTGCATTGATCCAAGCTCCAGACATGAAGATATTTTCTCCTTCCCACTTGTCTCTTCCCCTTGGCCACTCTCTGGCCATGCTCCCATAATGGAGAGACCTTGTCCCCTGTGGTGCCCTGCCACCAGAAACTGCCACCTCCTCTGGGTTTTAGACAAACCCAGATCTCTTACAAGGTCATGTCCCACCTTGCCACTGAGATGTGCAGCCCAGAAGGATCAGCTGGGTGGTTGCAATTAATTTAGCCATAAAATGTGTTTTCTGCCCTCAAGGTCCCTTCCCTAGAGAGTTTCTAAAATCATCTGGGGTCATAGCCAAAGTGCTTCATGCTTTGACAGCAAGTTGTGGGCTGGAATGAGGGAACTGGCTCCTCTGAGAGGTAATTTTTCTTCAGGATGAGCAATTTGACCAGAAACACTGATGAGGATGGACCACTCTGGTCCTCAAGGATGTAGATTTGTTCCTAGAACAGGGAGATAGTGGATACCAGTGTGCCCAGGGAGGTTTTACCCTTTCTGTCCCAGTGCAGGATCACCAAGCAGAGCTCATATGTTGTCCAAACCTCTGCTCCCCAGGGAACAGCCCACCTTGCAGGGCACTGTGCTGGTACAGAGCACGTCCTTGGTCTTGGGCCAGGCAAAACACCTTCCCTGTGGAGCTGTACCTGCCCTGCTTCCTCAGTACTTTTCCATTTCACTGCTAGCCTGATGGACAGTGTTTTCCAAAATACACAGACAAGGTTGTAAATCGTGTTCAGACAAGATTCAGAGTGCAGCTTCTATCACCTAAACCCAGGACTGGAATTCAAACTCCTCCTGTCAGTGCCCTGAGATTGGTTTGACCACGTGTGTTCCAGGCAGGGCTTCCCTGCCAGCCACCTGCTCCAGCACTGTGCTGGAATATTGATTCAGTACCCTTCTAGATGGAATTCAATTAACTAAATTACCATCTTCCCAGCATGGCATGGCTCCAGAAAAGATGTTATTATCCAGGACTCATCCCTGCATTTTGTTAATGTAATAACTGCAGCAGAGTTGTAAGAACATGGGGGAGATGGAACCAGGAAGATGCAGAGAAAGAAAACAAAAGGCAAGGTTTGGATTCACCAGATTTAAATACAGCATGAGATACCATGCAAGTTAAAACTGAACATGGTCCATGTTTCATGTCTGTTTTGTTCCCTGTACACAGCACAGTTGTATAATTGCTCTGAACTGCAGAGCCACCCAGAGCTGTGTGCACAGCTTCACACATGTGTGATGCACATCTTAGTGGGGATGATGGTGCATTTCTCATGGCTGGTGCATTTCTCAGCTGGAAGAGGTGTTTGGGGAACAGTGTGGCTGCTCTCTTTAGCCAGGTTCTGCAGCAGGATGGTGAGTGAATAGTAAAGACTTGGACAAGATTGTTGCAGAAAAAAGATGAAATGATAAGCAGGCATTTGGGAGAGGGAGCCTGCTGCAAGGATAGTTTTCCAAAACAGATACATTGATTTCATCATGGAATGTTTGGGACTAAAAGGGATTTTACAGATCCTTTAGTTCCAAGTCCCTGCCATATGCAGGGACACCTTCCACTGTCCCAGGCTGCTCCAAGCTCTGTCCAACCTGGCCTTGAACACTTCCAGGGATGGGACAGCCACAGCTTTTCTGGGAAATCTGTGACAGAGCCTCCCCACCCTCACAGGGAAGAATTTCTTCCTAATATCCAATCTAATCCTACCCTCTGTCAGTGTGAAGCCATTCCTCCTTGTCCTGTTGCTCCACGCCTTTGTCCAAAGTCTCCCTCCTGCTCTCTTGGAGCCCCTTTAGGGACTAGGAGGTCCTCTAAGGTCTCCTCCTCTCTTCTCCAAGCTGATTTCCATTTATTCAAAATCACATTTTAAAACATTTGCACTTGGAGCTCTAAGTTTGTAGCCCAGAGCTCTGTATTTCAAAACCCGCAACTACAGCCAAGATTCATTTTAAGATTTCATGCAGAGCTTGCTGACAATCACTAATAACTGATAGAAACTGTTCCAAGAGATCAGTAGCATGTGCTAAGGCAGCTGGAAGAACATCAGTGGAGCTCTGTGATTGCAAAAGGCAAGTAAGACTCCTCTCTCTCGTTTTGATCTAAGATATTTTTCTAAAAAGAAAAAGGTTTCATCAGACACAGACTATTCCTGATGTGCCACTCACTGAACTGGCATTTTCATGACTTGGCTTAGAACTCTGTGACCAGTTCCAGCCTCATTAAGGGTATAATGTGTGCTAATGGTCACCAAAATAGCTCTGTTGTGTCCCAAATCCATCCATTGCCAGCAGTGGGGGTATTACTAGAAGCAAACACCACTGCAGGGATTTTGCTGGGACACAGGTCCTACCATGGCAGCTGAGCTGTCCCTGCCTGTGACCAGCCCACACCTCTGCCTGCCCTGCACAACAGCCCTGGCTTCCTGTGGTTTAGTCCATTGTTTCTGTTCCAGTCTTGGAAATAACACCTGGCAACTCAGACATTTTTTCTAAACGACTCATCAGAAGGAAAGGGGGAGAAGGGTGGGTGAGCTTACAGTGCTGAGTTCTGAGGTTACACAGCAGAAAATCTCCAGAGCTATGAGAGGCTGCACATTCTGTTTAGAAAAGCTTGGTTTGGTCCTTCAGCAGCCCATGTATCCATCCTATGATGCTCTGCCTTCCTTAGAGTAACTCCATTCTTGCTGGACCATGACTCCAAGCTCCTGGAAAATGCCAGTAGGGCACAGCTGGCCCTGGCACCACATGTGTGTGGTTGCTCTAAGTTCTCATGAGCCTTATAAACCACATCAGCTCCCAGTTACTCAGTGCCCAGGAGGCTCTGAAGGATCCTTCTGTTTTTCTTTATCTGTGTGGGTGTTTGATTCCTGGAGATGCAGTGGCTGGAAGCAGCAGCCTGATCCATCTCTTGTAGGATGGAAGCTGCTACATGGTTCCCCTAAAGCCTTTCATCCAGCTACTGAATCAGATAATCCCTTTGGGATGAGACAAGACATAAAAAAACAAACGCCCAAATCCCCAGAATCACAAAGGGTCATAAATGTTACAAGAAATGAATCACTTTTGTACTGTTTTCCCCATGTCTGGTAAGTCCCTCGGAGCCTTTCCAGTGGTGCTGCTCAGCCCTCAGAAGCAATGAATATCTGTGAGTGTAACATGGTGTGAGTTTAAACAAACCCTTTTGTCACTGCTTTCAAGTATTTATCTCAAAACACTTCTAAAGAAAAAAAGAGACATTTTCCAAGCATTCCTGCATAGGTGTGTGAAAAAAGTAACCTAAACAAGCAATAAAATCTGAAACACACCAAGATAATCTGGAGTTTTGGCAGGAAGCTCAGGTGATGTCAGGAAACAATTCTAAACAGAAAAGTTTCTATGGATTTTTTTTTTCCCAAGACCTAATTGCAAACAGATTTTTGCTTTGAATTTTAACACTTCCCTGCAACATCTGTAGTGTTATCCCTGCATTATACATGTCAGGAGCAGAGGAGGGAGCAGCTCAGCATCCTCCTGTTCACATTATTGCTACAGGTTAGCATGTCTTGGGACAGTCATGCATCATCATTTCCTTGTACCCAGTAGATTTCAAGGTAAATTCCAAAATCCAGCGAGGCTCCTGTCTGTTGAGGTCCATCCTTCCACTGTTTGGAAAGCTTATCAAAAAAGAAATTAAATAAATTATCTTTATGTTAGCTGAGATTTCCAGTAGTAACACACAGAGATGATAATGGTAAACATAAGAGAATGTTCAAGACATGTAAACATCCCTGAGGAGTGACACAGCCCCAGAATTGCAGTTGTTATTGTACAGATTTATTTAGATATTAATATTTAAAGTAAAAATTATTAACAAATATATAGATATTAGCATGTGGAGTTAGCCTGTGTTCATATTGATGCTCTCTTTTTTAATGCTGACCTTATCTCCAGAGGAAACTTAAAAATATTATTTTGAAAAATAGTTTAAAATATTTTCATAATAAAATATTGATGAATATTAATAAAATATTAATAAAGTATTGCTGAGCACTCCTATATCTTTATCTAAGGCCCTCTTTAGGTTTTTTTAACTAAAAATCTCACATGATCAAATTTATTAGTTAATTTATTAGCTATCACATTCCAGGTTTTCTTGGGTTTTTTTATTCTTTGGGTCTTGCTCCTCACCTGTTTCCTGCTCTAAGAGAAATGACACAAAGAGCATCTAATTAAAGAGATCTGCCACCTCAGCATTGTGTTAATTGGCTTTTAGGTAAATTGCAGCCCTGCCCTTTCCTCCAGGTCCATGGGATGGGATGGGATGGGATGGGATGGGATGATGGGATGGGAAAGGGAAAAGGAAAAGCCACAGCTGGGAGCAGGGGTGAGAGCCCTTCGTGCAGGGGAGCTGCTGGCTGGGCACTGATCCCATCAAACAGCAGCCTGAGCTGCCTGAATTCCCCCAGGAATGTCTGGGAGTACTTTCTTTGGAGCAATGGTGCCATGAGGGTGTTTTGGTGGTGCTTTCTTCCACTAAAATTGGATTGAGCCTCAGAAATACCAAGATTTTACTATCCAGTTGTTTTTCTTAAAATTTTTATCTTTCTTGCTTGGACAGTATCAGCAATAAGAAGTTGATGAGATTATCTATGAAAATTAAGTCTTGCTCCCCACATCATCTTTGATTATCAGTGCAGTCTGGAGCTGTCTCTGCAAGTTACTGATTTTAATTCTTGCATCCATTTACAGAGGGTTTTCCCCTACCCCATCCCTTTCCAAACATGATTTTGACTCCATTTTCTGTGGGCATTTGTATGAGAAATAGCCTAAAAACATTCCAGACATCAGGGTGCTCTAGAATTTACAGGTTTGTTCTTGCCCCTCAATGTTTTCTGTGTGGAGGAAGCAGAGAGTATTGTGGGATCTGCAGAAGAAGAATTTATTTTAATGTCAATCACTGGTATTTCTCAACTCCCAAAAGTAAAGTCACTCTGTTTCCTGAATCTCTGCTGTGGAAAGAAGCTCCTGCACAGGGCAAGTCTGATAATCATAAATTATTCATTGACCAACACAGTTTTGTGTTTAAGCACCTTCATTTTTAAACATAGACCTCAAGGTCACCTTTTCTGAGCTCTGCTGAATTTATTGTATGAGCATTAATTTTGCAGCTGAAGCCTTTCTTGCAGGCACAGTGGGATTTTCTGTGTTCTTTTTCAATTCTTAGACAATATTGTTTGCAGAAAGATGTCACAGAGTTTGTGAAAAACTTAATCAGTGCTGCTGACAGGTATCCAAACAAATAATTTTTATATTCAACTCATCTGCCCTGGTTGTGAGCACTGAAACTGTTCCAAATTTCATGCTTGACCTTTCTGTAATGGTTTTGTTTTTAATTAACTACAGTTAAAGCAAGCAGCTGTTGTGTTCAAGGACAATTTTATGCCGCCCCTCTCACTGAATACAAATGTTTTAATCTGGAAAACTGCTCTGTGAGGAGCTTCAGTTGGCCTGAAAATAAATTCATTCTAATGGGACACCACTGAATTTACTGTCATGTGCAACAGGAAAGTGACAGTTCTTCCACTTATCCTACTCTGTATCTGCATAAATGAAAATATTAATGGGTATCTCTAACAAAGATTTAATTTGATATACAGCTACAAGTATTTTTAATTTAAATTACAGTGTAATTTTGTCTTGTGAAGTGTGAGTCTGTACATCCTGGCTGGATAAAATGTCAATTTTCAAACATTAATACCTGCATTTCCTCCAAGTTTTAGCTAAACTCAGAGTTTCTTCTGATTTATTTTTTTTTAATGGATTGTCTCAAAAATGTTATGCTGCTTGATATTTCTAACATCAAATATTAAAATTTTGCATTTAACATTATCCTTTTTTTTTTTTAATCTTTTTAGGTAGTATTTAAAGATGTTCCCTCTCCAAAGGTCGGGAGAGAAAGCCCAGCAAAACTCAGTAATGCATTAGTGCAGTAACAAAGGGTGCACATTTATCATGGACCTGTTGAGGTATGGCCAGGAACACATCCCACTGAACCAGAAATCTTCATTCCCCGTCCCTGGAAGTGTTCAAGGCTGGACTGGGCTTGCAGCAACCTGATCTATGCTAAGGTGTCCCTGTCCATGGCAGGGATTGGAACAAAGTGATTTTTAAAGCCCTTGCCAGCCCAAACCAGTCTGTGAACACAGATTTGTGCAATGCCTGCATATCTTTAACAAAAAAGAAAATTGCACCTCTCTTCAGATTTTTGTGGTGGTTTTTTTTAGGGCAGGATCAGCAGTCTGATTAGTCCAGTTGAAAAATACTCCATCTGCCCCCTCTGCTGGTGTCCCTGCTCTAGGGCTGGAAAATGTTTTCCAAAACTGCAGTGGTCAGGAGAACTCAAGGAGTTTAGAGGAGATGACACTTTCCCTTCACAGGCACAGCAATCTATTCAGTCTATAAAATTTATCAATCCTAAGAAACTGAGATGGCTTAAAACATCAGTGTCCTGTGTATATTCCACATTCCACCAAATCAGAATTCTTGCATTCCCCACTCCTGCAAGTGTCGAAGGCCAGACTGGACAGGGCTTGGAGTGATCTGGGCTAGTGAAGTGTCACTGCCCACTGCAGTGAGGATGAAGGAGATGCTCTTCAAGGTTTCTTCCAATCCATTCCAGGATTTTGTAATTCTAACACCTGAATGCCCAAGCCATGGGGAGTGTGGGGAGTACAAACTGGGTAGGGCCAAGCACAATGTCCAATACTAACAGAGATGATGGTGTTGCTCCTGGGGAGGGAGGATTTCCTAACATCCCACTGAACCCATCTACCCTCTTCAGGGGATGCCCTATGGAAAATGCCATGATGAATTTTCCATGTTTGCCATGAGTGTCACAGAACAGAGTGGGATTCCTGCTTTTCAGTATCAGACTTTATCTATCCCAGTTAGTTAAAGGGGGACAAAAAAAGAAAGAAGGGACAGAGACTGTCACTTAACTTGTAGAAAGTCAATAGCTGGAAAAAGTATTGAAAATTCCAGTTCTGACAGAGATTTCAGGGAAACACCTCTGATTTAGGAGCCCATTTATTTTGGTTGCACCCTCTCAAAAATTTATTGTCTAATCTGGGATTCCTGACACACAGCTCAGACTCTGTGAAAGTCAAGATTGGCAAAGGAAAGATTTCTACTTATGTCAATAAAACCAAACTTCTTTTTCTCCTTCTGCAGTCCAGGTTCCCATGCTGAAATTATGACACAATGCAAGTAAGATTCATATAAAGAAAATAACCTTTATTAGACAAATCAATCAAACCCTGAAAAAACGAGTGTCAGGTAAACAATACTAAAGGTTTTTCCAGCAATTTTTTTTTTTGAGACTGAGAAATTCCAGAAGTTCCATATTCCTCTTGTTGCATTAGTAAGTTCTCTCTCTCTTGTGACTTGACCTACTGCTGTCTTGACAGCCCAAAAAACTTGCATTAAGCCAGCAATTATCTCAAAATAGTAACTTGCAAAATATTCCCTGTATAACTGTTTCCCACACAATTTTGTACAAAGGTGTCAAACTGTATTTTCCTGGCTGTCTGAAAAAAGAACAAGGTTTAAAAACATCCAGCTTATTAAAAATAAACAAGTGTTTTATATACAGTACAGGAATTTCCAAACTTGAAGGAACACTGTCTCCAGGGTGGCTGTGGGGTGCAGCACCCCAGTCTGCCAAGGGGAGAAAACTGCAGTTAAATAAATTACTACTCCATCTTTTTCCTCAGGCCAAATGTGGCACTTCTCTCACACCTGCAGGAGCCTGATTTACAGCCCTGCATAAACCACAAGTAAACAGGAACTTGGCAGCCAACTAACTACTGTTTCAAAAATGCTAATTTTCATTTTGTCCAAGAACAGAGGGAGGGTGTCACAGCCACGCAGTGACCTTGGATGTTACTCATGAAAAAGCCACCTTGGAACACAGGGCTCGTTTGTCCTCCGGTTACACCGTGAAACTTCAAACAACATGCACTTAAGGTTCAGCATTATAATCAACCCATTACACTCAAAACCTGTTGGTCTCGAATGCCAGCACCATCCAAAGCTCCTCAAACAAGCCACAACAGTGGGACTGAAGTACCAGAAGAGGGGCTGAGTCAGAGGTGAAGCAAGGAGCCAGTCCCTGTCACTCCAAAACCAGGGGCACAGCCAGGACAAAGCACAATGGAGCCACCGGAACCTGAGCCAGCAGGGCAAGAGAGAGACTTGCACTGGGACAGCAGCTACAGGGGGCAAGTGGCTAAAATTAGAGCCAGGAATGTTGGTGCTCCCTCTCCCTCACTCCTACTGACACCTCTGCTGGCTGCTCCAAAGTCCCTCTCTTGTCTGGCATCAGGGGAGTCTCTGCCTGGGCGTCTCCCCCTTCTCTGGGGAATGCACTGAGGATTTACAGCTGGAGCTGGCAGTCACTTAGAGCAGAGGTGGCACAGGCAGAGTGGCAGAGCTGACAGATGGCTGTGAGAGAGATTAGCTCAGCACCAAGGCACTGGAAGAACCATCTGAAGAAACAATCCATAACAATGAAATTGCTTTTATTAGAATGAAAGTGTTAAGCTGAGGAAATAAATTATTGCTATGATAGACATATTTAGAACATAAGGAAGGACGTTAAATCTTGAGCTTCAGGTCAATATAACCCTGAAACAGAAAGTTATACTACTTTTTTAAATACCTCAATTTCTCTTCATGCCCTTCCAAAACTTTATAAAATGTGCAGCTTACACAACAAATAGTAACAGAGTCACTTGTAATAAAAATCTGTACAACTCATAGCTTTAAAAATAATACTTTTTTTTTTTTCTCCAAACTGCTATGTTACTTATTACTTATAAATATAGGGCTAACAAGTTTTAAATGCCCAAGGTCCCATCCAACACCAAAGCTATTACATTTAGTTGAGAGAAGCCTTCCTGGCACTTCACCTCAGGCAGAGGTCAGGTTTTGGGCTGTTTGAAAGAGCCTGATAATGGGTAAAACATATCTTCATGGATGAAGACTGTCTCCTTCTGCTGGTCAGAGGCCTGGGGTCTTCAGTGAATTTGAAATGGCAATCAAACCTGGAACACAGCACCGTGCAATGGATTAGACCAGCTGCACTCCTGGGATGTGGCAGGATCCCACAGGTCCCTCTGTCCTGGCCAGCAGTGACTTCACAAAACACTTGAAATCCACTGTTTGTCAGAGGTAAATTTTGGTGGGGAAAGAATGTTGTAGTAGAAGAGCCTTGTGGAGAAACACAGCTCTTCCCCCATGTGGAGATCAGCTTCTGTGCCTCAGGACTCACCCAAAGGCAATGTGCTGCTGCCCCTACTGCTTCTGTGGCCACTTCAAAAGTCTCATCTGTGACCCTCCAGAAGGGACTCGGGATCTTAAATCTGAACCTGGTTCTGTACAGCTGGTTCTGAACTCCTGCACCTGTGTGGTGTCACACCCCACAGTGCCAAACCTACAAGCCATTCACCACCCTGTGCCTTGACTATTCAAGCCCTAATCCTGCCTCTCTCATGCTTGTACCCGTCTGCCCCCTGTGAAAAGGGAGGTTCAGCCTCCCTAAGAAGTCCCTAAGGATAGAGAGGGAAAGGCTGAGCCAGGAGCAGGTTGGTTTGAGTGGGCCCTGACATTACATATTGAGGGCTGCCAGCCACAAGCAGGAGCCCTGCTTGGCTGCAAGTCCTGTCAGGGTTCACCCTTCTTGGCTCAACAGTGACTTCCTCACAAACAAGACATCCTCCCAAAATCACTGAGTACAGGAGCAACATCTAGCAGCTCCCTCAGGATATCCTGACCATAACCTAGCAGGTTCCCCTGCCTGGTGAAGTACCGATTCCTCTGGAGGTTCAAAGGAAACTGTGGGATAAATCCACCTTGGGGAGAATACTGTGATTCCCTAAGGCAGTTCAGAGGGACTAAGAGCAGGATTTTGGCAAACAGCCACAAGAAACAGATTAGTGGTTAGACAGGTGGGCAGCATTCAGAGGAAAGCAGTTCATCTGAACACTCAGGAGGTGGTCAAGCCTCTACTACCTGAATGTGATTTTGGTTGTTTTGCTTCTGCAAGGCAGAAAGCATCAGACCAGCTGTTCAGAGTGTGGCTCCATGGGAGCTGCTCCTCTGTAAAAAGATGAATCAGAGCCTCAGACACTAGTCAGGAATGCATGGAGAAAACTCACAGAGGAGCTGAGGGTGAGGTTCCCCTGACTCAGAGCTACAGACAAACCTGACCAGCACTCAGAACTGCTGGAAAATCCCCTGCAGGGGCTACTTACAACAACTCCACTTCCTGAGGCGGGGCCGAGGGGCTCACACTATTCTTGAGGGACTTATGGTGACCTGGCCTGCTTTCTGCAGAAGAGAGAAGCCAGTGTTAGTACAGGGTTAGAAGACAACAGCATCAGGACAGGATCTAGCGGGAAGGGAAGCAGCTGAGAACTCTCAGGAACACACCAACACATCAGAGCAACAGGCTCTCACTCCTCCATCTAATCATTCCCCAAAAAAGGCCCAAACCTCCCAGGAAAGGAGCTTGGCAGCATCTGCAGCAGACCTCCAGCCATTCCAGGAGGCTATATATGTACCCCAGCCCATGGCAGCATTATAGCTCCTGTTTGTGCAGCATCTCCTCCTTGTGCAGCTTCCAGCACTGCAGGTCCTTTCCAGCTCATCTCCTCAGGGATCTTGGCCACCATAGGGGTGGCTCCTGCACCAGAGGGGCTCTCACCCACCCCAGAGGGGGTGAGTCTGCTAGAGAGAATGTCACTTCCCCACAGTCACCCCAAGCCCAAAAGCAGCATCTTCGGTGCCCCTGTGAGAGGCAGTGGCTTCAACTGCGGAGGCAGTTGCAGGCGCAGGAAAAGTGAAGAGAGTGTTTTGGCTGCTTGCACTTACTGCAGAAATGTACTGGCTGTTTGTGAACCTGGGCCTGCCCTCCATGGCAGAGCTGTGCTGTGGGCCTATGGGCATGTAGGGGTGCGAGCTCATGTCTTCACAGAAGCTTTCTTGTGGGACGCTGGAGACACAGCCACTGTCGGAGCCGCTGGAGCCGGCGGCTGACATGCAGTGCGATGACTCTGAGCTCTCTGTTGCTGGGGAAAGAAAGGAAGGTCACTCTAATAATTATGACTTTGGGCTGCATATAACTCATGCCACACACGTGTGGTAACGTGCCTGTCTGCCACACAAGCCCACAGATCAGCCACCCTCCTGTCTGGGCTTCTTTAAGGCCACAGACAACAAATTAACACAAGGAAGTAGAGTTATGATGATTGGTATGGACTGGCCAATGAAGTTCAGACAAGGGAAGGCAAAGGGTCATCAGGAAGCCAGGCTGGTGAGAGCAAGGGACAGAGCACTTTACACCAGAGGGGCAGGGACACAAATTTCCAAGACCAAAGCAGCACCAGTACACAGCACCAAGCCTGCCATGGGTATGGCTGCAGCTCAGCAGGTTATCTTATAACCCCTGTATTTGAGCTAATTCCCCTCATGGAACCTGAGACAGAAATGGCATAGAAGGGCAGGGCCCTCACGCCCTGGTCTGGGTAGGAAACAGGGACTGCCAGGACTCCACAAGCCTGGTCTGACCACAGAGCAGAGAAGAAGGTGCAGGGATGAGCCCACACATCCCAGGTGCTGCAGGGCAGCAGGGCTGTACGTACTCATAGAGGGCTGGCTGCTCGTCTCGTGCTCCAGCTCATCTTCCTCGATGCAAGTGCCGATGTCAAAGGGGCGTGTGGGGGCCAGGACTCCTGGCAGCAGAGCCTGGTCCAGGTACATGTGGAGGTTGAGGGGGCCCAGCAGGGAGGAGGAGGAGGAAGGGGTGTAGGCAGGGGGGGAGCTGTTGGTGGAGAGTTGAGCCTGTGACCTCTTGAAGGGGTTGGAATGGTCAAACAGAGACACTGCAATCGAGGCTCTGGTCCTGGCACCTGCCAGAAAACATACCAAAAAAACCCTGAGAACCAGTCCTGCCTTACTCACATGGATCAAGGGGGAAGGCACAGCTGGCACCTACCTCTGCCTTTCATGATGTAATCAATAGCACGATCATTAATAGCTGCATCACTGGGTTTGATATCCAGGAAGGGCTTGTTACCCACACCCATGGAGACCATCTCCTGCATACGGATTTCTGGAGAGGAAGAGACCCACAGCCACATTAGGAGGCCCAACCCTTCCTGCAGGCATTATTTAGCCACAGGTTAGAGCATTCCTGGGCTGGGTTGTTTCTGAACTGCTGAGATTAGATCTCCTCTCCCCTTGCTCCCCTCCCCAGTGCTGTGGAGTCTCCAGGAACAAGCAATCATGCCCTACTCCAGCCAAGTAGCTCAGTGCCATGCCACCTACTAGAGTCCTGCCAAGCGGGAAGCCTGTGGGGAGGGACTTGGTCAGCATGATTCAGTAGAGAGCTCCAGTAGTGGCCTACATCACAGGGAAACCAGCAAGTGTCTCAGAGGCATAGCCTGTGCTCACAGGACAGGGAACCCTGAGCAGGGATCTTCTGTTTCTCTCATGGAGAACAGGTGAGTGTCTGTAGTCATACAGAGCTTGGACCAGACGAGCTCCCTGGGGATGAGGGGCAGGGAAGGGACATGCCCAGCCAAGCCCAGCACATGCTCCTGAGGCTGCATGCTGGCACACAGCTGCTTGCTGCACAGAGCTGCCTGGTAACAGCATCCAAACCTACTCAGGACAGCATGAGCTGAACAGGGCTCCCGCACCTTTTGCGGCACAGAAGGAATTCCAGGAAGGAATCACACCTTTATTGCGGGCTGCCTGCTGCCACAGGATCTTGGCAATGTCACTGGTCCAAGCCTGCTTAGTCTCAGCTGAGCTGGCCTGGAGGATGTAGGTGTCGCTGGACTTCCGCCTTCGGAACCAGATCTCAAAGCGTAGGCCACTGTCTCCAGAGTTCTCTGTCAGACCAACGTCTGCAGTCTGTGAGGAAGAGGAAAATCAAAGCATAAATCAGATTGCACCAGAAGCAAAAGGAGTAAACTGCTTGAACCTTGTGTTAGAGCTATTCCTAACTTGGCAGACCTAACAAGAAGGAGCCTGAGGGTCTGGAAAGCAGCAGATATGTCCTGGACACAGTTGAGCACAGACAGCTCAGGCAATTCCCAGTGCTTCATCCAGAGTTAGCAACACTTCCCTTTCCCCCATACTCCATGACCCTCAGAAAATGCTGGCCCCACATCTCACAGCACAGAGACGGCCTAGGCATCAATGAGTGAAGTATTCCCTTTTGGCTTCACTGCATGGTTTGGAGGAAGCTTAGAACAGGTGGAAGCAGAAGGGGCTCCTGCTTCCCATCTCAGAGGCATGTGCCATGGGGAAACCAGCCTTGGATACATCCCACACAAGAGAGAACTGCAGGGCTGCCCTTACCTTGAAGGAGCGCTTGTAGATATACACATCAAAGCCACCCTCGATCCTCTTGGGCTTGCTGAAGAGGATGAGGTCCTCAAAGAGGAAGACATGTCGCTGGCACTTCCTGCGGCCCAGCCAGATGGTGAACTCGTCCTGCCGCACCAGCTGTCCCTGCTCCTTCAGGTTTACCTGGACACAGAGGATGTCCTTGTAAGACTCCACCAGCACAACCCAGGCAGCCCTAGACCTGGACTTGGAGAACAGGGTCCCATATGGCTGTAGCCCAGGTGGTGAAGCAGTAGCAGCTACCTGACACATAAAAGGGCTCTTGAAGAAGTCAGGCTGCATGGCATTGCTGGGGACCACATCAGGCCAAAACAACTGTCTCTAAGCTCAGGGGAGAGCTGGACCTTTCCTAGGCATAACCCACAGATGACTCTCTTCTGACACCCTGTGCAGATCTGTGACAAACCCCTGAGATGCCAAGTGCAGGCAGAAGCTTTCTCTTAGGCAGGAAATGAGTTCCATCCACTGCCAGGAGCCCATCTTGGTCAGAAGGCCAGCTCCTCAGTTCTTCCTGACCCAGAATGATCCTACTCCACCCTGAGCCCTGGGGTTTCTCCTTCCCCAGTGCTGCACTTTGCATGCCTCTCCAAGTCCCACCTAGAAGATTCTGCCCTACCCCTGGCATTGGCATCAGTTTGAATTCCTTCTCGCAATCTGCCTGACCCTCTTTTCACCAGCTCAAGAGATGAAAGGTCCAGAGCAGCCTGCAGGATGCCATCTGCAAGGGCTGCCAGGCTGCCTCCCACCACTGGTAATTATCAGGGAGCTGTTTATGACAAGCAGCTCACTCAGCTAAGGTAGCAAGACCCCAGCTGTCTGTCCTAGGAAATCAAGGAGACCTCCAGGACCCACTGCTCCCTTGCCTCATGCCTCAGCAGTCCTGCTATGCTGTACTGGCAGACAGCACTCTGATCACTGGGGGAACCTGAGGGGAGGCTCACTGTACAATCCAAACACCTCAGGTTAGAGAAGGGGAGCAAGTGTGGCTCTGCTCCCCCGGGCAGGGGAAGGCACTGGAACGTACGTCACAGTCACGGATGGCATCCATGGCCAGCAGGTCATTTCCGTGACGGAGCTGAAACTTCACCATCTCCTCAGCAGCACGGAGATAGCCCAGCTCCTGCTCCTGTGCCTCACTGCACTCCTTGATCAGGTCCTTCAGGAGCAGGGCGTATTTGCTCATCCGCTGGATGGGTTTCAGCAGGTAGGAGGCCAGGTCCATCTTATCCCCCAGCTGCACCTGCTTGAACTGAGAAATGCAGCAGAATGAAGGTAGCAGCTTCCCCAAAGAACACCCTGTGCCCTCAGGCAAGCACTGACACCTCTTGACTGGGGTACTCAGGGAAAAGGAGTACTCTTCGGGAAATGCAAGGCCAAAGGATCAATGCTGCTATGTGCTGTGTTCCTTTCCCAAGCCCTTGCTGCACCTCTGCCCTGTCCCTTCCACACAGCTGTGCAGAGTCATGCCAGGGAAACAGAGGGAGCACTAAGCCTGCCTTAGGCAGGTAAGCTGGCTTTGCTTAAACAGAGCAGTGACTAAACACACTGAGCAATCCTGATACACACAGTGGAACTCACCTTGAAGAAGGTATTCCCATGGCTGGCCAGCAGCGAGTCTGACTTCGGCTTGTTCTTGCTATACAGTGCGTACATTCCAAACTGGTCTTTCTGCAGAAGAGATCCATCCTCATGTGAGACCCTTGCACCCAAAACACAGTGACAGCCACAACCCTGGTAGGTTACTCTAGCACTTCTGCCTCTCCCAGGCTGCACCAGAGGCTCCTCTGATATCAGGAATAACTTTGTTTCAAGGTCTTTAGGAGCCAGGGAATGTTGTTGTCTTCCTAGTCCTAGAGTAGCTAGGACTTTTTGATTCACTGTTCTGCTACCCCTAGCCCCTCCCATAGCCCAATAGTTACTTGATACCATCCACACCAGATAGCAGCAAAATGCAAGGGGCAGCTGACCTTAAGACCTGTGTCCCTGTGCTTCTGCCCAGCAGCCCTTTTCACCCAGAGCTGGTCTGTACCTCTCTGCTCATTCTAGTCATTCCCACTGACACCACAGACAGAAAACAGGTATGAGATGTCTCTGAAGAAACAGGTGGACTTCAAGGAGCACACATTTTATTTCCCTGGCAGTGTCTCTTGGTAGCAAAACACAACAGGAAAGGCACAGAAACCAAGCTCATGTCTGGAAGAGCCCGACCCTGGGGACAAGGTGCTGATGCCTTACGTGTCGCAGGAAGCAGTGGCTGACCCTCAGTGGGTGGTTGCAGCAGCTCTCAAGCTCTCGAAGGAAGTATTGGCTATGGAAGTCATAGAGCTTCTCCAGGTTCCCAAAAATGACGCTGCGCTTCCCGCGCAGGTCCTGGGGGAGGTCGAGGCGCTCCATCTCAGGGAAGTAGCTGTCGATGGTGTAGCGAAGTGATCGCACGTATTCCCGCTCTGTGGTCACCATCTCATCGATGATGTGCCGCAGTTTGCTGCAACAGGAAACACTCAGCCTTGAAGGGACCCAAAGTGCCTGCAAAGCACTGCACTGTCCCTACAGAAGCTCTCTCCAGTACCCAACATGGGAATGAGATGATCCTTAGCACAGAGTAAGCTCAGATACACAACTGTCCATGACTCTGAGTCACTGACAGCACTCAAGGGAACAGCATGAACTGTGTCAGGGGAGGTTTAAGCTGAAGGCTATTAGGAAAAGTCCTTCACTCAGAGAGAGGATGGTTAGGCACTGGAACAGGCTCCCCATGGCACAAAGCCTGTAAGAGCTCAAGAAACATTTGGACAAGGTTTTCAAGCACAGAGTGCAATTCTTGGGCTAGTCCAATGCAGTCAGAAGTTGGATCAATTATCCTTTTGGGTCTCCCTTTCAGCTTGGGATATGCTGTGGTTCTAAGGATTCAGGAAGGGAGTGCCCAAGACTGGCAGTGATCCTGACCCACACAGCAGGACACACATCCCCAGGCCCACCCAGCCCCTGCTCTGGACACAATGTGCTGCTCTGCAGATGGTTGCTCCCCTGAAACAACAGCCACAGCTGACACAGTAATTCTTGTGAGGAGTCAGCCTGATGACTGGAGACTGTGGGAAGCAATGTTAACCCTGGGAGAACAATAGTTCTAGACCTAGGTGCTGTTGGGCTTGTCCTAATAAAAGTGAGAGAGTAAAACTGAATTCTGCTAACACTTGATCAGTGAACAGCAGTTCGTAGCACGGATTGCTCTCATCTATCTCAGTGGATGCCTCCTAGGTACTTGAGGTTTCCACTGTGAGGCAGTGTAGCACCAAACATAACTACTCCAATCTGTCCCTGCCTCCCCTGCCTTTCAGCCCTCCCTCAAGTCCACTCCTCCAGCTGTTCAGAGAACAGAGCAGTAGGACTGTCTCAGCACCTGCAGACACAAGAGGCCTGCTGCATTGCTCCCTTGAGAAGCAAAGTGGCCACTCTGCTATCTGCTGGTGCACATTCCCTGCCATGAGCTTTTCTGGGTATCCCAGGGATACTGGAGCTCCCTTCTATAGAAGATTTCACTGTCCCCAGCCATCATTTCACTCAAGAGTAGTAACCATGGTCCCCCAGCATCCAGCACTCTTTTCTCATCTCTGCCATTAATTTTTTACTTTTAATCTTTTCTAGTGAGAGCAACTGAAAGACCTGCCTGGAGACCCCTTGTCAAGAACAGCTCATATCCCTGGGCTCTCCAAAGCATAAGCACATACTATAGTATGCCAACAAAGTCGAGATTTTTAAGCACAGAGAAGGAAAACATAAAAAGTATAAATGCTAGCTGTTGGATACCCAGAGATTTCAGCTCCAAAGCATAAATACAAACACCCTCTGACCTGTGAAGCTGCTGCCACAAGGTACTGGAAGTGCCTCCCTACCAGTCTGGGTACAGCACTCTCAAAGTATGGGGGATGATGCCCTGTGCTTCTGCTCTCCCACTGCACCTGTACCCCTGGCTGTTTCTGTAATCCCTCATCCTCCAATGCTAGCAATGTTCAGAGAATCCCTCTCCTGTCTGGGAACCAAACTTTCCCCTCCTAGAGGAAACATACTGAGAGGGAAGAGCCACAAATCCCATTTCTCTGTCTCCCCACCAAGAAAGCTGCCAGATATGTGGGGACATCCATTTGGGCTTGCTCAACACCACACACACACATGCAGGGAAGCTGTAACTATATCTCCATCTATCTGCCCTGAAACCAGTGCCAAAGTAACCAGCACTGCAGAACTCCTCTAATCTTTGCTGGCTTCCTTTTCACCACCCTGAGAAATGGAACACCAAACGTCACAGCCACTTACCTGCCCCAGCTCTTGGCTTCTGAGCCGGAGAGGCAGCCCCTCTGTCCCTCCAGTAGGCAGTCTGCAGCCCAGTTGCTCACAGCTGGCTGCCGCAGAGCGAACGTCCTGTCCACCAGCTCCGTGCTGCTCACCTCCAGCCCCTTAATGAACACACCAGTGTTGCCATATCTGGCTGGCTCACTCCTCTGGCAGCTTGACCACAGGCTCTCACCACTTGGCAGGTCAAAGCTTTGGGCCTTCCGGAGGACCCTCCTGGGAGGCAGCTTTCCAGGGACTGGAGTGGATGTAGATGACTGTTTTATCTCTGGAGTTTCTAATATGCTCTCCAGGTCTGACTTTTCTTCAGGCAGCGTTGGAGATTTACAAGCCCTGCTGGTGAAAGAAATTCTGCTTGACTGAGGGCTGAGAGGAGTTGGAGTTGGGCAGACAAATACTTCGCCAGCACTGAAATCGCCAGGGCAGCTCAGGGGGGGTGAGGGAACTTTCTCCTTTGTCCACTCCAGAGAGCTGTTGGTTCTGTTGTAGCCATGTAGCGTGCTCTGAGTCCTGTCCCAGTGGGACCTGGAGGTGGCCCCCTCAGAGTGCCTCCGGTGGGACAGAGTGCCAGTCTCACTGCCAGCCTGGGGCAGCTCCCCAGCAGCTGGGTTGCGGTCTGACAGCAGAGACTTCCTCGTTCTCAAGGCTGCTTCCAGTTTCTTTTCAAAAACCTGCTTGGTCTCCTGGCATTTAGACCATGCAAATTTCCACTGCTTGAGCCCCTTGTCACTCTTCAACTCACAGGCCAGCTCCTTCATCTCCTGGAAGCGGGCAGCACTGATGTCTGGGTGCTGCCCCTTGTAACTCTCCAGGCACTTGATCACATCTGCACAGTGCTCGGCGGAGCTGCAGTCCTCCATGCTGATACAGGCAAGGTGTCGCATCCCTTCCAAGGCCCACTCATATGCCTGCAGAGGGAGAACAAAAAGTAACAGCCAGTCAGAGGGACTCAGTGAAGAATAACCCTAATTCGGTGCCTGAAGACAAGAGAAAGGATCAGTGTCTGGCCACCACAGTTCCTTGAGCGTGGAGAGTGTGGTGGGGGGGGCTGCTATTGTCAGTGGGGCTTAACAATTCAGCAAAACAAACAGCCCCTTATGCAAAGGGCTTCAGCTGTGCTGGCTGCTCTGCCACAGCCCCACCTCCCTGCCAGGACCCTGTGAGCTGGCGCCCACACTGCTGGGCACGTTTGTCCTCTCCAGGCAGGGGGGCCCAGGGAAAGCTGCTGCTAAGACTGCAGGAATTCACACCACAGTGTGGCCCTGCTCAATACAAAACCTGGAACTCTCCCTCCTCCTTCACCCAGTCACTTTCACCACTGTCAAGCAGGACAAGGTCAAGGGGCACCAGTAAGCTGCAGGCAATGGGACAGCTCCAACAGCTGCTCCCTACATTGTTTTCCTGGAGCTGATGGCACACAGAAGCCACAGCTGGGCTCTGTGGATCACCCCAAATGCTCAGACCCATCCTTGCAGCAAGGAGGAATCAGGGACCATGCAGCTCGTGCATCTTCTGTGCCTGCTTGCAGCTTGTGTGGTGTGCTGTGTTCTGCCTGCCTGCCTGGCTCTGCTTGCCACTGCACTACATGCTTGTGCTGGTTAATCAAATACTGAGCTCAGCAGTTTATTTCTAATACTCCAGGAATGCTGGAAGCAGCTTCATGGGGCTTAACTCTAGCAGTGGTGCTATGCTGGCCTTGCTAAAACAGTTCTGCTGTATCAGTCAACCAAGAGAAGTGGTACAAAATGTGGTCCAGTGGGACAAATACAAGGGAAGAGTGGGTGGGATAAGATTCCTTATCACCATGGAAGGAATGGGGCTCAGCACCAAGACCTGTCATCAATCAAAAGCAGAAGAAAGGCAAACATCTGACTTAGGCTCATAAACCACCATTTTTTCTATAAAGCAGAGATGGTAAGATTTAATGATAAGAGTAAATAAGATGTGACCAGCTGCTGTAGGCCTGGCCAAAGAACTTTAATGCCCAGTGAACACACAGGGTTATTTGTTGAAATCAGATACACAAGGTGGGGAAAACACCCTGCTGGTCTGCCTGCATCTTCTGCCAACTGCCCAACATCCGTGGATGTACAGAAACACCACTGGCTGCTCTGAAGTGAGCCAGACTATCTCTAGGACTTGATCTGTCAGGCTCTGTGTACCTGCAGAGAAGCAACACTCATGCTTAGTGCCAGGAACAAAGTGACTGGCTTTTCCATCTCCTGAGCAGCCTCACTGTGGCAACCTTCACTTGGAGAGCTTAAATCACTAACTTTTATGCAGCTTTAGACATTAAGAAAATCCACCCAAACTTTATGCAAGCAGACATTGCATGCTCATCAAGGACATGGTGATCAAATGGATCAGGTGCCAGGCTCACTCAGTTGGGGGCAGAGACAAGCAGGGCAGAAGGTATTTCATTCACATGATGCTCAGTCTCTGGATGGGGATGGCTGTGACAGCCAAATGCTGCTGTTTGTAAGAGAGCTGAATGCCAGCACAGCCTGCAGCCTGAGCAGAGTCACTCTAGGGACAGATTCCACAGAAGCTCCCACAGCCATCCACATTCTCTTCCGAGCTGCAGCTGCATGGTGTGCATGCAGCCAGCCCCATTACTATGCAGAGCAAGGAGCTGCTTCAGAAACACCAGCAGCTGCTCAGGGAAAACACTTCTCAGCACACAACTGCAGCACAGGACAACCCAAAGAGCAGCAGCCCCCTTTCCTCCCATCACCCTGCCTAGAGCAGCAACAGGCCCCTGAGCTGCCTCTCTCTTGATCCAGGCTTTATGATCTAGGCTTGCCCACTGCTGGCAGCCAGGAGGGGTGTGCAGAGGCAGAGGACATGTCAGATTCTGGTGGGAATTCACATTTATCCTCAATGCAGAGGTTCTATTCCCTGGAGGAGGAAGCATTTCAAGGCGAGGTGAATCTCAACTGCAGCAGAGCCCAGTAAATCTGCACAGCAGTGACAGATGGCCCATTCTGCTGTGGGGTTTTGAGCTGCCCCCTCCAGCTGTACACAAATCAACACCAGCCCCCTACAGCTCTGCCCAGAGCAAGGGCTGGCCATCCCTCTGGGCTAAGAAACGGCACAGCTCACCTCTGGCTGTGGAGGTCAATGGGTGACCCTCACTGAAGGCTGCATGCTGGCTGCCTTTTGCTCAGTGATGGGAAAAGCTGAGCTCAAAAGGCACATGGGGCTGTCAAAAAGGGTGCTGAGGGCAATGTGCAGGAGAGGGACAACCAGCAGGCCTGGACTTTACAGTAACCAGTCAGGAAGGCAGATGCCCTGTGAAGGCTTTATCTAAGGCTGGGGTACTCACTTCCATGCACAGATGGGAGAAAGAGAAAAGAGACTTCTTTTATTTCCTGGAAACTCTGCAGATCTGCATGTGATTACAGTGAGAAAGCATCAGGGCTGCAAAGCACACAGGACAGCAGCCCCCCACCTCTCATCTCATATGGTCTCTGTTCTTGGCAAGGACTCCAGGGCTACCCAGAAATGACAGAAATTACTCTCAGTCTAGATGGCATTTCCTTCCATCACCACCCAGCAAATAGCTCAGCTTTGTTCCCTGCACAATGGAGCAGCCCTTCACATCCTGCAGCTTTGCTTGGTAACATGCTAAGTGACCACCAAGGCTCTCTGCAGTCACATCATCCGCTTCAACTGCTCCTTTTTGCACATAAATGGCAATCCTCTGCATGCACCAACTGTGTCCCCATCCTCATGCAGGCAGGGGTATTGCTGTCATCTGTCTCCTCAGTAAAGCTGCAAATAACACTCAGCCAAGCCAGGATACTCTGGACAAGGGGCTTTTGGGAAGCAGGCAGCCCTATAGCTTCCCTGTAGAGCTGCAAGAGCTGCTCAGATAAAAGTAGGCACCTGTGCACAGGGAAGCTGAAATCTTCCCAACCATGCCTGTAACCAGGCAGGAAAGCGCCTGTACCTCAGCTTTTGATCTTTACAAGCAAGTTGTTACTGAAACTCTCAATTACAGGATTAAAGACAAATGTGCTTCCTGCATACGCAGGACTGACCTATCCTGCAACAGGCATCAGTAACAGGTTGGCCCAGGCTGTCCAGGAGAGGCCTGGGCTCTCAGGGACCTGCCATGCTGTGAGGAAAAGCCAGGACTTGACTGGATTATGGTGCAACCCTCAAGCCCATCATCCTCTGCTGATCTCTGATCACTTCACTATGGACAGGGTGTGCAGCACACCGAGGACAGGAGCTCCTGCAGTCTGTCAGGTTTGGCATCACTCAAGTACCATCTGCAAACACAGGCCCAGAGAAGTTGCTCAGCCCTGGCTCAGGGCACACTGCCAGCACTGGAAGCCTTCCAGGGGTTCTGGATCCTCCATCACTCAGAAATTAAGCCTCCTCAACCTGTCGGTGGTGTCTCAGGAGCTTGAGACAACCACCTGGGTATGTTAAAGTCTCTGCAGTCCCAGCCCAAGCACTGCAGAAAGAGTCAGGAGTCATCTCCTGCAGTTTCCAGAGGTTGTTTATTTTATCTTATCTAAGAAGTTCTTTCCCTGACCACTGTGGTCTGTTCAGCAGGTCAGTCCCAAGCACACTGCCCGCCTTCAGGGCGGTATTATCTTTTTATACTATAAACTATGTAAACATTATTTACAGTTATCTTCCAATACCTATCACTTATATTGTACAGTCTAGTTCTACTCTAAACCAATCTGAAAGTGCCAACCTCACCCAGAAGATGGATGCCAAGCAGAAGGAGAGGAGAAAGAAGGACAGAACACACCCAAATTCCTCCATCTTGACCCCAGACCCTTATTCTAAAAAAATCTTAAAAATCTACTTTTTACCTTGTCATAAACTAATTTATACTCTACTTATTTTTTGTGACTTGTAACTCTTCATGTAAAGGTGGTTAATTTTTCCCAGAGGTTAAAATCAAAGGCACAGGGGTCTTGGGCTCTGTGCCAAGGCTTCTGAGCCCCCTGCCAGGGTCTCAAGCCATCCAGGGCAGCCAGAGGGATGTCCTGGGTCCCCACACCAACCCAAATCTATCACAAACCTATCAGATTCCTTGCATATTCAAGGTTAAGTGACCTCTAAGACACCTTCTGGGTAGCCAAAACAGGGAGCAGACACTGTGCATCTCAGACATATCCCAGAAGGGGCAATTTCAGGGGGCCTGCCTTTGTCCAAACCTCTTTCCCCTTTCCTGTGGGAAGATGATGATTGTAACTGTATTTTTCCTGACAAATAGGAAACTGAGTGTCTGAATCAAGATAGGCAGATCAACTTTCTGCAGAAGAAAATGCACCTGGGTGGGTAACTAACTGCTGTGAGAAGCTTTCCTTCAGAATTTCAAGTGACTGCAGTGCAACTGAGACAGGGTGATGAAAAGCCAAGACTGGCCCTGGTGGGAGCAACAATACAGGCAGGGGTGGAGTCGTGCTTCTGGGTATGATGACTGAAGCACAGCAACAAGACAGACCAAGTTTCTCACTCTTCTGTGGCAAGCCCCCATCTCTCCTGCTCTCTAAAGCTCAGAGATGGGGGAAGCAGCACAGCAGCTGAGAACACTGCCAAGGACAGCAAAAAAAGAAACAAACATAATCAACCAAGCCCTGATCCAGCTTGGTGCAGCTCCTGCATGCAGGCTGTCCTCCACTCTGCTGTTTCTCAGTGAGACACAAATGATTGTAGGTCTCTGTGGTAAGAAACAACTGCACAATCCCCCATTTAACCAAACCTCCTCTCACCATCATTGTACTCATTTTAAGTGCCATTAACTTCAGCTGTGAGCTTTAAGAGCAAAATGAGGCAGCAAAGGAGACAAAACTGATGCAGCCAGAAAAATTAAAAGCATCACAGGTATTGCTGTGAACTAAACAAAGTACAGTACTTCCCAACAGGTATGCAGGGTATCACACTGAGTCCTGAAGCTGCCCTGCTCTCCTGGTCACCCACAGCCTTGGTACTGAACCCTGCAGAGCTCAGGCACCAACTGCAGCACTCCCAGCACAGGAGTAAAGAATGCCAGGGACTCAACAGAACACCATGCCAAAGTAAATGCTCCTCTCTTGTAAGAAAATGCTACTGTCATTACAGATACTCATTTGGGCTTATGCCCTCGCAAGTCCAACATGGCTTTAGGTTGATTTGAGAAATGATCCCTGCTCACAACACTGGTCCCTTGTCACAGACTGCTGATGCACAGTGTTAGCAGGGACCTATGGCTGGAGACTGCCTTATATACTGACAAGTTTGGAAGGACCACAATTAAAAAGTTATTTTACATCAAAATATATTGAAAGCAAAATTACCCAGGCTTACCTTACTTACCACAAGAACTGTCAGCTGGCAAATGGTGACAAGCCTGAGACTAAGCTTTCTCAGCAGAAAGTGGTCAGCTCACCACTCCCTTGGATCAACTTTAAGCTCCCACCTACCAATACTAACAGCATGCATGAAGAAAGGAGCAGGGAAAGAGCAGGACTTCAGAATCTGCAGATGTTCCCTTGGCAAGTCTATTTGCTGGTTAAAAACAGAGTTCATCCTACCTTCCCATCTGTGCAGAAGGAGTCCATACCCTGGTTGTGCCCAGCTCTGTGCTGCACATTATGCCCCACAGCCAGACTGAGGCAGGGCCACTGCTTCAGTGCATCATCTCAGCTCTGGTTATTCACAAGCAAATGCTGCTAGCCTAAATACCAGATTGGGGGGCCCTGGTAACCAGAGACAAGGCAGAGGGGGAAGGGGCCATGCTTCACACCAGAGCTACTGAAGTGTGCAGAGAACACCCTGACTGGGCACAAGCCAGATATCCTTTTGCAGTGCAAAACACAGGGAGAGAAAGCATCCCAACTGACCCCAAATTAAAGCAAAAGTAAACTGCTACCCAACATATAAGAGCTATGCAGGAAACACTGATCCCTCCTAAACACTGTGATGCTTTTTCCACATCTCTAAGAGCCAAAGTTCCTGCTCACTTCTACCAAGATCTGTGACTCCATGTGCAGGCAGTTACACTTGGGCACAAGAAACCACATAATTTCAGAGCATTTCAGCAAAGCCACCTATTTAGGAGTAATCCCTTCTCTATGCAGAGGTTTGCTGTTACTCTCCTACCCCTCTGTAGCACTCAACTTTTCCAAACTGCATTGACAGGCCAGCCTGTGATTCATTAGCAGAACAAACCAAACTAATCAAAACTGTGTCCTACATGGGATGTAGCTGGTAAAAGCTTGGCTTTAAAGATTAAGAAAAGGACTCATGCTCTTGAAATGAAGAGCTAAACCATTTCTGAGTTGCTGTGTAGCTCAGAAAGCCTCCCCTCCTCCAAGGGAAAACAGACCACTGAAGTCTTTAGTTTGCCTAAAACTAGCTGCTAAGGAAAATAAACTTTAAATCCTTTATTTGCATTTCTGCCAGTTACCAAGTGCCAGCTGCTGTACAAACACTGTGGGAGGGGTAAAGGATGAGAGACAACTAGAAGCTCCTTGGATTTAAACATAAGAAAGGAGAACAAACAGACACCCACAGCTGGGAAGGAAAAAAGAACAAGGGGTCAGGGAAGCAGCACCTGTCAGGGTTGGTCTGGGCATGCCACACTCCATGTACCATCAAAGGCTGCTCATTAGAGCAACGTGCTTGGACATCCTTTTGCAGCAGCACTCTTGAATAGAGCTCAAAAATCCCTTCATTTGCCCTCTGGGCAGCCAGGCTTGACAAGTCCAGGAGAGCTTAATTACAGACGAATATAATTGGCTAAAATAAGATTGCACATGATTTCTGCTCTCTTGACGACAGCACGAGAACCCAAAGGGCAAATGTGGCTTGTTGTGCTGGAGCTGTCGTGCAGGACGCGTGCTTGCCCTCCTCTGACTGCTGCCACTGCCAGGCAGCACCCAGGGGTGTCCATTAGAAACAGGGTGATTCACCTGATGAATCACAACAGCTACTATAACCCCTGTTTCAGAGCAACTCTGAGATTCCACAAGAGCAGCCTGTGCCAGTTTCACCACACATCTATGTACAGAAACACACGTAGCTATATATGACACACATGTATATTTACATATGTATGTATGTATAAAATCACTCCCTAGGTAGCTGGGCAGCCAGTGGTAGATTTGCTTTCCTCAAAGCTTCAGAGTCTCTCATGACTGCAGATTTGGGTAGATTATTCTCCCCCTACTTTTCTGTCTCACCACAGAGATTTTCTCAACATTTAAAAGCTCCCAAGTCCAGAGAACCAGGGGCCAAGTTTGCTCCCAGTAAAACCAGAAACTTCAGTGTTTGCCTTTGCTGCAAACCAGCCTCTTCATTTGAGGCACTGCCCATTTCTTCAGCAGCTTTGTGCACCCATGAGCCAAGAGCCTCAAGTTACCAGCCAAGCTCAAGATCAAGCAATAGTGAGCAAGATGTGTGAGTCACCAAAGCTGGAGCTGGTAACTTGCACAACAGCAACAAATTACCCCATTCAGAGACTAATGTCACCTCCAGAGGTTTTTTGCATGCTTTGCTTTTACATCTGTCCCAACAGTCACATTATCATGTTGTTCAAATACCCCACTGTAATAGCATAAAGCACCCCCCAGGCAATGTGGACAGACTGGACTGTGGTGGGTGTCTCTCCTCTGTCCTGTACTGGCTCCCTTTTAATGAGGTTCTTCGTGCTCCATGCTCCCTGCTGGGGATTGCAAAATCTCCAGTATGCCCTTGAGCCTGCATGGGGAAAATGGGTGCTTTCTCTGTAGTCCCCATTTCACATCCTTTCCCTTATGATAGGCTGAGCCAAACTCTGCACGATGCATTGGGATCTCTGCACTGCTCTTTGGGAGATGTGGAGCTGAAACTGGATCTAGACACCCAGCACATTTACTGAGCCTCTCCTCCCCAGGGGAGCTGACAATGCTGGAAACAGCTCCCTGTTTCAAGAGCACACCAAGATGTACTTGGAGGGTGAAAGGCTTTGCAGAGCAGTCAGAGGAGCTGGGGTGCTTGGGAGAACCCTGTCCATATGTCCAGGGCTTTGAAATGCAGATTGAGCCATTGTGAGCTTCGGTTCCATCTGTACACTGAGGGAAGCTTCATGACCAGATTGCCTGAACAGATCGATTTAACTCCCATGACTAAAGGGAATTCCAGTCTCCAGGAGGATCTGAGAATCCAGATGGATGCCAGTACACAAAGATTCAGAAAATCTGTCACCCTGTGCAGCTTCTATCCCAAGATCAGAGGGGAAAAAAGTACCCAAACTTTGCTCTGCACACATGCACAAGGCTGAAGGGAGATCTCTGCTGGCATCAGATCTCACACCTCAAGCACAACACGTTCCCCCCACACCTCAGCTGCAATGCAAGCTGTGAAATCTATAACCTGCTGGGTGGAAATGCTGTTTCCTTGCCATGACTGACTGGTTCCCAGTATCAGGATCCTGCAGGAGACTTGAACCCCCCCTGACAGAGTCCCAGATCTTTCAGATAACTGTCAATTTATGCTCATGGCAGCCAAGGACACCAAGGAATTTTTACACAGAGGTGTTCTGACAATCAAGGCTGAAGGTGGTTTTAGCATGTCAAGCACTGCCCCTGCATACATGCAGTAGAATGTGCTGGAACTTCTTGGATCAGGGAGGGGGAAATACCCTACATCCCAACACATGCTACACACTGGCTGGTTTCCTCAGCCTCTTCCTCCTGCTGTGTCCTCCACGGAGGAGAATTTGGCCAGCACAGCAGGAAGAAGAAGGACCTCAGATAGATCAAGGCTTTGCCTCTGCACATGTCACAAACACATCACAGAGCTCACACTGCACTAAAGCATTGCCTCAGGTGCTGGGAAAGGTGCTCAAAAGCGTCTTAACTCAAGAACCTCTCACCTTCAACTGCAAATTGTGCTTGGATTTAGCACATGACAAAAACCTAAT
The DNA here is from genome assembly GCF_009819885.2 of Catharus ustulatus. Taxonomy (NCBI): domain Eukaryota; kingdom Metazoa; phylum Chordata; class Aves; order Passeriformes; family Turdidae; genus Catharus; species Catharus ustulatus. The sequence goes on along the minus strand of NC_046231.1, from coordinate 14,535,348 downwards.
TAATTCACTGCTGCTGCCCTATAACACTGAGGGACAAATGAGTCTCACACCTATGTTGTGCAACCAGAAAGGAGCACTGAGTGCTGGTGCTAGCTACTATTTAGCTTTTACCTCCTGTCACAGAGCTTGCCAGGGCTACAGGCACTGCTGTGCTGCCCATTTGATAATACAGTTATTGGTGAAACATAGAAGAAAATAACTCAAGCACCAGTAGAGCTAGTAGTGATTTACTGAAGAATTCATATCACAGAGCAGTTTCCAAATCACTAATTTTGCAAGACAGAAAAATCTGATCTGCAGGAGATCAGATTTAAGTGTTCAGGACTTCTTGTTTGTGCAAAAGGGCTATCTCCAAGGCAAAGCAGAAACTTTCTAATGCATGAATACACTTCGATAGAAAAGTAAACACTAGATGCTATTTAACCTTGCAAGAAGATTTCTCCAGCAAAAACCTGGCAGGAAGGAGAGGGGAGAGATTTCACATATTAACCTTGCATGAACTTTGCCAGAGGATCGATTTTCCTCGAGGCTCATTCCCCCAACTGCTTCAGGCTGTGCATGAAAAAGGACACCCCTGAAATAGGAGAACAAATCAGACGAGATGTCTGTCTAGGGGCACGACTTTACAGGCACAACTGAGGAAGGAGAGAGAAAGAGAGATGAGACAGCTGCTGTCAGACAATGCTGAAGCCAGACAACAGTGACTTCCCCTAAAACAGCATAGTAAATATTCCTCTCCTGTGCCTTTTGGATGTCCTTTCATCATCCTGAGAACTTGCATCAGTAACAAGATAAAAACTGTTACTTGGAAATGTTGCACAGGCCATCCCGGAAAAGCAAAGCACAGAGGGGGAGAAAGAATAGTGCATGTTAAGTTCCAGGGACTTTGTTAGAAACCACAGCAAAATCTTATTTGCTCCAAGGTGCTGGGGGGCAAAACCATGCACTGACCTGTGCAGAACTGCTGGCAGCATCACAGCACAGGGACCTGTGTCTGTGTTTACGTAAGGACGCTACAGTAAGGACACATCAAATGTCTTTTTTTCCACTTTGGTGCCAAGTTCTACTCTGCACTCCTCCAAGCACATTCCCAGAGCAGGGAATCATAGCACCCTTTCAGTAAAATTACTTCTCAAACTGTGCCAAACAGCCTGCTACAGAAAAATCACACTTTCACACAAATATCACACAAAAATCCTTTCCAGCTTCCCACATATCAGCATTCACAACCCTCCTTTTTCATCAAGGGCTAAGAAAAAAGAAACATCAATAATATATCACCTGGAAGGGACCTTTCCCCCTCAACGCTATTATCTGCAAAATTGTATCTGGTATATAATCAGAAATGAAACACAAAGTATCAGCAGGTCTCCATTCTGAAACTTTTGGGGAGAAGTCAGAGATAACACTTGCGGAAGGTAATTTATTTAGCATCCTCTGGATTTCTGCTGACAAATCTAAGATCACATCCATCTCTGGAAGCTGGGAGTGCTGTGCCAGCAGGTCTCAGTCACCTGTGGGGCAGGAACCCAGCAAACCTTGGAACAGTCCAGGACAGCAATCCCCTCCTGTGCTGTTCACAACATTTGACGGAAGTCCTGGAGGTACCACCTGCCCTGCACATACATCAGTCTGCAGCACCCAGCCCCCACAGCAACTTCCAGCTGCAGGTAAATTATGCCCACTGAAATGATCGTGCAATAACTTCCAGTAAAAAGGAGGACAAGCACTGCTCTGCTACAGACAGCACAGCCTGGGATTCAGAGGGACCATGCAAAGATGCCCACAGCCCACGGGGCTCCGTCTGAGCGCACAAAAGCCGCACACAAAGCGCTCTGATTCATGCTGGATGCACACAGACACGCACAAGCAACCGAGTGAAAAGCCTTCTCTACATTGTTTCCAAACAATATCAGTACAGCTCACACGTCAGCCGGGGCGCCGCACACTTGGTACTTACAAGAGGGTTTGCTGTGTCCGTCTGCTGCTGGAGCTGGGACGGGGCGATTGCGACTTGCAGGGAAAGGTGCATGGAGATGTGCAGAGAGGCGAGAGCGATGGCAAGAAGGGCCCCAGCCCCTCTTTGGGCCCCAGAGCAGCAACACTTGCTCACGGGATGGAGCGCAAAAAGGCTGGCATTCCTACAGCAGCAAGGACAATGGGGAGGGATGAGGAGGCACTGCCATAATCAAATGCAGGCCAGCTGGCCCTCCCCCAGGAAGGGCAGGCACCTCCTTCACTCGCCAAAGGCTTTGTTTTCTAAGCCACAAAGAACAAAGTGGCTGAGGAGGAGAGCACAGCAGAACCCACTGTGGGGGTAGATCCACCTATGAGCACACATAACCCATTCCTGGAGATGCAAACACAGATGGAGAGGGGTTGGGCAATATTCTGCCCACCCCAAGCAGAGGTCAGAAGCAGCAGCTCCTTGTGTGCAGCACACAGACAACTGAGGAACAAGAATCAATAGAGGCTGATAGTCAGGGGTCCTTTGAGAGAAAAGATCCAAGAGAGGCAGACAGAGAACACCACTGAAGGAATTGCATGTGGAACACAGTCTCAAGAAATCCCACTGTGAGAAACCCTGCTATTTCTCAACCTGCCTTGCCCCACCAATCCTGAGCAGTGAGAACTGAAGCTGAACAGCTTCCCTCAGAAAGCAAACATAAGGCAAGGGCTCAAGCTGCAAGAGACCCAGAAGCTATGGCAGGGCAATGACCATACTTTCCCTGGGCACTAATGAGGCACCACCTTGCACAACATCCTGAGAAACAGGAAAAAGCCCCCGGAGCTGCCTCAGGCCCTCCTGTAATGATACAGGCACTTCAGCTCTGGGCACCACATCACCACACAGCCACAGGGTATGCAGGTGCTGAGCCTGCAATGGGACGCTGCCTGTTCTGGTTGGGTCAGTGCTTTCTTCCACTTGTGCCAGCAAGGATCATGCACCTTCATCCAGACCTTCAGCAGGACTGGTTGTCATCCCAGACCTGGTACGAGACTGCCCTGTGTGCTCTGGCTCACTGGACATGCTGCTGCAAGTAAGGTGCTCAGTCCTGACAGGGTACACAGCTCTCACGTGGGCCATTTCAAACCTGCAGTCCAGGTAACCTACACTTCACTTATGGTACAGTCAAGAGCATGGGATATAAGAGTGTTCTGGGAAATAATTCATCCAGAGACAGCTTGAGGAAGGAAAAAATATGAAGGCTAATGAGATGAACAAGAAGAAGACTTGCTGTAGCTGCTCCTGGTCTTGATGGTGCAGTGTTATTGTGAAGCCAGGACAGAGAGCAGGAGAAAAGGATACTGGGGAGTGTCCTTGCAGGAACTCCAGAATAAAACAGACATCAATGCTTTTGGTAGATCATACATACACTTGCTTGTTCAGCTGCCCGGTTTTACCCCCACAGCGCTGTACGGTGCCAGATCCCAACACAGTCTTGGAACTGAGTAAACAAGGGACAGTGGCCAAACCAGGCTTGAAGCCACAGGGAGATGGCAGGTACCCCAATGTGCCCACACTGACTTTGTGGTACTGAAAAACAATCCTCCAACCCACAGTCAGAGGTGGGGAAAGCACTTCCTTCACTGGTCCTTCTGCCTCAGCCCAGCCATCATCCACCCCCTGTGAGGCACCAAGGGCTCCTGCCGCAAAGGAAGCGGGGACAAATGGAAACATCCAGCTTGGCACCAGTCACATCTTTGGGGAGGGAACCCTGCCAGCCCATGTGCAAGCTCCCTGTGGTCTGGCCCAGCTCAGGCTGCCTCATTGTAAGGAGCTCTGACAGGCCTAAAGGAACTGCCAAACAGTGAAAAAACACAGTACAGCATCTTGGTGGGGCATATGGGGTTATGCTGTCCTGTCCCACAGCCTGTCTGGAAGCCACAGGCTGCACCCTACAAAACCCTTGCCCACCACAGGCAGGAGGGCCAGCACAGCAGAGCTTCCCATTCCCAACAGGCAGAGAGGTATTTGAGGGATGAACACTGTGATCCCTGTGGTGGGCATTCCACTCCCTTGGCAGATGCTGAGATGTTTGGAGATGTGACTTTGCCAGCTCATTACCATAGTGTACATTGCTTACGCATCCTTGGGCTTCTTCCCCAAACCCCGGGGTTTGGCACTCTGCAGGCTCTTTACGAGAAGGAAAATCAAGGACACAGCTTATTGTAACTCCTGCTCCTGCTGTATCCCTTAGATATTAGGGAAGAGAGATGGGAGTTAGGCAGGCACTGTGATCACTGCAGGAAGGTTGAAAGCAGCTCAGTATCAGAAGACAGTGAAGTCAGTTCAGATAAAATCTTCTGTTTATCCCCCACCTTCCAGACCACGCCACTAACTTTGCTCTCTGCCTTCCCAAAGCATTCTGGAGATCAAGATCAAACTCACAGGCACTGAAAAAACTTTCATGCTGTGCAGCAATTTCTGCACTGATCCTACAGCTGCAGGATATATCCCCCTACACTCCTGGTTTCAGTTGGCTACTGATTCACAATACACACAATATATTTACACTACCAGAATTGTTTATAGCTCTACTGAAACCAGTGAGATCAAAATCCTCCTCCCTCCCTGGGCCAGCTGCCTCTCCTCCACACAAAGCAGTGTCAAACCCACTGTGCCACTATCATTTTGTTTTCACTGGAGCCGTGCAGCATGAAAGGCACAACCAAGAGGGCTGCTGCTGCTGCCAAGGACTGTGTCCTGGAGTTTTCATCGACCAAAAAAAAGATGCAATGCCCTTGGTTGGGGTCCATGTGACATTTGTGTCCGTAGAAATGACCCAGGCTCTGAAAAGGCTTTGAAGCTGTGGAGGACACAGAGTCATGTCCAACTATCCTGGCAGCCCAAGAGCTACCAGCAAAATGTAATTTCCATGCCTGAACAGAGCACTAAGTAGCCTGAAGGCTTTGGAGGGACCTTAGAACATCTTGCAGAAGCTGAAGGGGCTCCAAGAGAGAAGCACTTTGGTCAAGGGCATGGAGTGAAATGACTGGATGATTCCTTTAAACTCCCTTCAAGCTCAAACCATTGTATGGTCCTATGATCACATGCTAGAGTCCACATTTGAGCTCCAGAGACTTCCAGCTCTGGCTGGGAGGGGTCACATATGACCAATGTCTGGCTTGGCTGCAGAACTGTCAATACGACAAGCAAGGCTTGGTACTCTTGTGTCCCTCAATTTAACAGAAGAAACATGAGAAAACCCTTCCCAGTATCCCTCCCAGGATCCCCCACAATGGCAAGGGGTTCAAGAGCAGCCCCTGACATCTCTGTTCAGTGAGGTAAAAATGCACAGGTTCTTGCCATTCTCCTGAGGCACTTCTCTCTCCATTGGGGTGAAAAAAAATTACACATTTCCACAGAAAGAGGGTCCCCCATCTGCAAAGCCAACTTCAGAGATGAGCCAGAGCAGACCTGCAGAGCATCACCAAACAAACTCAATCCTCATTGCCCAGACCCCAGGTTTTTGGGCTGCCTTCTCCACTTTTCTGCCTCACACAGGATGCTTTTCCATGTCTTCATGTTTAGCTGAATTTCCTCCCTCCTCCCCTGAGCACTTCTGGCTGCCAAGGCAGCTCAGAGACAGCAACTAAGTGGCACCTACATCTGGTACAGCTTAACTTCTAGAGTCTATTCTTCCTGGAATTTGAGCACTTCAATACCCAGTGTTTGTACAAGTGTGGAATAAATGGAGCACAGGCTCCCTGGCCTTCTGTTCTTGCCAAAGTTGTATTTTAAAATGCACTTAGAAAATCCTACTGCTTATTCATCTGCAACTTTAGAAATGAACAAACACCAAATCCAGATCTGCTAAATGGGTGCATTTGCACTAAACCAAACAGGTGGGAAGGTCATGCACTCAGCACAGTCACCACACATATCCTCTCCTCCTGCTTCCCAGACCCTGTGATGATCCAGGGATCCCTCATTCCCTCAGCCACACTTCCTAGCTCTCCATTCTGGTGCTCCCTTTCCTCAAGCAGCCTCCATATGGGAGGAGTTGGACTGTATTTAGGTCTGAAGGGTGCTACTTCTCATGGATCAACAGGCTGAATTTGCCAGTTAGGATATAGCAGGAAAATGCAGGCAGACTACTCTGGCATGGTGGCCAAGACTAGACACAATCAGGTTATCTTGTGGCCCTTGTCATCAGAGCCAGCCCTGCCATGATCTTCTGTCCACTGTGGCCATGAAAGGAGTTAAAAAGCTCCAGCTCAGAGAGCAGAAAACCTCTATGCTCAACAGATGTGGACACTTTCTGGAAGACACACCCACCCCATCTCCCACATACTGACTTGAAAAAAATCACTGCAGACACATGAGCACGAGGGGACTGCTGCAGGTTATAGATCCAGCCCCCTGATGGTGCAAATACATTTCACACCTTTCATAAACAATCTGGGACTGGACTGAGTCCAAGCAGACTTTTTATACCTTCCTCTGTGCAGCAGATGGTTTGTCTTACCTTGTCAAAGAATTCATACAGCCTGACTGTTTCACAGACTCGGTGCCTCGTTTCATCCAGCTGGGTGCAGAACTCCTCCAGCTGATCTCCGTACGTCTGCAGCTTTCGCCTGTAAGAATGCACATCCACAAAGGAAAAGTCTTCCCATTGATTCATCTTCTTTAATGCCTCCTGTCCCCTTCTGCAATATTCCTGAAAACAAAAAGGAATTGCTTATGAGGATGGAGACCTGGAATCAACAGTAAGCAGTCTTCAAGGCCATTAACAGCTAGGGTTAATTAGACCAGTTTTTAAGGTTCAAATCACATAAGCAGGGGTGTCTTTGTTTACAGCAGAATTCTGGAGCTTGATCTCTTACAATTTACACTCATCACACAGCAGCTTGTAAAGTCCTACACAGCAAGACCATGGCTCAATTAGGATCAAAAAAAGGCAATGTTACAAGCACATCAAAGGAGGAACAAAAAAATCAATCTTTCATCCCAGCAGTTATTTTCCCCAAGACTGGTAATGCCACCTACTAAATGCTGAGCTAGTGGCTTTGTCTGCAAAAGGAGAGCAGGGGTGCTATGTAGCAAAATGGAATGACACACACTTTGGTGATGAACCCTCTTAGCATCATGTGTTTGGCTGAGCACATACAAGACACACATGCTACCAACTCAGACACTGGAGAATGTAATTTTCCAATCCAACAACACTTACACTGGCAACAAGATCAAACTCCTTGAACTGCTTTTGTGTTTGAAGCAGCATCTCCAAAGAATCATCCAGGTTGATTGTTTCCTTTAGCCGTTTTCTGCCAACATTCTCAATCCAACTGCTGACCTAGAAGAAAAGGGATAAGCCTCACTTGTTAGTCACCCTGTGCTACTCACCAACGTGCTCTTTATGTGGAAAGAGCAAGGAACTGCTCTCATAATGCTGCTCATCTCATTACTGGAAAGAATGTGTGTAGACTTCTTCCCCCCCATTCCAGCATTTCAGTCTGAGCCTCCTGCTAAGAGTTTTTCCACTTCAGGTTACAGAGTAATTGAAAAGCTCTGCCTGTTATTGCTCACTAGCCTTAGGCATAAACAGGGCAAGTGGCTGCCTGGGCTCTGGTTTGGGTGAGCCATGGTCTAAAGCAAGCTCTGCAACCTGCAGACTGGCCAGACATTCCTATTATTGTTACCCCCAACTGGGATCAAATCTCCTTGCTGCCAGGTTTCCTACACTTCCCTTTTCTGACTGGCAGGACATGAACGATGTCAGTGCGAATGTATTGATGGATTGTCCCCATCTGCAGTGTTTTATGGTTCTCTGGGACTCTCAGCTACTGGTTTTCTGAAGACAGCTCTCCATAGACCTGAGCAGCAATTGCATGTTCCTCAGCAGAGACCAGCTGCTGCTGCAGTTATCAGCTCATATCCTCAAAGAGGGGTAGAGCACTGACTAACAAGAGCATCCTAAGAGTAAAGCAGTCACAGGAGGCCAGGCAGGGTAATACAGCATCTCCATCATCACTAGGTTTTAAAAACAGGCTGGTAAACCTGTCTGCAATGCTCCAGGCAGAGGTGCACCTGGGGGAAGGGACAGACTAAGTGCTTCCTAATGCCCACACATCCTGTTTTCCTATGTCACCTGAATTCATATCCCAACTCAACCCCATAGTCAAGGACAAACTCCTAGTTTTATGGACTGTGAGAAGGTTACAAGGAGCAAGCACACTGGCAAGAGGAAGAGATGGTGGTGGGTTCTCAGTACTACAGAGAGGCACACTGCTGCTGTCTAGAGTTTCTAGGCAGGCTTAACAGCAGGAGCAGTTGCTGTCATCACTGGTGATCAACAAGGAAAGTAAGCCAGAAGCAGTTGAGTGTTACTCAATTCAACAAAAAAATAAAGTTCAGCTTAAAGCAGAAAGAGGTTGCAGTGCTTGCTTTGTGCATTTTTCATTTCTGTGTGGTATTAAGAAGCTGGGTGTTTAACCAGAGTCTCTACCAGGTTCTTGCAACACACTTCTTGTCCTGAACACATCCTGCATGGCGACCAAGTGTCTACCTCCAAATGGGAAGTCATTAAAACTCCTGGATGCACCTTGGCCTGTGAAAACACTGGGTAGGCTACAGCCTCCTTTGCAAATCCAGTTCCCACTAGAGAAGAGGAGCCCAGAATCCCAGAAGAACAATGGTGAAACTGGTCCTAATAGTGATTTTCAAGGACACAAAAAGTTCTCATTGTTGAGGAGTTACAGCACAGGAGACCATGTGATTCCATAATCTCGAGGTTCAGTTCAGGCTTAGGGATCTGCAATATGGAGCATCTGGGATCTGCAACACTGAAAAGACTGATCAGCTCTTGTAGGATGCTCAGATGTAAGCTGTTTCATGATTTTTTGAGGTCCTCTATCAACATGGCTACAGGTTTCAAAGGCCTTTCTGAAAGCCAGTGCCTGTTTGCTTCAGTTATCCCATGGCTGTCGAAGAGTTTCAACGAGCACTAAATGAAGGGAAGTTGAAGGTCCCACAGAAGTGCAGGGGGTGGGAGGCTGAGCATGGCTCTTGGGCTAAGGAAAACAGGCTGTTCCCTTCCTGGAGCCTATGTAGAGGGCTGCTCCCAAAAGCAAACTGAGTGTGCCTGGTGCTGCAGCCAGAGGGGAAGGAGTGTGCCTAGACTTATCAGCTATCAGGGACCTGAGAACAGTACAGGAATCTAAACAACAGAGTACATGACAGGGATGGGCAGCCAGTGTGGGGCAGGGATATTCAGCAAGAGGATGTCAGCAAACCCTGCAGGAGCTACAGCCCAGAGGAGACACACAGACTTCTTATCAGCTTGTTGCCATCACTCTGCTGCTTCTCAAGGTGAAGTATGAAGAATGCCTCATCAACAGTCTCGCTGAGAGGGTCCAAAAAGGCACCCAACCTCCAAATGCATTGCTTATCTATGAGCCACTTCACTGATGTTTATGGGGTTTGACTGATGCACACCTAGAGAGAAGTCAGGGGACTTTCACCTGGCATCACTGTACACCTTCACACAAGAGATCAACAGGTCCAGTACCTGCTGTGGAACACACAGTCAGAGGGCAGCAGTCACTGGAACTGACAGGTAGGCCTTACCTCCTTAAGACACTCTTCCACTTTCTCAAATTCCATCACCAGCTCCAGCTCCTGGATGCGCTTGTTTGACAGCATCACCAGTCGGTGAACGCCCTCATCAACTTGATTATAAAGCACGCTGGCAGCATCGAGTGCATCTCTGCAAAGGGACACAGGTCTGGTCAAGGGTTTTGCATCAGGTCCTTCCCCCAGCACTTCATGCAAACACAATCTGGCCAACAACAGCACTCCAGTCATCCTCCCTGTGGGATCCACACTGGCCATCTCCATATGGAAAACAGAAGAGGATATTGCTGCTCCTTGCACATTACCATGATTCACCACTCTGACCCCAAATAACCTGACAGGAAGGACAAGAACATCTCCTCCCAGCCAGGCTCCTTGCATGATATACCATATTTCTCACACTTTCAGTTTTTCATAAACATAGATTGTTGCATCAATGGATTTTCACAAAACACTAGGTCAAGTCATTTCAGCATCTAAAACCATCATTTGAGTTTAATTAAGCAAATAAACCACCACTAATAAGCAAATCTCTCCTGAGTGACAACAACAATATTGAGTGCCTGATGCCCCACTTACTCTCAGGATTTCCAAACAAAAATGCAAAGTGTACAACAACTCAGTGCTAGGAGAAATCAGATTTTACAGTGTTGTGCTAAAGAGATTCATAGACTGAGCTCCCAATCTTGCACAGGCAGCTGTGCTGACCAAATCCAGCAGCTCCCTGCCAGCCTGCCCACAGAACACAGGCAAGCACAGAGGGGCTCAGGATGGAGCCCAGTGCCCTCAGATGCTGCAACCATGGTCTCGGTAAGATGAAGAGTATTAGCAAGCTCCTTTTAGATGTGTGTAACACCTCTCCAGCACAGGCTTGGTGAATTACAGATGGGATCCAGGAGACAGCAGAGCATTCAAGCTTATTCTTCTTTTATTTCTTTTACTTCTAGATTTCCCCTCCTACAATTACGGGCTCAAGAGACAGCTACAAGGAAACACTACAGCCTCCTTCAGCTGTGTTCTACAGTGGCATGTTCAGCTGCCTGGTGACCTCTTGTACTCACCCCAAATCAATTTTCATTTCACTGTCTCACAGCCTTCTGATTTATTAGAGTGTGGCTTTTTTATCATATTATTAAAATTATCTAAAGCACTTGCAAAATAGGTAGCTAATATTGTTAATGGAATATAATTAAAAACAGTTCAGCATACATGTTTATTTCTGTCTGGGTTTATAGGCTACCTTGAACCTGTAACACGCAACTGAATGTGAGTGTTTAGCAGCAGCCATCCTGTAGTTTTAATTGACACGAGGTAGCGCCATAGGTCTGGACAACTAGCTCTGCATAGCAGAAATACATGTTATTTTTCCATTCAGAATTCCATCCAGTGTGCAACAGCCAACTTCTCAAACCTCAGGCTCTTAGATACTTTTGTTTTTCCTCTTTGAAATGCCATTAGACTGAATGAATTTCTCCAAAGTGCAGCCAAAAATACCCAAATAGTTTCTGGACTAAGATCAGTGCTACTGCAGAGCAGAGCAGACAGGTTCTCTACAGAGAATCTGCAGGCTTCAATGGAAAGATCCAAGCTGTAGTGCTGCTCTGGAGTTTCCCAAAACCACCATAAACAAACCGTGATGATATGAGCCTTCTGTTTTGTAATCCTTTCCTACAGACAGACCCAGCTCCAACCCAGGAAACTCACAGCAGCAGAGTCATAATCATTGTCCAAGCTGAGCTCTGGAAAGTGTTTCCAGAGCAGGTTGTGGAGGCCAGTTCCCGTCAGCAGCAGTGACACAGCTGGGACAGCTAATGAGAAACAGTTTGGACGATGGTTGCAAGTTAAATTTGGCAACACCATTAATGTGCTCGGTTTTGTGCAGCAGAGCGTATCTGTCAAGTCCTATTTTCTGACTGAGTCTCCAGCATACCGATGGCCAGACAGGCAGACACCCTTCAGCCTTACTCCCTCAGGGCTGAAATCCCTGCTGGCAAGAATGCTCTCATCCACTCAGGAAAACACATGGATACAGCAAACACTCTTCCTCCCACTGGCACAATCAAGCACCTATAACTTTAGGCATTCCATGCTGTTACATGCAAACATTTTCAATTACCCCCTCATGAGGCAAAACATTTTTCAAACCTTTCCCTGAGCTTCCATGGAAATCACTTTGGTGTTGATGCTACTTCTTTGAGGGCACTCATCTCATCAGCAAGCCAGACTGACCTGCTAGACCTTTCTGTAATAGGAGTCCTTACGTCCACCCAAGCCAGTGACAAAGCGAGCATCCATGGCTTCTGCACTTAACGTGGGCAACCTGATGGCACAGGGACATGAGAAAAGGATTCCAGCACTAGAACTGCCTGACCTAGAACAGCGTATGATCTGACATGGGGATGGAAGCCAGGGAGTCCCACTCTGTCCCTTTCCATACCTGAGAGAGGAAACAAGACCCCCTGTTGTTGTATGTTTGAGTAGTTTTCCTTTACAGGAGTCAGTAGCAACCTGTGCTGCAAGGCCCAACAAATATTACAGATTGTAGCACAGCAGACAGCACATTTCCCAAAGTGCACAATTTCACAAAACACAGGCTTTCCTGCAGACAGCACTGCAACTGCAACTATGGCGGGGGTGGGGGTGGGAATTACCCTCAAGGTAGAGGGATAGGAAGTGATTATAAAAAAAAAAAACCAAAACCCACATTTCAAGTTCTTTTTTTAACCAGAAATAGGCATACCACAAGGTCACTGTGTAAAGAGGCTAACTCACTGTGCCACTGTGAAAAACACCAGTCTCTTGGAGCCCACTTGAGACCAGTGCTGGCCTTATGACCAGGAAACCCATCAAGGGAAAGTCAGGTTCAAAACTGCAGCAACAGAGTACTCCTGCTGGCCCAACAACCAAAGTCCAAGGAACACATTTCAGGAGAAGGGGTTTGAGTGAACTTCTTGATGCCCAACTAAAGGATTAAGAAAAATCCACCCCAAACAACACTTCTGGCCCCACATATTCCTTCCACAGAAGGAGTTATCCTGCCTCTGAAGATGTCAATCCAACCAAGCCTTTATGTCCATTTGCAGAAGGGTGGAAGGGAGCTCCAGTTTAGAAGTGAGCCCTTTGCCCCACTGGATGTAATCATACAATACATATCTTGGTAAATAATGTGGCAGTTACAGATATACAGAATCTACACATCCACGAACATCAGCCATCTTCCCTCCCAGCTGATTCATTGGTACTAAAAGTGACATCCTGTCACTGAAGACACACAGAAAAACTTTGCTTTACTGATTCACAAGGATCTCAAACTTCCCTGAAGTCAGTCTAGGATGCATTTAGGAATTTATGCTATAAGCAGGGACTAGACAGAGGATTCAGTTCAGAAGAAGGATGGGAATTAACTCTTATCAGTAAGTTGGGTTGTTTGGGGTTATATAAGCCAAAATCCCTTACTCTTATCATTTATTTTTTTTCCTCTGTGAATGCTTGTAGCAGGCTATTGATGCCCTTACCAGCCACAATTCAACACTCTAAGGCTGCCCCTTCTCATGGTCCTTCCAATAGTTTCCTGAGCAACTGCAAACAACACGCACAGAAAAAATGTTTCTGAACAGCTCCTCCGGGCTCAGAGTCCCCAAACAACTTCAGGTGTGGCCTCACACCATTCCTGCTCCTCTGTGAGTTGCTCCAGCAGCCCAGCTCTTTGTTTCAAGGACCAGCCACGCTGTTTTCACACGTTCTGCCTCGCTTGGCAGGCATTCATTAAAACCTCAAGGTCTAGTTGTTGGTCTTCTGTTGCATCTCCAAGGTAACTCCATTCAGATGTTGTCAGCCCCTGACAGTTCACTTTTACCAGCTGGACAGGCTCTCTGACTAACATCCATCTTTTACTCTCTTACACAGAGGAAAATATAAGCCTTTCCATGTTGTAGCATAAAGTAGGTAGGCAAACCGAGGCAAACAAAGAAATTGCTCACAGTCCATGGGAAAGTTTGGTTTTTTTGATTCACTTGGGCACTTCAGTGCTCACAGAGAGGATCCACTGGGTATTAAGTCTGTTCTCCCAAACCTCTGTACATCTGTTTATCTATTTACACACACACCCATTTGCTGATCTAGATCTTAAAAACTTCCTAAATGATTTCCAGTACACTAGTAAACTTCACAATATCCTGAAACAGGGACTTTTACAGGGAAAATGTTACTTCACACAAATATCTATTTCTTTTCCAGCTTCAGACTCAGAAGTTTTTAATTCCTGTCCTTCAGTACCTTCCCAGCACCTTGGAATAAACAAACCAAATATTGAAAATTTGGTTGAAGAAAAAGGTTACTTCCATTTTGGCACACAAAGGAAACACCTGGCTGTTAAGGACTTTAAAGGTATTTTAATAGTGGCCTGTGCAACTCTGAGCATAAAAGGCAGAATTGTTTGAAGTCAGTGGAAAGTCTCATCTTAGCTCAGATTTGTGTGGATGCCTTGCAATTTCCCTACACATGGGAGTGTGGTAATAAGAGTCTTTCACTAAATTCTTCCATGGTCAAATCATCAAAAGCAATTTTGCAATAGTGCAGAGTCAATATAATTTATAGCAAAAAGGAGTAGCTTGATGTCAGTTTATGTTTCCCCAAATCCTGTTTTCATTGGGCAATTATTATTTCAGTGGAAAAGGTTCCAAACATCTTCAGTTTTCTGGAGAACTGCCAAGCAGTTGTATAATGGCAGGGTAATTTTAAACCTATAATTTAGAAAGACCATTTCTGTCTGAATCCATTCTTCAAAAAAAGTCAGCCTTGGAGAGTTACACTTTAGTTTTCAAAGTAAAATACCTGTTTTGTTTTCAAAAAATAGATGGGCACAGAAGAAGCATCCAGCAGAGTCACAAAAGCAGGTGCTGCCTGAGCCATGCCAGGAGAGCACAGGGAAGGGTGCAGCAGAACCATTACTGCTCTGCCCATTCAGAACCTTCCTGTCTGCCCCTTCAAGAACTGCTTTGACAAAGAGCAAGAACAGCACATCTAACAAAGGGGCTAGAATCTGGAGTTTATCCTCTGACCAGCCTTGGTCTATTTTAAAATGGCAAAAATGCATGGATGGAAAGAATACTACATTTTGGTAGTGTATTTGATGGGGTTTGGGTAAGTATAGGGCAGCTAACTTGTCCTGGGAAAATGAGATATCCTTAATCTGATTTGTTCTGTAATTTAGAAGAAACACAGTCAGATGTTACAACATTACCCTCATCTGTCTTCCACTCTTGGTGCTGAACTTCCCTTGTGGATGTCCCTACAGGTTTTAGCAGAAAATGAATAGGATCTAGAAACTAGGAGGTTTAAAGGATAGATTAGTCCAAGGACATCACCCAGATCATGTGTGCTGATACCCTGGCTACAAACCACTTAAAACATCCTGAGCAATGCTTCTGGAAAAAAACCTTCCAGGTCTGCAGGGACAGTCCTGTGTGCCTGAGGGACATTTTGCAGGATGAGAAATGTCATTCTTGGTCATTACTGCATTTTAGCAGCAACCTATATAAGTGCCATATTTATAATGATCCCACAAAAGGAGGTCAACCTCAAATGCAGAGTCCTGCTTTTGAGCTGAGAGCTTCACATGCAGCTGAGGCGAAAATTCAAACTAGCCATGGTGAGGCTAAAGCAGACACAACTATATAAACTAATTATTCTCTGCAGCACACAAACAGCCATGGTGGTTTCAATTCCCTGATAAAAGTAGCTGAGGAACTGGGTACATTTTTTAGAACCCTGAAGTGTCCTTACAAAGGCACAGAGGTCAAACACCAAATCTGTGGTTGCCTGTGGGATGCCTGTTCCCATTGAGATGAAACCAGTGGATCTAGCTGAGACCACAGACCTGGCTGAATCCCTCCTCACCAGGTTACCTGACCTGGGAGCAAACCATCCAATTAATATAATGCACTGGAGACCATAACTGCCAAGAGAATTCTCATCTGGAGCACAGCTCATTTAAATGTGTTTGTAGCAGAAATACACTCAGAAATCCCTTTAAAAGCCAAGGGATTAATGCACACAGTTAAACAAGTGTCCAAGCACAGTCCCAAGATGTGACCTTTGTTTCTTTCTCCTGTCTGGCATGCATTCAGTTACAATAAAACTCTGTTCAGACTCTGGTTGATTTTAAATCCCAGTAAGACCCATAAAACTGACTGGAAAAAAAAACATTATAAGAAATCTCAAATCAACAAGTAGACTGCTTATGGGGAAAGTTCCCTTTGCAGTGGAGCCTTGGATAGGATTTGGAAACACCATTTTGGGAACACTGAGCCTCAAGATGTGGTTTTCTACCAGCTGTAAACAATTTCTACCTCCAAACCTTGTCTAATGTACAGGTATTACCTGCTTATGTTTATACTTCATATCCTGGTTAAATGCATCAGTTTAAGAGCTGTGTTCCTGAAGCTGGGACCACTGGGCTTCCAAGGTGCCCTGCTCAAATACATACACACTGCCATTTAAAGCCACATCTCTCTTTCACTGATATGTCCTTTTGCCCACTTCCAGGGCTATAATCCATATAATAGCAGGAACTGTGCTATTAACCAGTCCAGAAACAGAAGTATCAATCCCAACACAGTTAGATAAAAAAATGGTGCTTGTGGGATGGCCTGGGCTAAGGCAGGAATGTCAGGCAGTTCAGCTAACATCCTATACTGGAAACTTTCTGCAATTTTTTCCATAATATTTTTAAACAGATAAAACACAGTGTGTCATTAATTACCTAATGCCCTGTTGGCATGACAAGCATTGCAAACAAAAACAAGCAAAAACTGGAGTCTTCTGGGTAAATTCTCACCAAATCCAAGAAGATTTAGGACATAAGACTGCAGAAAATAAAAAACAGAAAGGGAGCTGAGGGAAACCATCTCATAAAAAGCCCAAGAGGACAATGAAAACTTACCTAGACAGAACTCTGCAACCTTTTAGCTCTCTGCAAATGCCACAACTGACGTTTCACAGCACTTCATGCACTCAGAATGACAACAGCCCCAGCTCCACTCTCCTTTATGTGTGGAGCAAGGAGATTTGTTTAATGCGAGCGTAAGGGCTTTTTACCGGGCGAAAACCACCACGCAAACAGAGGGAACAGGTTAGACTGTAACCAAAATGAATACCAAGTAGCACAGAGTGTGTTTGGGTAGAAATGTCGCCCTGTGCTCCTCCCTCCACCTGACACAAACAAATAAGGCCAGAGAAGAGCACTGCCACCCATCCTGGGCCAAAGGCTCGGTGCTCCTCAGCCCCGTCTGTCTCACCAGCAACAGCGCAGAGGCGTCTCGTGGCACCTTTGAGGCCAGAATTAAAGCACACTTTTTCATCTGGCTTCAAAGGTATACTGGGAATACATCTTGTCCCAAGACACAGGTTTTATGATCAGGTCCACAGGAGGAGCGTGGAAAGGACCCTGCAATGAAAGGTGCCTCTCACAGATCACGTTAGAAGGGGGCACTGAGGGAAGCGGTAACATGAGAGGCTCCCAAGGCTCCCAGAGAGGCAAAAAGAGAGCAGGCACAAGTTCAACTGCCATCAGTGAGAGGGACACAGGCATTAGCATCTTCTGACACATGTACAAACACACAGAGCCACAGCAGCCACTCATCTCTACAGCAGGAAGGGGGTGGCAGAAGACAGTAATGCCTCCAGGAAGGATCTCCCAGTGTACATTGCCTGGCTGTGACCACCAGCCTTTGGCAGCAGCTGTCAGTCTGACAGTGCACACACTGCACCTTACAAACCAAGAAGTGCAGCCATCTCAGTCTGCCCAAACTGGGACTTACACACCAGATACCTATCTCCCCTCTAACCTTGCTCCCAATCTGTTCCACATTTTGGATGGACAGCTTGGTCTCTCTGACTCTACCCAAGCTCCAGACAGTGCTGTGCAGTCCCTTGGCAGGGGGCAGAGACCCTGTACATTATCCAGGTTTACTTCCACAGGGAGCTCACACATCACCTTGCAGAATGGCACATGCAGGCCTTGTAACATCCCAGGAGTTGCTAGCAGCAAGAGCCTTGCTGAAGATCCACAAACATGAGGTCTGCAGACCACACCACCACACAGCTCACACCCCACTGCATTGTTAACTGGCCACAGTTTCAAGTAGACCCAAGAATACCTCAGTGGTGTGTGTGTGGAAGCCAGAACATGAAGTATGGACACTTTTAGCTATAAGATCACTCTCTTTGTCACAGCACTTGAGTCAGGTCCAGCAGCCACTGCTCAGGAAGTCTGCTCTGTACTGTCCATTACCTCTGCTCAGCTCAGGTCCCCACCCAGGGCTTCCA
Source organism: Catharus ustulatus (assembly GCF_009819885.2). Classification (NCBI taxonomy): domain Eukaryota; kingdom Metazoa; phylum Chordata; class Aves; order Passeriformes; family Turdidae; genus Catharus; species Catharus ustulatus. The sequence continues at coordinate 14,517,440 of NC_046231.1, read as the reverse complement.
ACTAGATCACCAAGCCACACTAAAAATAGCCCGCTCACAAAACCAGCTCTTGGCTCCAGCCACTCCACCCTCAAAATACAGAGAGTAACTATACTGCCTTCTGCAAACAAAGGAGAATTCACTCCTCTATCTATTTATAAGCTGCTTATTCACAGCTTGCAAGCACAGATTCTTCTCAGATGAGGAGCTTGGGGGAAGAGATTAAACTTTTTCTGGTTCCACGTTGCACAGAGCCAAGCACTCAACGTGATCATTCCTTCACTATCTGAGGTTTTTCTCCTTTCAGCTATCACCTCAAGCCTTGGCACTATCTTGCCCATCACCAGGCAGAGCAGGACACAATCCCACTCCCATGCCACAGTGAGAACATGGGGTCGTGGTAGAGCCAGGCAGGTGCATTCTGGTTAAACTAGTATACACCATCTCTATATATTGATATAAAATGGTTATAACTTCTTGACTCTACTTGTGACTCAGAATACATCTGAGGACAAAAGGCATCCACTGGGCACTTGTCAAGGCACACATTTCCAATTCTTGGCTATGCTGGAAGAGTAGCAATAATGAGAACAGGGAAAAACTCCTGGCTAAAGACCAGGTTAAAAGGATCCTGATCTTCCTGCCCATCCACACATCACAGCCTCACTTCAGCAAGAGCTCCCACTGCTGTTGCCTGGCTTCTGGCAGCTTTTCTGGCATTTCCATCATAAACTGCAAGTTTTTGACATCCACTACAGAAGCAGCAATACATTAGTTCACCTTTCACAGGTGGCTCAATGAGTTGCCTGCAAGCTACAGGTTAGTTGACCCAGACAGCCAGAAGCCAAAGCTACACCTGCTAACCAACTCTATGTACCTTACTAAAAAGACTCTGGTTATTAAAAAAAAATCCTGTTTGAAAGTGCAAAAAGAAGTATTAACAGCATTGAAGTGATGGAGTTCTCTGTGCCATTTGGCCACACTTACCAAGAGGAACTTCAGCTATGCTAACAGCTCTGCAGTTCAATCCTCAGAAAGACTGGGACAACAAAACCTTGACAGGTTCAGCTAACAGACCTGGAGAAGCACTGAGCCTTCAGCACAGTGGATGGTGTGAAGGCAAATGTGCTGGCTTTCAATCCACCAAGAGTGAGCAAGTGGCAATGCCACCTCCAGCAGTCCCCCTGCACCTCTGGGTGGCCAGCCCTATCATTACAGCTCTTAAAGAGGCATCACAAAGATACTGGCTCACCAGTGCCACACCCACACCATGTCCAGGCCAAATTCAGCCTGGTCTTGCTGGAGGTGGGAGATCTCAGAGGGACCAGCTGAGCACACCATACCCTCTAAACCAAGGCAATGAGCTGCCTGCAGGATGTGTATTCTGGTGACTGAGCTCCTCCTTCCTAAGCAGGGAAAAGGCAGAGTTACAGACAGACTGCTTGGAGAAGTCTGTCTTTCCTTTTGTGGATAAGCAGCTGGATGGGCAAGGCTATCTTTTACAGTGGTACTTGGTGGAGAAAGGAGTTTGAAGACTCCTGGTCAGCTCACAATGTGAGCAGTTGCTGGTCGAAGCCACTGCTGCAGTGCTACAGTATCTTAGGATGAGACCACCCATGAGAGACTCCTGGAAGCTCTTAAATCATCTGTCAGAGAACCAAACAGATGGAACACATCCCTCCTGCATGCCCACATCTTTGATGGAATGAATTCAACTTCCGCAGGAAAGAACCTGTGGCACTGGCTTAGCAAACTCACAAATCCCAAGTCAGACCTCAGCACAATGAGATCCCACTGCTCTGTGCCACAAAACACTCCAAAGGACACCTCTGCTCTCCAGGAGGGCAGAGTGAGCAGAGAAGGTTCCACAACCAATCCCACAAGAAGAGTTTCATTACTAAAGAAAGACTAAAGCAATTCTTGTTTGCCGTGTGCTCTTGAAAGGTATTTGGCAGATAACATCTGACTGCACTGAATACATGCCTGTTTTAACTTATTATCTCCAACCTGTGGTCAGGCATTTTCAGAAGAGCTCATCCATCTCAATTCTTACCAGCTCCTGGTGTTCTTTTTACACATGAAACCACAAAATAGCAAGAAAGACATCTGTGACAGCTAGAAAAATATATTCCCTGAAAAAAAAAGCAAGTCAATCCCTTGCTTGGTTAATCCCAAGGTGAAAGTGCAGATAGGCTTGTTATCTTTATTCTTAAAAAAAAAAAAAAAATCACAATTTTCCCTTTACTTCTCCACTTGTAGTTGGCATATTTTAATTAAGTGGAGCCAAAAGTCCGGAAAACTGCTCTTTAAATTGTCTTCTCTATTTATATGTCATTTCTGCACATTCAGACTGTCACCTGTTCACAACTGGCCTCAACTTATTACTAAGAAGTCCTGGCAGTCATGACTGTTTTATCAGACTTTTGCAGCACACGAGACAATAAAAAACATGGGACAATGTCCCAACAATGGGACACGTGATAGACAAAAGAGCCAAAAGGTGGCTTAGAAGAGCAGAGCCATTTGACTTCCTTTTGTAAATAATTTATTTCAAGTATTGGGAGAATGGGTGTGGAACTAGGCTGTTAAGCATTGATCAAGATTTTACAATTCAAAGTTTAGAGCAGCAGTACCACAAGCCCTGCTGAGTGCACACACAAAGGCAGTCCTGTTCCCTTTTCACACATCACTAGTTAAAAATTAAATATTGGGCCTACATACATCAATAGCCACTCCATGTTAGCTTAGTTGGCCAATTCCAGTATTTTGTCTCTACCCTGCTTTGATCATATCTATTAAAGAAGCCTTTGAAAATCATAACCTTTACAGTATTGGCAGAGCTTAGAACCTTTAATATCTGCACATCAGATACGAAAGAAGGAGTAAGTGCAAAGAGCTTTCTTCCTCATTTGAAGGGATCCTGTAAGAAAGAAGAGTGGACTTCTAGAGCCCTCTGCCCCAAATCAGATGAAAATTAAAATACTGTATGGATTTCAGTTTCTGCAACTATTCCACAGCCCAGAAACAAATAACTTTCTCCTGCTATTTTCATTTATGCTCCTTAAGCTGGAAAGAGCCACATATATTTGATCCATGGCATCCAATCTCCTTTCAGACTGGCAGGCAATGAATACAACCTGAATTAAGCAGAGAACACGCTACACAGCTTCAGCATGCACTCAAACACTGTACAATCAAAGAATTCTGTGTATATTCCCCATCCCTGCCCTTGCTAAAGTAATCAAAGCAGTAAATTATCCTTAAGGGCTCTGTCAGATCAGGTTTCAAAGTTGATTATTTCCCTCCACAAAAACACAGGCTTAGTTAAAACCAAAACAAAACACAAAACTCATGCACATTCTACCCACTCTCCTAGGACTCTAAAGTCACTGTGTTGCTTAAAATAAAATAAAAAATAATAAAAAATCTAAACAAAACAAAGCACAAAAACCCGCATTATTGTGCTTCTCATGTCATGTGAGAATGAAAAGATTATACTGTAGTAATTCAATCCAAAATTGCATCAAGATTACTTCACCAGTTCAGCAAGAGAACTGTGTCTGCACAGTCTGCCAGAGCTCCTGACAGGAGTCACAGCAAGCAGGGAACAGAAACAGTTCCCAGCCTGCCCTCATGCTCCTCTCTCTGCACCAAAGTGTCAGTCCTCTTCTTCCAGTGACAGGCAGCAACTTGCACTGTCATCCACTTGCTGAATTTTAAAAGAGCAATGTTCTTTTCACAGTGTTTGGTTGAGATACTCCATAACTACTTTGTTATCTTCTCTTCACTCCCTCCCTTCAAACCTCCCACCCTTGTGATGGCAACACAGAGCTGAACCAGAGCAAGGCTGTGGATGCACAGAGCTGTTCCACACCACCATGCCACCCCCTGAGCCCTCATCTGCACCCACATGCCAGCTCTCATCTCACTGGGCTGGAAGCTCCTGGGTGCAAAGGCTGCCTTTCTACCTTGTTTGCACAGCACATAGCACAGAGGCCTTCTCATGCTGATAGGCTTCAGGTGTTTAACAGCACAAACACAAGTTGTGCAACGCCCTAGGGATGTCAAACAGCTGGGCTCTCTCAGTCCCGCTTCTCATACCAACCCCCAAACGGGCACTGAGTATTTGTTTGTGCAAACTGTACCAATGTGTGAAGAGATCAGAGCCTGCTGCAGCCAGCAAGCATTCCTCCCAGCTAAGGTCCTTGGAAATCCCCTTGCACAAGGAGTGCCTTAGGAAATCACAGAGATAATGCCCTGCACCTAAACATTCATCACTGGTATCAATTAGGGCTTGTGTTTTACAGGTACCCAAAATATCCAGCTCTCTCTCCACCATAGAAGATAAGCCTGATTTGGCTTGGAAAAGGAAGTTGAATCATATAAGTGAATCCACCTAGACTAGCTTTTTGGCTGGGGAAGAAGCAATCAAGATGAGAGTAAAATTCATTACAGTAATTTCACGACCATAAGGCGCACCGGACTATAAGGCGCACCCCCCGGGAGCCGGCACATTTTGCAACTTTGTAGATCAGATAAGGCGCACCGGTCTATAAGGCGCACCGGGTTTTTTTTTGCAGCGAGGCTCCGCCCCCAGCTCCTCCCGCGCGCTTGCTGGCCGAGGCCCCGCCTCAATCCGGCAGCCATTGGCTCCCGGGCCTGCCTGTACCCGGCAGGGCCAGGCTATGCCCACTACCGCTCCGTGCAGCATCCCCAGGGCCCCGCTGTTCTGGGAGTTCCCTGGCGCTCCGGGTGACCCAATGCCGGCAGGCTTGCCCCGTGCCGCCGCTGCCCCGATTCCAGCTGCTTGCCCCCTCCCCGCGCGGCAGCCGCTCCGATTCCGGGGGCTTTCACCCTCCCCGCGCGGCGGCCGCGGTGATTCCGGGGGCTTTCGCCCCCCCCGCGCGGTGGCCGCCGTGATTCCGGGGGCTTTCGCCCTCCCCGCGCGGCGGCCGCGGTGATTCCGGGGGCTTTCGCCCCCCCCGCGCGGCGGCCGCCATGATTCCGGGGGCTTTCGCCCCCCCCCCCGCGCGGCGGCCGATCCGATTCCTGCGGCTTTCACACCCCCCGCAAGGGAGCCGTCCCAATGTCGGTGGGCCGGCCCCGCGCGGGGGCGGCCCCGATGCCGGCGAGGAGGCCCCAATGCCGGCGGGTCTGCCCCGCGCGGGGGCGGCCCTGAAGCCGGCGGGTCCGCCCCGCGCGGGGGCAGCCCCGATGCCGGCGGGGAGGCCCCGATGCCGGCGGGTCCGCCCCGCGCGGGGGCGGCCCCGATGCCGGCGGGGAGGCCCCGATGCCGGCGGGTCCGCCCCGCGCGAGGGCGGCCCCGAAGCCGGCGGACCCGCCCCGCACGGGGGAGGCCCCGATGCTGACGGGCTCTCACTTCCGGGGTGGCAAATGTCGCAACTTTGCAGATCAGATAAGGCGCACCGGACTATAAGGCGCACTTCCGGTTTTGGGGGGAGATTTTAGTCAAAAGGGTGCGCCTTATAGTCGTGAAATTACTGTACATTTTTCAGCTTAGCTGTTTTCAATGCAATTCCTTGCTACACAAAGCTGTTCTCCAGCCTGCACTAATGATGGGGCACCTCAGGGAGACTCCCAGTGCCTGTTTTTTGCTCATCTCCACCTCCTCCCACTCTGGGGGCTCACCTGTAGTCCTGGGTAAGGGTGACACAAGACTCCTCCTTCCCCAGTCTGGCCAGGATCGCTCCACCCTCCTGCTGTACCTTGACCAAACTTGCATCTCCAAGTACACTGTTCATCAACTGCCTTGAATTCCTCAGCAGCACAGCTGCATCCTGGAAGGATCACAAGAGTGAGGTGAACAGTTACTGCAACCTACAGGCAATGAGGGAACAGGCAAAAAACAGCACCTAAACCAAAACACACCCAAGCTACATCTCACCTGGGCCCACTCTAGGAAAAGGGGAGGTTGGTTCCCACCACTGTTTCTCTTCAGCCTGGTAAGTCTAAAGTAATAAACTGTGCTCCCTATACTCCTATACCTTTCCCAGGCTAAAATTGCAACCCAATTCCCATCATTATTGTTCCATTCATTTGCTGGGCATTGAAGAAATAATCTTTCCAGCCTCACTTCCCACTCACACCTAGCTCCTACTGTTCTGAGAGCCTGGAACTGAATGGCTCCAAGTCTTGGGACAAGATGCACACAAAGGGTTTGTGGATATACACATGTGTACAAATTCAAAGCTACAGCTTTGAGGTCCACCTATGACCTGAGGTGAGGGAATGCTTACCTCAGCCTTTTCTGGTAATTTTGCAGATTCCACTTTATTAATAGCTCCCTGAAGGAAGGCACAAACAGCACGGCATCGTTGCAGTAAGTATTCCAGCTTCTACAAGAAGAAAGGACCAATGCAGAGGTTATTATCTCACAGCTAACAGGAAAAGGTCTTCTGAGCTTGCAGAAGCTTAGGAGCACAAAAATCAAGAGAGGATCAAACATATTAATCCAAGGGTTCAATGTATCATTCAGTGAGACTGTATCAGCAAGGAGAGTCCCATCAGAGGGCTCAGATGCATCACACTAGACCAAGGCCCCTATGTAGACCTTAGAAAGCTGCAAACTCATTGGATGGGTCATACTTTACAGAAAAAAAAACCCAATCCACTTATGTCTCACATTCTTCTATTAGCATTTCTTGTAATTTTCCATGAAGATGAATCATGCTGCATGAATTTCAGAGAAACAAAACATATAACAAGTACTTGGAATTTTTCTACTTTTAATCATTTCTCTTCATGTAAAAAGTAGTATAAATTAAAAATTAGGAAACTGGAAAGCTTCCAAAATTAAGCACCTTAACCTATGGACAAACTTGAAATCCTTCCGCTCTTCAGGGTGGGGGGAAGCAGGGAGGAAAACAAACAAAAGAAACTCCAAACATTTCATAAGGGTTCATGAGGCACTAGTTTTTGGAAAAGTTAGTGATATAAAGCCTGAATATTGTCAGATACCACCCTCTAGTCACTTAAGAGAAGGAAGAAACAGTTATTCCAAAATAACCATGTTTAAAACAAAACAAAAAAGCAGCTGTTTGATTCTTTACTGAACTGAACTCCCTCCTCCCCTGGAGTGCTGGAACACAGCCAGCAGTGAGAGATTAGCAGGCAGGATGCAGGTGAGATCACTGAGACAGGAAATAAACGCTATTTACCACATAGCTCCAGAGCTAAAGAAGCTGAGCACACGGGTCATTATCACACACAGTATAAACAAGCATACCATGCAGAATTTTTCCCATACTAACTCCCTTTGGTAATGTTTTACATGCTAAGACAAGAAGTAGCCTGATATTATGGTCCTTCCTTCAAGAATTATCCTTCTGCACACACAGAGCACCTCAGCTCCCAAGGTATTCTCAACTCTGTCCATTAAACTAATCCATAACTTCTTGCAAAGTTTCTCTGCTTCATCACTGCCAAATAAACTTCAACTTCTCAAAGTCAATCCTAGGCACCAAGATTAGGCCTCTGTACCTCTACTGCACCAGCACAGGTTCAGACAAGTACTTTTAGATGAAAGTTTTTTTTTAAAAAAAAAGGGTTCCGAAGTAAATTGGAAAAAATAAGTTAACATTTGGCACATGCCAAGCCTATCTTCTGAAGCCTGCCACCAGCACCAGAGTGGTGCTATCAGTGACATCTTAATCTGCTTCAAGTGTTGCACTGTGGCACACAGCACTCTGAGTAGCAAGGTCAGAGCCAAAAGACCACTGGATCCTCTGGAAGCTGAGGCAACAATTCTGTCAACCTCCAGGGTGAGCAAACTCAATGTGAAGACAGCCAGCTTGTGTGCAGATTTACAGAGATTTAATCCTGTCTAGTCTTGGTGTGCCAAATAACTCAATAGAGCTTTTAAAGATACAGCAAGCACATGGTTGACAGCATTCAGGCTCCCTCCACAGCACAAGTGCACACAGAGCTGGGTATTGGTACCATGGATGCTGCCTCTGCAGGCTTCTGGCACTCTGCACATACCCCGCTGCTTGCAAGTAAAAGATATTCTGAAGAATTCTTCAGAAGAAGAATTCTGAACTGACTATCCAGAACTTCCAAGTCTCACTCATGCAAGGACTGCAAATATGACCAAGGAGATAATAGCTTGATCTGAGGAACTTGCTCCAAAACTAAAAAGATTTAACTGGTTATTGCACTCGAGTTCTTCATTGTTAGTCCAATGGAAACATGACACAAACACCTTCTCCTGAGATTAGCTGCAGATGTCTGTTGTCCAGTCTAACTCAAGAGCCACTGCATATCACAACAGGATTCCATTCAGATTTGACCACATTTTGAAGGCAAGAAAGAATTGCAAGAATTATTTCAGTTCAAGCAGATGAGTAAAAAACTAAAATTTTAGTTCCTGCAGTCATGCCAAGAAACACAGTGTGTATCCATCTTATGAAGACAGTATTAGCATTTTTTTGATACCAGAGATTGATTTGCATTCACAGCTTTACAGGAACATTGTCTTTCAATGCTTGTAGGTTCAGCTGTTGACAAGTTCCTCTTGTTCCCATCTGTTACCATGCCATTGCTTCTCTCAGACGCCAAAGCACACAAGACATCCTACTCACCCTGCGGAAGTTCAGCCAGTCCTGGTGGCAGTATGGGAATGTCCCATCCAGCTCTAGAGGCAGCTGTGAGCTGTCTATGTGCTTGTGGAGGGATTTCATGGAGGTGAGAAGTTCAAACTGCACAGGAATAGAAAGGAAAAGAAAAAAGCACACTTGTATTAGGGTGTGAGTACTGGAGGAGGAGGGGAAGGTTAACAAAAGGCAGAATTCATAATTTCTTTATCTATCTTGCACAGAAGCACAGCATGCAGTGTGTAGCTGCAATATCACTACAATATGAAGGGGGAAAAAATTCAATCTTAGAGCAGCTTGTTGAACGGCTCAGCGGGCGAGCCCTGAAGGAATGCAGGCCACAACACGCTGTTTCACCAGGCAGAACATCTGTGATGGAAGTCTGGCAGCAGCCAGCCTTCTCCAGAGCCAGTACCTCCTGGTGTAAGCAGAGCAACTCCCTCACATGTTCCCACAGTTGTGCTGTGATTTGCATCTGTTTGGAGAATCTGGGAGGTTAAATCCAGCCCCCAGCTTCCCCATCTCAGCTCCTGAAAAAAGAGTCTAACAGAACAGCCTCTGCCCTACCCTCAACTCTCCACTCATCACAGCTGCTATTTGCTCCAGGAGTTTCTTGGATCTTGACACAGCTAACTTGCCTTCTGCAAACCTGCAGGACCTCAGAGCATTTCTACACTCACCAGAGCAACAAGTGCTCCTGCAGGTACACAGAAGCCAGCCCAGACACAAATTCAGGTGCAGACATTTAACTCCCCCACATACACAGTGCGAAGTTTCTACCTCCTTACAAAATTGTGATGATGCTTCCAATTCCTCCTGCATGCCATTGTGTTTATTAGCCTTTCCTCTGCACCCTCCTACATTCTTTGTGTTTGTTCAATGTATTTGTCCTCTGTAGCTCTCCCTGCATGCCTGCAGCCCCCATTCTGAATCCAAATTCTTCCACATGGGGGCAATAAGGAAATGGACTATTAGCATTTGTCATTCTTTAATCTTTTGAGACACCACACCACACACACAGCAAACCTGATGCCTGTCACAGCATCTTCATCCACAGGAGCCGAAAGGAGCTCCTGGCCTACTCTGAAGCCAATAGAGTTTCAGCAGGCACAGAATTTAAGTTCAGCCTGCAACAGTCTTGGAGCACAGAGAGAGGAATAAGGTGAAGTCTGATCCTCTGTTCACTCACCACAGAGTGGCTGGGAGTCTACATTTCTTATACAGCTATAGAATACCAAGACAATTTTACTTCTAGTGGATGAGTTCAGTGATGTTGTGGTAATTTTCCCTCCTGCTGGTCTTTCCAGACATTTCAGCTACAAAAGGAACCTCACACAAATGACCATCTCATCTTCCCCTTCTTGCAGAAGTCTCTCAGCCACTGGCAGCAGCAGGTATGAGGAGAGGAAACACAAGAGATGCAAAATCCAGGAAAGCAACAAGCACCCTCAAAGGTGGAGTTCAGAATTTAGCATGATGTGATCTCTTCCTGACCACGCATTTCCCCCTTGTTAATGGGAGAACATGAAAAGCATCTCTAGTTAATTGTGCAGGGCTCCTCCACAGAGTTACCCATGTTCCCAACAAACCCCTGTGTTCTGAGCCCCCAGCAGACTGATGTAATTGTGGTGTAAATGTCACTGATGGACATGGCAATAAGCAGAGCATGACAGGGATTTGTTCAGCTCACATAAACACTACAATGCAATAAATACCACACCCTAGAGACTGTGACCACAAAACAGAAGACATCTACAGAAATTTCATGTGAGAATAAACATACATCACTGACAGGGAATTTGCTGTCTGGAGAGTTAAATAAAGGATATCAAGAGTGGCCCAGCAAAACCCAGATAAATGGTTCCATTACCTGTCCTGCTGGTGGCTTCTCCATCCGAAAAGTCAGATCTCTCTCAACCAGAAGCAATACTCCATGAATACAGTGAGGATCCATGTCCTACAACAGAACAGAGCACAAATCCATTACTGATCTGCCTTGGATAGTAAGGAGAATGTACCATACCAGGTTCATCCACAAGTTTGCAATTTATCCTTCAAAGGCATCTATAAAACCTGGAAGGTAGTCACCAGGAATTAAGGAAGGCCAATCTACAGAATACCAAGGTGATGTCTTTTTAACATAGGTTGCTTCAGATCAACTAGTCCTGCAATATTTAAGGAAGCAATGGAAAAGGTCAGGTGTTGGCAGTACTAAAGAAGATCTGCCTTCTGCATAGGGAAGTGAGTCAAGGGGGAAAAAAAAGAACTAAAAAAAAAACAAAACAAAAAAGCAAAACCAAAAACCATGCTCCATGTCTAAGTTTTTTCCTGATATCTTTCCTGGTCACTTCACCTAACTGAAAGGAAGTGACTTTCCCCCGCTCCACCCTCAACCCCCTGCCAAAATCATCGTCTTGTCTCTACTCACTGCCAATTTACAGTCAAGTACTTGCATCCTGTTTCTACTGTTAAACTGACAGAAATTCCAAATACAAGGGATGTTTGGCAGCTGTAGTTCAAACTCAGCGGTTCAGGAGCAATTATAGAAGCATTCTACAGGGAAGTGAGAAACAAGCAGAGAGAGCAACAGCAGGAAGAGGAAAACATGGCAGAAAGATCTAGACCATGGAGACAGGGCTCCCTGTGTGTGATGCCTGGACCAGGAAAGCAAGGAGAAGAGCCATTTAAGCTGTTGTGCCACAGGATTAAACAAGAGCCATCCATTTCAATGTCTCCTACATGGTCTTTGCCTGTGCAAAGATCTCAGGAATTGTCAAGCAACAAGTCCTTTCTGGTGTTGCTCAAGCTGCAAGGAACCTGCCACACAGCAGGCCACAAAAACAAAACAAACTTGTTTAAATAAACAGCTCCAGCAGTGAGTAGGGTTAAATATCTGCCAGGAGTAGCAGAGCCAGAGTACAGAGAGAAGTGGACTAATAGAGACTGAATGATCTAATGTGACACTGGGTGCAGTTCTGCAATTCAGAAACAATGCCAACACAAGGAGTCCAAATTCTGCAAGTGAAAGCAGCAACAGAGATTCCAGAACAGAGGAAAAAGACCTTTCTCTCATCCAGTCCTAAACCATGATCCTTTTACATAGGCAGCAAAAAAATCCCAACTGAAACACCTTCCAAAACCGTGAGAGGTTTCTAAATCATCTCTAATTTTTCCAAAGTGAATTATCCCCACTTTCACTGTTATTTGAACACTGATCAAAAGGCCAAAGAGGATTTACTGCATAACTAGGCTGCACGAGGTAAATACAGAAAAGAGGATGGGGAAATATTACAACTGTATCACCAGCTCTGAATTTATCTGCTAGAAAGTACTGAAGGATGAAGACTGGACACAGATTCAAGACTGATGATGGTGCTGAACAAATTTTTTTCTTACACAATGCCTCTTCTGCACCAACAGTCAAGAGATATGCAATCTGAGTGAGGGATAAAGGTAGTGATGGTGTAACAAGAGGTTACCACAGCAGCCAAAAAATTCATTTGTTTGTTACTCCTGAAAATAGAAACTGAAAAACCATTCACAGATAAAGCTGTCAAGGGAAAAGTTCAAGGTTTTCCAGCTCAAGAAGAAATTGTATTTCCAAAGAAATCAAGTACTTTTCACCACATTTTTTAATTTAAGCAGCTGAAGCGAAATCAGTCTCATCCAGCACTGACGGAGGAATCCAAAGACTGAAACAGTTTATCAGGAGTATCTCAGGAGACAAGCAGAGCTGGGAACAGCAGGATGCCACTCGAGGAAGCCTTCCTGCAGCTTTAAGCACAATCTCTTACCACCTTTGCTAACAAAATCAACTACACAGAAGCAAAGAAACAAGAGTTCCACACACATAAGTGAACTCCTCACCTCCCAGAACAGGTACTCTGTGGACAGCACAGAATAGAGGGGCATCAAGAGGAGCTCAGAAAGCACCAGGGTAAATATAGATCCTTTCATTATTATTCTTTTTTACAAGAATTAGATTTTTTTTTCAATGTTTCTCAGACAAGTTCCAGTTTTCTGGCTTCCTGCCCTAAGTGGAAACTCATGGCCAGACTTAACAACACTGGCACAGTCAGAAGCACAGGCTGCCAAGAATGTTTGTGCAGAGGGGAGAGTCCCCAGGTACCTCAGTCAGTGTCAAAGTGATCACTGTAATGGAGTAACAAGGGGTGCCTGGTGCTAACGTGAGACCAATGTGCTCTGTAGTTCTTCATTAAGTGAGAATGTAAATACACCTCTGGACCAGAAAGGCTTGCACAGAACTTCTCTGCTTTCAAATGCTAAACTGACTCTTCCCTATCCAACTCACAAACACAGCTGATTACAGGAAATTCACACTGGTATGGGAAATTCAAAAGAATCTCACTCTATTAAGATTCAGGCAGAGAGAAATCCCACAGATACCTGCTCACTGAAGGCAGAGCACACATTCCACTGTCCATGCACCACCTGCTCACTGAACAAGGGACCAGCCTAGCACTTCTGAGTAACAAAGTTCCTCTTAAGAGCCACCCCTCCCAGCACAGAGCTTACTGGTGACAACCTGTAACCAAACATTACAGCATTTACCCCTGCAAAAATCCTGGCTCCAAAGCATCATTATGCAGTTTCCCACAGGAACAAGCCTGATCTATTCCTGCAACATGGACACACTGTGCACTTCCCTTCACCTCAGCACAGAACTGCCAGAGCTCCTCCTGCTTCTTCCTGACACAGCTCTGCAGCAGCTTTTTATTCTGCCCCACTCCCTCTGCTCTGGCTGTTGTCTGGGACAAAAAGATTTCCCAGCCACCCAATATTCTAAAAAGAAGGGGGAAAAAAAATTATTGCAGAATATAACTGGTCAAACTCTGAAGGCAGAGAGGACAAGCTCCCCACCAGTTTATCAGGTGGTTCTGGACACAGCAACTAACAGACTCCCAGTGCTATAGGGAAGACTAACCTGCAAGCACCCAGAATTGTCTACTAGCACTTAATTCTCATCTTGCATTCATTCTGGAAAGGTGGAGAAGTGTTAGAAAGATTTCCTAAAGCTGACATATCTTGACCCAGGAACCTTTGCTCCCCAGGAGTGTCTCTAGACTTAAGAGACCCCAGCAGGAAGGGACTCTGCATTAGGGCATCTGATCTGTGCTTCCCCACTGTGAAGCAGTGCTTCCCACTGCTGGGTCAAGAGGAAAACAGCCCCTCAGAACTGAATAAGCAATGCTGGACCTCAACATTTGACAGATTCTGGCACACTATCATAGTAGGTTTCACAGAAACTATAAAATTAAAATCCTGTACAAGGAGAGTGCAGGACAGCAGAGAAACGAGCTCTAGAGTCAGTCTGCACTGAGATGTGTAAGGGATTTTAGAAAGGACCCCAAGGAGGTGATCTGCTCTGTAGCCTCAGAGGCAGAACATACAGTCTGTACTTCAGTGCAGTCACTGCTCAAGCTAATCCTGCTGCAATCTGGAACACTTAGACTGCCTTATTGTAGTTACACTCCATTTTCTGTATTACTCTATCCTTGTCCCAGAGTAGAGGGGAACATTGCCACAGGATCAAAGAAGATCTCCAAAAGGCTCAGAGGAGCCAGGGATTACTCCTGTGCCATTACAAGGAGATCAGATCTCCTTTACAGAGTCTTCAGAAGAGTCAGTGTAAGGATCAGAAAACCATAAGCAGAGTAATCAGCCTCTGTCAGTCATTGTTACCTGAGCACACACTCAGATCCAGCAATCTGTCTGGCAGCACATTAAACTCTGTTAAAAAAATGTAGCACCACCCTGATAACGAGGTGCTCAAAGCCAAACAGCCATCACTGCACAGCAAAAAGCTTCCCTCCTCCCTCGTTTCAGAGGGGAAACTTAAGGTTAAAGTGGCATTATCACCATGCTTGTACAAGAATTGAGACAGCCAGAACATTGCTGATTGTCAAATCAGGCTACTGAGACTGTCATGCAACAGTCATGGACAGTGAAACGCTCAAAAGCTTTAGCAAGCCCACTGCCATGTGGGCACAGCATAAAAGAGAATGTGTTTGCTTGTTACCTCTGCAGAACTGAGCAGGGCACCAGATTACTCCTTCACCACAGAGAATAAGCACGCTGATAGAGCTCTCAGCTCCACCCAGCCCAGGAAGCAGGAGGACAGACCTCTGAGTCAGACCCAACTCTCAGATGTGGCACTGAAGCACATAAACCACAGACATCAGCTTCATTAAAACATTGCCCTGTTACCAGTATGCAGAGTTTGAGTCCTAAGAGACCTAAGCTCTGATTTAAAACGAACACCTGCTTAAACAAAATTAGTCATCACTACAACCAAGCATCTCCCTGGCTTTCTAACAGCAACGTAGTTTCTATCTGGGAGGAGGGGCAACACAACCCACTGGCTTCCCAAATGACTGATATGAAAGCCTTTGACCCGAAGCAATCTAGAGTTACAGCACATCCGATTCTAATCATTCACCGACAGCCACATCAACAGCTGCATGTGCTTTTTCACCTGGCATGGCAAGCAGTGCCCTTCCCTTCCCCTGACACCAGGCAGAGGCCTCTCCTCCTTCCTTCTCTGTGGCAGGCAAAAATCCCTGCACATTTCACACAGCCCCTCAGTGCAGGGGACAGCACCTCCCAGCAGGATAATTCATGACAGCATTGAGATGTGGGTATGGGCTGTTCTCAGCACTGAGATGAAAGCAAATTTGGAGGGGTGGGGAGGGGTGTTCTCCCCTAACTCAGACTGGCTTAGGTTTTTTGCTTTGTCTGCAGTCTGGCAAGTCCAGGTCATCCTCCTAAAGCAGGGCTGGGTGCATATCTCCACCTCCCAAAGCAAAATAAAAGCCAGATGGAGACATAAGCAGCAGATGGAGATGTAACATCCACCCATGACAGCAAGGCAGCCAGTGTTCTTCTGCCCAAGCTGCAGCTCACCTGCAATGTGCTGAACGCCTTGAAGAGAGCAGGAACAGGTGAACAGCGACGAGCATCCACAAGCACAGTGAGACCCAAAGCCTGACATTCTGGTCTGCAAGGACAAAGATAAAAACATCACCTTTGTCACCCATGAAAATTAACAAGACTAGGGGAACAGAACCTGTAGTCATGGCAGGGTGAAAAAACCAGTACATGATGGCTTTGTAATAACAGGAACTAACTGGTCACCTTTTCCTAAACACAACATAGACACAGAAACCACCAAATGATTGCTCAGTTTTTACATCTGCCATTTGATTCTATGACTTCCACCCAATTTCTCATTTCTCCTATTCCTAGAACATGTGCCACTGATGGCAAAGGTGCTGATGGATAATACACACAGAAAAATCAATCCTTCCTGATTGTGTTCAGGGATAAGCTTGGTTTCAGCTTCACTGCTTCAGAAGAGCAGCCAGTCTGGAGCTAACCCAATGCCTATCTCACCCAGAATCAGATTTGAAGGGAAAAGCCTAAGAAACCAACCATGAATGTCTCATGGGTTAAGCCTGCTTCCCTTATTAATTGTTTAAAGGCCTCAAAAACAAAAAAATCACTGTCAGAGCTAGCTTTACCTCTTCTTATTTAATCATCTAAAAGCGAAGCATGGTGATGAGCTGGGGAAGAAGAGCATGTCATAGTGAAAGGAAGAGAAGCTGCAGCAAACTCTAACCTGCAGGCTCCAAAAACAATTTTCAGCCTGACATCAAGGCAGACTCTCAGCCCTTGCAGATGCTCCCCCCCTCTAGCTCAGAGGCTTGGCACTAAAATATCATGTCACAACACTCACAGAGCTGCTGCATGACTGCCCCATGATAGCTCCCAAATCCCATTTTCTGAACTGATGAAGGATAGCAAGAATGGCTTGGATTCATGGCAACACATGAAAACATTCAGTACATACCCAATTATATCACACCATGTGCACACAGCACAGACAGAATAGGTAAAGTGCTTGCTGAACACAAGCCTGTTCACCCCAGCAGGAGATTCCCACCTGTGAAATTTCAGAACTGCCTGGACCAAGTTCCTAGGCCAATAAAGTCAAACTCCTTCCATTCCTGCCTCAATTTTCAACTCCCTGAAAGGCAAAGTGGACAGAGCAGCAGCTGTCTGCTCTGTCAGGCCAGGAGCATCACAAACCTTGGGATGCTGTGCAAGTACAGAAGCAGGCGTACAAGCTCAGTGGTGTTGCAGTGAGGGTTTAACCAGGCTGTGTTCCTTGTTGTTATTATGGCCACTGCACGTCCTGATTTGTCTCTTGTACCTGTAAAAAGAGAGGAGGTAGAGATCACACAAGTAATTCAACAGAGCCTGGTTCCAAGTCTCTATGCCTCATATTTTCCCCCACTGAGACCCCACCACCTTCCTGGAAATCCTCCACAGAACTCAGTATAGTGTATGTTGCAGATGGTAGAAGACTATAAATACACTTCCAAACTACCCAAATGCTGCCCCTATTTACTGCTTCATAAATATGGCTGAAGCTGCCTAACAAAAATCTTGAGAAAAGCAGAAATCTCACAAATTCAAGACAGAGAATCTCACCTTCACATTGCTGTCAGATGAGAGAGCAGACAGGTCTGCAGAACATGCACTATGTAACGAGACTGGGCACATGCAGCAGGCTGAGCCCAGAACAAAACCAGTCAGCTCTGGAAGCAAAGCCCTGGAGCAGGAGCCCAGAGCTCCTCCTCAGAGGTTGCAGAGAGGAACACACTCCTGCCTGCCCACAGCTCTGACAAGGGCAGTGCGAAGCTTTCATGAGGTGCATAGCTTGCTCAGTGCCCAGTGCCACCCCTTATCACAGGAGGAGAAGGACCTAACAGTGCCAGTTTTGGAATTATGTCCAGCCTCCTCTCCAGGTGCAAAAGGAGGATAAAGAGCAGGTGGACACACCACTTTGGAAAGCTAGAACTGCCTCTGAGACTCAAAACCAGGCAATACCTGCAGTGAGCCTGCTCAGGCAACAGGGAAGGTAAGTGATTTGGGGAACAGGAGGGACAACATCTCTTTTGTGTGAGAAGTAATTCATAAGAAGCCATTTCCTGTCATACAAACTGTATAAAAAGGATGGCAGAAATCCCAAGCACAAGACAAAACCAGAGACTTGAAGAAATCTGTTTCTCTCCTTAACTCTGTTGCTACCACAGCAGGTACTGTCCTGGACCACCTCTCTCCCCCACCCCAAGGACAAGCATGCAGCTGACAAGTAAAACAGACACAGATGGAGAGCCTCAAGCATGGAAAGTTGCCCCAGTGTGATGTCAATCTGTCACTAGGACCTGACTCAAGTAAGGCCCACAGACACAGATGGACACCATTTTGAAGCAGGGCTTTCTCCCTATCAGGGACCAAAAGTGTGACACAGGCTTTCTCCTGCTAACAAAAATCTTTCATCATCAGTGTGATTCAGGATGACTTTTATTACTTCTGAAATACTGTAGCCTGGATGCTGCATAATCAGAGACAGAAAGAAATTAGAAAAATCTTATTAATATAATTTGTTTCATAAGATAAGGACACCATCACAAAATAAAATAAAAGAGCAAAGCCCTCCATTACTGAAAAAATGGCTCAATAACCAGACTCAGTAAAAGCCTTCTAATTCTGAACCAACATCTTCTGTCCATCAGGCAGATGATGATCACCAGAATTTGATTAAACCTTCAACTTTCATCTAGCAGTCTGGGAATTGCCTGACCAGGTCAAAGAAGCAACCACAGCCACCAGGGCTAGGTCTTCCAACAGTGGCATAATCCAGAGCAGAATCCAGAACTGAAACTATCCTGGAGTTTTGGCTAACTCCATCAGCAACTAGTTTATTAATAAGCTCTTATTCACCATTCATTATAGAAGTTATTCTTTCTAATGTAATTACTGTATCATTACCACTGACTAACATAAAGCATTTAACTGAGTAGTGAGTACATTCCCTCACCAGACTGGGTGTGAGGATTGCCCACTGAAACCCCAAAGAGGCAGAGAGGTCAATCAAATCTGACAGTGTTTTTATAAGATACACAATTCCTTCCTTGGAAGCAGTATCAAGCCCAATCCTTGCTTCTTGCAGGCATTTGGAGGCCATTTGATATCCCTTCATCACATATTCAAAGGCTTTTGTCTCATTTATCAGTGGTACATTATGATAGGAATCTGTGACAAAGGGAGCCTCAGGTACAATGGTCAGGCTCCTGCAACAGCATGGACTGAGAGCTTCTCTGAAAGACTCTCTCTAACCCTGTAACTTTTTGGGCTGTTATATACAGCATTAAAATGTCCAAACTGATTAGCTGACCAGAAGATTAAAAGCCTCCTTTGGAATTTGTTGTAACAATTCATCTCCTAATGCAAAGTTATATGTATATATCATTCTGCCCTGCCCTTGGTTTTCCATTTCACCTTCTTCCAGAAACCGGAAAAGTTTTAACTCCCTTCCCCTTTTTCCTTCCTGGCATAAAGGTGATTTTACCTCTTTCTCAATTATCCTATAAGATAAACAAACTTCCAGTCTGTAAGACACCCAGTTTGGTTACAAGAAAGGGCTTTTTTCAACACAGCCCAGACTATTTCAGAGGTATCACCAAGTACAGAGAGATAAAAAAAATCAGTCTCATAATGTGTCTAGTCATCTCCTCCCCTTTACACATCTGAGGGCAAAAAGGGTCTTGCAGACCCAGAATCACCTGGCCTGTGCTGCCTTTTAGCTCTCCTTCCCAACTACTCCACACTGCACAGGTCTGCCTGACCTCTCCTCTGAGGATGGGCTCTCTGCCCAATTTTCAACTTGTACATGGACCCTGAGCTGATCAAATGCAGCTTCTCCTGCCCCACACTGAACAACCTTCTCACTGGCTCTGAAATGACAAGCCCACAGGGGCTCCTTACACAGAGCTGCCAAATGCTGCTTCTCACTAGAGAGGTAGATCTTACTTCCTCTGCTTTACTTCATGTTTGGTTAAACACAAAGACTTCTTGTGTGGGCCCTGTACACCAAGCAATCCTGCCTGCTCTGTCCAACAGCCTCAGCTTTGTTCACCCCTCTGCCAGTATTTGTCCCGTGCATAAATTTTATCTGCAGCTATTTGATATTCACTGCTCTATCAGATGCAAACACTGAATAACATTTGACCTACAACCCAATTCTAGCAGAATAATTCTGGGAAGCTCTCCCTTGATAGTTAGTTTTGTCATTTGCTATTTAGCAACACTATCGTTCACCCTACACATTGCTCATCCATTTCACTGGGATACTCCTTTCAACACTATGTGTCATGAAATCAAATGTTTTCTAAAAATCTATTATATCTAGGTGGCTACATTTAAACAACCAAACTTCTAATTACCAAGGATAAAACTGGTTTTCAAGAGTCCTGTCAAAGAGCATCTTCTACATTCCTATCCTTTAATTATCTACCAAGTGAATCAAGTTCCTATTCTTTTGACCAGGTCTGATGTCAGGCCCACCAGCCCATCATTAGCTGCACCCTCACTCTGTTCTTTTTGAACTCCTGGTATGAGCCCACAGATTTGGCATTTCTGACTCATACATGCTTGGTTAACATTTTAAGACTCCTGAGAGCAAATTAACATTAATGGGAGGGAAGTTCTACTTCCTGTCCTGCCCATTCAGAAACTTCAGAGGATTCAAGAAACTGACCTTTTGAAGAGGTTTGGGGTGAAAGAAATAGAATTGGCACCAGTCTCCAGCGCTGCAAAAGGAGGCTCATCTCCCTTGTCCTCCTACAAACCACATTTCCAAGACACATTCTGGCTCAGCCACTCACCAGGCAGGTAGGCAACTCCACTCCTAAGCACTGCTGGGTTCACATCCTTGACTAGGGTAGGTGCAAACTGACCACCCCAGGCAGTTCCAGAAGTTGGGGATGTTGGGGGAGTAACAGGTGGTGAAGTCTCCTCCAGGGCACTGCTTTTACTCACTGCTTTCAACACAGCTGGGCCAGTTGCCTCTTTTCTCATCTCTGTCTCTTCTGACATCATCCCTGTAAGACAAGCAACAAACAGAAGCTCAAACAGAGTTCTATCCAAAAGGTCCCAGGTAAATACCAGACTGGGAAGAGATGTGCCCCCAGCCCAGCACTCTGCAGCTCCTCCAGCCCTTTAGCCAGCAGCATGCATGTTCCAAAACTGGTTATAACATTAATAGTACTGTAATTCTAAAAAAAGAAAACAATTTATTGTGAAGTTTGCAAAGCATAAAAGCTCAATTCAGATCAGGATTACTGCAGTCCAAGTCCTTCTTAAAGGTAACATATCAAGCAGTACATGTCTGCTCACAGCCTGGGAGTCTGGCACAGCACAAGTCCCTGGCTGAGCTCCAGCAGCCAGAACATGCTGGAGTGATAAACCAGCTTCTGACAGGGAGGGCTGCTCCATCAGGACAGAATTACTCCCTCAACACCACTTTCAGATTAGTTCCGAAAATATGAAGTCAACTGGAGGCTGACAAACCAGCTGGAAATTAGCCAAAGAGACCTTGTTCTCCTTGTCCAGCCTTTTTTAATTAACATTTCATGTGAAAGTCAAAAACCCATTTAAAAACACTGAGGAACAGGATGATTACACCAACCAGTTCCTGCTCAAGAACTGCAGAAAATGCCTCCTTTGTCTGACACCTCAGCTCTGAAGCACAAGTTATCAGAATCAGTTAATTCTAAAATTAAATACCTTGGCTATACTTGGAAACTAAGGTTAGTTCTATCAAGTTTCAATTTTCATGTAAAATTATGTGGAAAGAAGGAAAAAGGTATCTAGCCACTGTGCAAGAAGTATTATTCCCCATTTCCCAACATCACAAGAATCAGAAGCCAACAGTACATCTTCAATAATAGATCTTTAGAATCCTAAGTACACAGCTAGGCTATCCCTGTGCTGGCAGAAAGGTAAACTAAATATATACTGATACTTCAGTATCAACTAACAAAAATACCAACATTTCTTTAGGAAAATAAGAGTGGAATATTTATTTGCTTGCTATGAAGTCAGGCATTTTAATTGCTACTTAAAATTTACTTCAACCATCCTACCTTCCTGCTGCATCAACAATGTTGACACTTGACTCAGTTTATTTACTAACAGATTCCAATACTTCATTAAAGAGCAGGACCAGGAACAAAGCAGTCCTTGAAGTGGCTTTCAATACAAGTTTTAGCAGTGAAGGAGATTTACAGGTTGAGGCTTAGCCCGAACTGCTTTCAAAATTGCTAAAATGGGCGAGAGAAGTGCCCTGAGCAGCATGGCTCACTGCAACCAATCATCCAACAGTGGGGAAAACTAGGAGGAGCTCGTGGGCTCTGCACCATGGAGGGCATGATAGAATAGCTGCTCATTCCTCTTTGGTAACACCCTGATTGAGGAGCATCCCTGGGATCCAGCTTGGCATCTGCTGCATTTGGCCACATCAGCTGCTGTGATGGTTTCAGGGCTCTGCCCAGCTCTGGGCTGTACCAGAGCCCCACTCTGCTCCTAGGGCTACCTCAGCCTCCACTTCCCAGTGATGCAAGAGGTCATCCACTTCAGACAACACTGATACATCTTCCTGAAGCAGCATTTTACAGGGGTACAGATCTCCTGCAGAAAGAGCATCTTGAACATCACAGTCACTGAAGTGGTGCCCAAAGGTTTCACATTAAGAGCTGGTAGACTTTCCAGGAGAACACCTTATCAATGAGCTGTAAGGCCTGCTAAGAACTACCCAGTTTGTAGTAAACGGGTCTGCATTAAATGACAAAAGCCTGCAAAGAGGACCAAAATGAGAGATTTAAAAAGGACAAGAAACGGAACATAGCTGTGTTCCACATAGGTTACACACCAGGGCAAGAGAAATACATAAATACATAAATACATAAATACATAAATGTGACAGTCCTGCCTTGGATATCTGTTAGGAATGAGGCAGCAGCTCCCAAAAGGTAGGAGAGAAGCATTTTGTTCAGCCCACCACACACAGTCATGGTACCAGGGCTTTTCAGCCTTCACATCTTGCCCCAACAAAACTCTTCCCTGAGCTCCTGCAGCCCAGCTCAGACCTGCAGGTGCCAGCTCTCCCAACAGGCCCAAGCACACTGTTTGTTATTTGCAATCTGGGGCGGAGGCACTCACTAAAGCGGAAATTGAAGAATGTGGAGGATTACATCTAAAAGCAAATTGAGAACAGGGACATCTGAATTTGCCGTGCTTGCAGGTTCCACCTTTCCCCGAGGTCAAGGAAGTGGTAGAGGAGGATTTGCTTGTGTGCATTTCAAAGAGACATTAGCATTTTCCTTGCAAACTGCCCCAGCACCAGTATCACCTGTGCTAACATCAGGTAGTAACTGGGACCAGGAACGGAATGCCCTAACAGGTGCTGCTCAATATGCCCCAGTGTGGCTTTTCAGCCTGTTTCTTGAATATCAAGATATTTTCCACCCACAAAATAGAGGAATTCTTTCCTTTAGATGTTAGTCATTAGGAAAAAACAGCAGTCACATAATCTGTGAATGGAACCAGTGAAAATTTTAGGTCACCAACTCAAAACAGTTCACATTTGACTTCAGACATTTTATACTCTATTTGTGCACAAAATAAACTCACTGAGAATGGAAGTGAAGGGAGAGAGTTAAGGGACAAGGAAAAACCTGCAGACACAGCAAACTCAGATGCCCCAGTTCTGAACATGTATTTTGACACAATCTACAATATCTGCTGTAACAAGCAAGCTCCTCCACCTCACACAGAGCAAATTGTGTCTCTGCCCACCACTGCTGAGGTGTGAACTTCAGATCTGAATTGACCCAGTAAAGCTGAAGTTTTATTGTTATTTATAGTTTAGGCAAGATACACAGAGTTTCCAATCATAGTAGCAAAATGACCTCAACAAGACACAGAGAATTTAACCTACAAAACTGCCTTGCTGGAAAAATAGAGCCCATTTGTAGGACACTTGCTTTGCTTTGTAATTTTATCTCTGAATTATCTTATAAGTACATCTCTGAGGGTTTAATGGGGCTAGATAAGGGGATAGCTTGTTTGGATCTCAAAGCAATCAAATGTAATTGAATGGATTAAGCTTTTTATAGTGCCAGTTATAGTGTTTAAGAAATACTGCCAGCATTAACAGATACTTGAGCTGCCCTTTACCATAAAGAGTTTATTTGGTTAGTTGGGGTGGTTTTCCTGGCACTTTAGATTGTTTCTTTTGCTTTACAAGCACTGAGATAACAAGGTTTGCTTTTCTCTTAAACTGTAATGCCCAAGTTTACCATCAGCATACTTGAGCCACGAATGTCACTTATTTCAGCCAAATCCCCAGAATCATTTGTATTGTCTTTCATTAAAAACAACCTCTGTGTGTACCCCAGAGGGGTGCATCACTGCTGAAATCTCCAGCAGCAGCCAAGATTTATTCTTTGGACCAGTGAGAACATCATTCTTATAACAAGTTGGACCTGGCTAATTTTAGACAGAAGAGATGGGAACACTGGACTCATGAGCAAAGTGTCCACCCAGCACTAAACACAGACTAGGTGTTCCAAGACCTAGCATGAAGCATGAAGTCAAACCAGGTTCAGCTTGGCCAGGGGAATGGATACCCACAGCATGGTTATTTCCTGGCATATATCCCCCAAGTCTCATAGATAGGCAGAAAGTGATTTTTTTTTTCTGCTCATGGTGATAGACACTCAGAAAGACATGCACTGCAGGAATAAAAACTTTTGAGCTGACCCCTCCATTTCACACAAGAGAAATGCTTGTCACTTCAAAAGTATCAGAAGTGCCTGGCAACTCTGGGCTTGCCTAACTACGGAATTAAATTGGTATGATGCAAATGTTAATGAAATTTTATTTTAATCAATGGACACTGATTTAGCTCCATCAGGAGGTCACGAAGACATCAGGTAAAATGTGACTTTTGGACACTTGAGAAGCAGGTGTACATGCAGTCAAATGGAATCATGCTACAGCTTTTGGCCACATAATTTGAGACCAGGACAAGCATTACAGTGGCAGTACGTCCTAAGACAACCAGATCTGCATGTGCTGCCCCAGAGGGTCAAACATGCTCTAACAACACAGCTCTGTACCTCAATCCTTTCAAGAGTCCTCACTGCAATATTTCAAGCTGGGTAATTTTCCTAGCCAGGGGTCCCAGGGAATGAGAGCTGTTGAACTGGAATGGCATGTTCCAGCCGCCCCCGCCGCACACCCGCTCCTCTGTGAGATCTGCATATCGAGCTGCAGCTTTCCAGACTCAGCAGAGCAAGGCAAAGCCCACACCGGGCCCATGTGGTTACACACTGCCTGCCTACAGTCTGGTGCAAAAGGCACACACCTGGATTACCCTCTCAGTTCCTCCTGCAGTAGCACAGCTCCAGCTCAGGAACCCAAGCATCAAGAAATCTTGGTAATACCTGCTTGAACATTCAATCTGAGTTGAAGTTAGATGCTTAATTTCTGTACTCTTCCACTCAAGTTAAACAGCTCCTACTTGAAACATAAATGGAGCTGAAGAAAGCATGCCGGAGGGGAAGGCAGGGAAGAGGGGGAATCCTCAGCTCTGCAGTTTGCTGCCTAAATCAGTTATCAGCATGTACATTTGCTGATCTTCAGGTCATGTTACACAGCCAGTATTTTACTGTGGCATCCACTGCTGCTTCCTCTTGCCCCAGCCATCTTCCTAAAGCCAGTTTTCAATTATGAGAGACTTGCACAGTTAGACAAGTCTCACACACTCTGCACATCATGAATGTAGCAGGAGGAGGTCACCACCAATCAGATTAACTGAAATTAAAAAGTTCTTCCAATGGAATTTGGTTCTGTACCAACATAAATTTGCAAAGAATTATTAAGCAAAGTACCACAATAAACTCACCTGTGAAGAGAAAGCTAACAAAAAGTGATCATTTAATCACTTCCCAGTATTTTGTGCTATTACCCCAAAGCCTCCCAGATGTATTCATCAAACCCTGCCTGACAAGTAGTATTTAAGCAGTACTCCTTGAGGACTTTGCTTTCAATCCATGTTACCAAACACAAGCACACAAACATCAATGGCTGTACCTTTAGGAGATGATGCCCCAGAAGCTGGCTCTGGCTGGGAGTGCAGAGTGGCAGGCTCTGTATGCTCCTCAGCAGGTCCTGAGGACAGTGGTCCACCCTCCAATTCCTCTTCAATGGATTCCAGTGTTTTTGAAGCTGTAGTCTTCAACCTTTCCCTGTAAGAACTTTCCTGGTTCTCTACCTGTCCCTCCAGGTTCAGCACAGAGTTCTCTTCACTTTCACTGCCATGGTTTTCCAGTCTTTGTGGTTCCTCAAACCTCCCTCCAGACCTACAGGTTTTGAACAAACTTGAGTCTTCTTGTGCATCAGCAGCCAACAAGTCACCATTATTTAACTGCTCTGCCATCTGACTCCCCTCTGCTGACAGGGCAGTTTGGAGTATTTCGGCTTTTTCAGCCTTTTTATGCTCTTGCTCTTCACCATCTGACAAGGTTCCATCTGCTGGAGCTTTCACAGAACAGTGACTGTGATTAGTCTGATTTTCATCTACAGTCAACATTTCTTTAGACTCTTTCACTTCCTCTTGGCTGTCGCTTCTTCCCACCTCAAATTCATCTACTTCTCCTTGGTTCCCTTCTGGAGGATTTAATGGAGAACTGGTATTTGCTTCGTTATTGCTGCAGCAAGCACTTACATCTGCCATGCCCCCTGAAGGAGAGCCACTCTCCCCACCCACATCTGAATTCTCAGGCAATGTAGTGGCCTCCACTGGCTCAACAGTTCCACTGACACCCTGGCAAGAGACATCAGAACCTTCCTTTAGTGTGCAACATGGTCCCAGAGGCCCTAGGACAGGTTCAGAAGCATCCAACAGTGTCACCTCCTTTTGACCCTCAGTCAGTGGTTCTGTATGTATCCCCAGCATCACTCCCTCTTCAGCAGTAGTAGAATCTAGAATCACTACTGGGCCCTGCTCCAATGTTTCAACACCAGCATTTCCACTAGGTCCATCTCTCTCTCCCTTCATGTTTCCAGGGGCACCAGGCACTTGTGCTTTGAGGCAGACAGCATCTCCAGCACACACATCACTGTAGCTGCACAGTGCACATTGCCAATCCAGTGAGTGTTCACTGTGAGTCTCCTGCTCTGCAGATGAATCCTCTGCATGGCAAGCAGGAGGCTCAGCCACAGGAATGTTATCACCCATACTTCCAGGATCAACTGGTAGCAGCTGACCTTCTGGAGACAGTTCTCCATGTGCCATCACTTCGTTGCCTTCCAATGGAGTAACATTTTTGAGAAATTCTGTAGAAGTGCTCAGAGTGTCCATTTGACAGTGCTCCTTCTGCATAAGTGCTGACTGAATTAAGTTCTTGGAGTAGGTGCTGTCTTGTATGACAACAAATCTGTGCTTGCCTTTAGATTCATTCACTCGTGCCCTGGGCTGAGTTAGATAACTTAATGCCAGAGACTGGGTTAAAGATCCTGTTTGTGACCCAAACCTGGGCAGTGAAACTTCTGCCAGCTCAACGTACTCCCCTTCAATGTCACTCCCCAAGTCCTCTTCAGTCACAGGACTTGTACAGACACCATTGACCAGAGCTTCCTTTAATTGTGGAGCTGTGCTGCTAATGACAGGATTGTCTCGATTTGGGTTTGGTTCCTGTAGACACTGAGACCTCAGGTCTGGTGAACTGCACTCAGTACGGTCCGTGGGGAGACACAAAATTGAACGTTCCTCTGTTATTTCTGGAGAGATGATATTGTTTTCAATTATTTTTGGTTTATTTATAAATTCAGGATTAACCACTTTATCCCAGGGGACACGAAATATTTTGTCATCAGTGGTTAGTAAACAATTTTCCAGTGCTATGCCCATCCGCTCTCCATTGAACGTACTCAACCATTCCAGAGTAAAAATAGAGGTATATGAAACTTCTGGAATCACCACTTCTTCTACATTATGCTTATCTTTTCCCAAACATTTCACTACAATTCGTGGAGGCTTCTTCAGAGAGGGGACCACCTGCAGGTAGAAGTCACCAGGCTTC
This sequence comes from Catharus ustulatus, assembly GCF_009819885.2. NCBI lineage: Eukaryota > Metazoa > Chordata > Aves > Passeriformes > Turdidae > Catharus > Catharus ustulatus. The sequence goes on along the minus strand of NC_046231.1, from coordinate 14,489,833 downwards.
AAGATTCGCCAGTCAATGGAAGCTAGCTGGATTATAATCTTCTCTTGAATGCACAGGGGCCAGCCCGCATGGCGAAACAGCAATCCGCAGTACGGAGCCTGTGGAGACAAGAGAAAGTGTTTGCAGCACCAGCAAAACATCTCAGCTCAAGCTTCTCAGTAAGAGAGATCAAGGAAACAGATTAATTTAGGGTTTTTGGTTATTGGTATGGGTAAGTCTTTCACACTAAGGTCTTCTCTTTAAAAGGCAGGAATAAGAAAAACTATCAATAGGAGGTTACCTATGCAGAACAGATGGACACAAGTTACACTGGGAGGCTGCAAACTCCCAGTAAGGGAAGAAGACACTGCAAAGACAAAAAAGGAAATAGAAAGCAGCAAATGAAGAAAGCACAGCAGAGCCACAGAGAAAGAAGGTAAGTGCCATCAGCAATCTTCAAGGAACCACATTTAACACACCAGCAATTTCCTCACACCCAAAACACAGCAGCACTCAGGCCATGCCTTAGACAAATCCCACCCAAGTAAAAGAACTGAAGTTTCATGGCTGAACTGACTTGACTCAATTATTTACAGCTTTATCACAACTTCAAAAAAATAATTTCAGTGCTTTGAACTAGATTCTGTTTGGGTAAGATTTAAATTAAGCCATGATCTAAGCCATCAATTCCACAATTAATTTCACCTTTTTCTGTACAACAAGGCTTTAGATTCAATTAATTCAAGTGTTTTGTCAGAGAAACCAGAGAACTGAAAGGAACTTCCTGGATCCTCACACACCTTCAGACAACAGTTACTGGCATAAAGCAATTTCCTTATGTTCATCAAGCCTTACCTTCAGCCCCACCAGATTTCTAACTCTCCTCGCACCTGAAGCAAAGTTGCTCACAGGTTTGGAAACCCAAATCATCCTTCAGATTCAGTAATCCCTCCTCCTCAAACCTGTATTTCCTGGATGTGTTCCCATTGCTTAGAGTTATTAACCCATGTCACATGACCTTAGCATGTCTACTTTCATCATCTCCTCGGTGTGCCTGAAGTATCTCCTTTGTAATGCCCACTTCTTTTTCTTAAAAACCATTTGTTTATTGTGCAAAGCGTTCCAAAACACTGTCTGTAATGGCACCAGCACTTCCCAAATGGGCCAGGAGCATCTCTTAAAGCTAAGATCCCACTTGTCTGCCAGTCATGCCCCCACAGTATCTACTGGTTTTTCTCTTCAAACTGATGAACTCCAGCTCAGAACAGAAGCTCTGCCTGCCACTTTGTGGAGGCACATCCTTGCCCTCTGAGTCCACCATCACAAAAATTTAAGTACAAAGTTTTAGAGCTCATCTTATGCAATGCATTTATGACCCTCCTCTTCCAGGTTATTGTTTGTGTGTCCCAGGCTGGTCTCACCACAAACATGCCATACATACTCTTACTTTTTATGCCAAGATCATGGATGAAAAGCACTGCGTGTTTCACGACTCCTGCCTCCAACTGTTTTCCCTGCAGTAAAATTCCCTCCCTTTCACCAGTCTGTAGCCATCTTGCAATTCTTGCATAAACCTCAATCCCTCTGACACAGTAATTAATCTTCCATATGACTCCATAATAAATCTTTTATGGCAGAGATTAAACAATGAAACTTACCCCTCTAGAGAGAGCTGGTTTATTGAAAAGGCTGCTGTGACACTACCTGCCATGGAGCAAACCACATGAAAACGTTATTCAGTTTTTCATGGGTCAGTTAATTCAGTCCTTGCTCAGTACATGATGTTGTAGGCTCAGCTTGTTCTCTGTTACTAGCCCTGACTTAACAGATTTAATAAAATCCCTGTTACCAGACATTCAGCATTATATGGTAACTTCTTCCATATTCCAGGACAGAGACCTGCCAGTCCTATTTCTTTGACACAGTCAAGTTCAGTCATAGCAGTTTTACTTCTTTTCACATATTGCTACTGCTCTACTGATGCACCTACACCCTGTATCACCACAAAACTGAACCTTACTTTAGTTTTAATTTACTTGAAAGATCACATTAATGTTACCTTTCTATTCTAACCTAGACTCAGAGCAGACTGACCTCCTCTTCTTTCCTCTATTAAGTTAGAACCAACAAGCCCTATAAGCTAACACAGTTGCTTGTCCTTCCCTGAAAGGCACAGCTAAGCTGAGCACTCTGATGTTCTCAGGCTTTCTGATCTGCCTCTATCAGTAAGTTTCTTTCATCCACAGTAGAGTTAAACTCAGCAAACCAAGACCACCTCTTGCAGCAGCTTACACAAGCTGCTCCTGGCTCCAGCTGGTCTTAGGCTAAATGTACTTCATGGACTTTTATATCAAGTTCAAGACTCCCACAGCATCTCAGTCAACAAAGCTTATGGCTCGTACAAAATACACCAAGTATTTTGTACATGAGTTTTAAACTAGAGTAATTTGCAGTTTTCCAGAAGAGACTGTACCATTGCACCACACCAACCCTTCTCCCATTACAATATACACTAGCAGGTATATTAAGGCCAAGGGCCTGTACCAAGGGTCTTTCAGGGGAAGAAGAGGGAGACAAAGATCAGTTCCCAAGCTATTATATAGGACTGAAAAGCGAAAGACACAATCAGCAACAGCATAAACATAAAGCTGAATTCCATCAGCACATACTTGACATAGAGATTCTGTTAAAATTTGGATGCAGAGTAACCCACTGGAGGGCCATTCATATACTAAGAAATTCAAAACTCAACCTCACTGCTTAGATGCTTACTGGTCTGCTACTGACTCATAATGAGAAAACTCAACAACAAAATCACCAAAATGCAGAATGCATTTAAGTTCCTGAAAATCCCTACAAAGCCACAGTCTAAACTGCATCAGGAGCCAGAGTAACATCCAAAGCAAGAATGCAAGTCCTATAATAGCCTAAACATTACAGAGCTTTAGAACTTTAGAAGTGGAGCATCCTCATGCTGCTCCTGCTCCAAAACACACCTTCAAAGGGAAGATTATGTGGAAAGGCTTATTATAGTCCCTTTAACATCTCATTTTGAGGCTCAAGGATTTGCTTTTCTCGTGTCCAAACACTACCCAACCAAACCAGGCTCATCAGAGGAGTGCCAGGAACACCCTCTACACCCAGTGGCTGCAGCCAGGAATAAAACTGCCTCTGAGGAAAGAGTTGGGCACCAATGACAAAAATGGCACAAGAATGGAATCTTCTAGAGCTAGAGATGGTTAAGCTGGAACAGACCATTTAGGCCAGGATGTTGCCTCAAGGCCAGGGACAAAACCCGGTTTTTAACTCTGCTAAGCAAAGACAGACCCTTCTTGGAACACCCCTTCCAGTCCCTGAGGAATCACACACAGGCTGATGATTTTAATACATCCAGCTAAAGCCCATGAACTTGTCTAACATCTCATGAAGCCATTTACACCTTTTTCACTGCAGAGGCTGAAAAAAGATCTAGTGCTCTCAAGACTTTTTACTGTAATTGTTCAGACACGAGTTAATCCTTTTCTCTCTAGTGTGTTTAGGAAATGATCACACAAAGCATCTCAACTACAAACTAAGAAGTGTTACTTTTGTTTAGACTTTCTAAAAGGCAGCCAAGACTTTCAAAAAGCAATTAGTAAGAAACAATCCCCTGTGATTTCAGACTGTAAGGATGAAGGCACATACAGTGGAGGTTTGGGGAAGAAGAGACCACAGCAAATGAAATAAATTTCATAAATAATAAATTTAAAAGATCAAACAAGCAGACTTTTAAATATAATATAGAATAACCTGGACCCAACTCTAAAGAGGGTACAAGGTACATAGAGGTGCCCTTGATCTCCTTGTACTACCACTCTGGAAGTAAAAAATCATCACAGCCAGAAAAAGTCACAACCAAGCAAGAAGGGATATTGCTGACCAGTCTCCCAGGCATTTCACATTTCACCAAAAGCCCCCAGTACCTAATGCTAAGCCCTGTGCAGCCCTCCCTAAAGGCAGCTGCCCAACCAACCCCACATCTTGTGGGTACCAGGCAGGCCAGGCAGGCCTCCAAGCAGAACTAGTGTCTCTGCATCACTTCCCCAAACTGTGCTACACAGGCAGGACAGCCCCAGCGGGCAGGCTTCCCCCTCCCACAGGGCACCCCACGCCTCCATCACCTGAGCCCATGCATCAGGCCAGCCTGGAGTGGGCCACCAGCACCCTGAGCTCTTCCAGTGCCCACATCATACTTCCCACATCAGGATCCCAACCTCCCACTGCCCTGATCTCTCCCTCCTCAGGACACCCAGTGCCCACTGCCCTCATCTCTCCTTCCTCAGGACACCCAGTGCCCACTGCCCTCATCTCTCCCTCCTCAGGACACCCAGTGCCCACTGCCCTCATCTCTCCCTCCTCAGGACACCCAGTGCCCATCAGCCTCATCTCTCCTTCCTCAGGACACCCAGTGCCCATCAGCCTCATCTCTCCTTCCTCAGGACACCCAGTGCCCATCAGCCTCATCTCTCCCTCCTCAGGACACCCAGTGCCCACTGCCCTCATCTCTCCCTCCTCAGGACCTCCACCTCCCACTGCCCTCACACCTCTCCGCCTCAGGGCCCGGCACTTCCGCGCCTCGTGCTCCAACGTCCCTCCAACAGCTCAACCGAAGCACCCTGCCCGTCAAGGCGGCCCCGCGTTCCTATTGGCTGCTGCAGCGCCGCTGTCCCTCCCATTGGCTGCCGGGCGGCTGAGCCCGCCCCCCCGCCACACCCGTGTCCCACCCGCAGCGCCCCGAGGCCCGCGCGGCCCGCGGTGGGTGCGCGGTGCTTCCGCAGCCCCTGCCCCGAACAGCTCCGCTCTGGGACAGCAGCACTGTGCGCCCAGCTCACTGCTGCTCTCCCTCCCTCCCCGTCACCGCCTCACCTGCCCAAGGAACTGCTGGCCGCTCGGAAGCTGCCGGGATCTCGAGGAGTGGGGAAATTGCTACCTTGGCTCCTTGAGCGAGGGCGGTGTTTTGGGGAAAGCCGTGAAACGTCTTGAAATAATTACCAGTTTGTACAAAGGAAAAGCCTTTTGCGTCTTTAAAGGGGAAAAACACACGACGCACCATAGAATTAGAAGCTCCAGTTACAGATGCTGATGGAATAACATTTATTCCAGTGTTCAGGGTGGGAGAAAGCAGCAAGGTCATGGACCACCTTGGATCCTCCTCGACTCAAAGACGGCTGGCACCAAGCTGGAGGCTGGTGACAATATGGGGCGACAAACACTGCACTAAAACACACTTTCCAAGTGCCTAGCTCACATGGAGCCATCCTATGTGATGGGTCTGTCCCCCAGTACTTCATTTCGTTGAAACAAATTCATAACTATTTGAGCCTCTATTCCATATTTTTCCTCCTCTGAGAAATTCCTTGCCCTCTACCATGAAGACTTGAATTAAAAGCCTGGCCACACACCCCCTTAGCATTCAGAGACAAAAAGGTTAGAACAAACCCACATTTTAGGTTGTTTAGGCTGGTTGGGTTTTTTTCATGTTGCAGACTTCGAGCCAAGTTTTGTGATGGAGGTGTTTGACTCATCGTTTCTAACATTTTAGACTCCCAACAGCAAAGCACGTTAATCTTGGACTCGTTCTGGCAGTAAATGTAACGTGACTCCTCGGGGCTACTGAGCCTTGTGACCGTTCCAGCAACCATCAAAGGGGAGCTGGAGTTCTGGGAAAAACACCGACTGGCAGCATTTCGCCCCGCACGTCATCCTGCCAGTGGCAGGAGCCCGACAGCTTCATCCACAGGGCCGGGGAACAGCTGGGGTCAGAGGCCAACCCAGTCAGCCACATCTAGCAAACACTTGGCTAAACCTCTTCCTGTGAATCCCTTACACCCTTTGGTGTTCCTCATTATGGAAAGGGAGAACACTGTTCCACACCTGAGCTCTGATCTCTGAAGGGTTAAGCTTCAACAACAATTTCTGAACTGTTTCCTAATTGTCTGCCTGCCCTCCCACCTAGGCTGCCATACACACTCAAGCGCTTTTTGCCAGCCGTTTTGCATACGAGAGCAGAAAGAAAACTCTCCAAGAAAGCCTTCACAGGCCTTAGAGAGCATGATGTACTCACACAGGCATCCTGCTGAATGCACTGCAGGATGTGCTTGGCTGGAATCAGGAAGTCTATGAGGTAGTGCAGTCCATCCCCACGGTACGTCTTCTCCACCACATCAAAAACTTGGCACAGAACGGTGGCTGCGGTAGCCTCAAATGGAGGGTAGAGTGCTGATAACGTACTCTGAATGCAGCCGTCCAGCGATTCCGAGTCCTGCCGAGAGACAAAGCGTTAGTGGTACCAGGGCACGATTTGCCCAACACCCAGGAGCACGGCCATCTCCAAATGCAGGAGGAACGAAGATCAAAGCAGCCAAGTGCTGTCCCTTCTAGCTTCTTTTGGCACCAGCGATTGCAGGTAAACACAAAAAAGCTCTCCCAAAGCAGGAGTGGAGTGCTCACAGAGTGCTGCGCACAGCGGCGAGAATTCCCAGCTTTTGCTTACGCAGCAAGTCCTTCTCCGGCGTGCGCGGGGTGGGGCGGCTGCTGTTAGACCACACCGCAGCACGTGAGTGCGTGTGAGACAGCCATGGGGTGGGAGCATCACCAGCCCCCTGGTTTGGGTACACTCCATGCTGGGATAAGGGGAGTTGCAGTAGGGTGAAGCTCCTCAGCCTTCTGTGCTCTGGAGTCCCAGTACAGGATAAGGTGCCAGAGCTGTTTGGTTCTGTGGAAAGTCATTCACCAATGTGTTTGCGTCTCATGAAAGGCTCTGCTCCAGGAGCCAGGAATTTTCTGCAGTTCGAGATGCCTCACACCAGGATTCACACAACACGTGTGAACAGGGATGCCTGTGGTCCCTGAGCACACCCATTGATACCTAGGATGCCTGTTCAGGGGATCAGAGGCAATGGATTGCCTCTATCCACCTCCATTAGGGAGAATCTGCCAGCCAGAGCCTGCCCATAGTGTCAGGACCAATTCCAATGCTGGAGGCCAAATTCTGAGTTATTGCATGGGTGTAAATCAAGAGAGCTTGCCAAAAGCTAACAATAAAAAAAAAAAATGTATAAAGCTGTACATATCTGGAGAGAGGATCAGGATCGCTCCTTTCTTTTCTGTTTTAGAGGGGATCCCTTGGGCTAACTTACAGCCAGTGGGAGTAAGTTTTGCTACAAAACCAAATGAAAGTTTACTCAGGTGTCTGGCCAGATCCTCATCTGATCTAAATCCACCTCCTTTCACTAGAGACCAGAAATGCACTTCAGCTGCTGACCCAGAAGCCCTACAGCCTCCTGTAGAACAGGAACAACTGCATGGACATGCCTGAAAATACACTTCAGTCCCACAGCAAGATTGGGAGGGAAAGTTAAATAAAGCAGTGCCACAACAGCTTACACCACAACTGGGGAACAGTAGAAGAGGTGATCAGGAGGAAACAAACAGTTTCACTGCTTCCACTCCATGGCAGTACATCACTGCAGATACCTGAGAAAGTTCAACAGTCTCAGAGCAAGCCTGAACTGACCTGCAGCCCAGCAGAGATGATGATCCTCACACAAGCCTTCCCATCTCTTGCAGCTTAACAATCTCCAAGTTCCTCCTTTAGAGGGGTGGGTGTCTAAGCACGATATAAACTCCCTGTTGTGATGCAAAGCCACCTTGTAGGACAGCGTGTGGGACTGCCCAGGAGCAGTAAGGACGCCCAGGTGATGCCTCCACAATCCCTGCCTGCAATGAGCTGGGAGAATTACAGTGACAGGCAAAGCACACGCTGCCTGTGGGACAGCACTGCTTCCTTACCTTTTCTGCTGTTTCTCCTGATGTCAGCAACAAGCAAGACTAGATGGCAGCAGGCTCCTAAAGTGTCCACACCTTTCCTAAGAGACCAGCTGCCTCCTGCAATGCTCAAGTCCAATGCAACCACATAAACAGAGGTTAAGGAGCTATTTTTCATATGCGTAGAATCATAGATTATCCTGAGTTGGAATTCCTAATCCAATATTCTTAACCCAAGAATTCCAAAAGAGTCCTGTGTGCGCACACTCAAGCGCTGAATTCTAGGGATGAGCATTTGACCCCCAATTCTAAAAGAAGGAGAAGGCTGTTTTAAGCTCTTTACTTTCCATTCAGAAAAATAACAACCTCTGGTGATACCAACATGTCCCAGCAAGTGCCTGTGACCTTGTCAGATAAAACTGCCCTTCACACAGGTGCTGACCCACCCCATCAGTCACCTTCTTGGGCACTATCATAGTAGCACTGCTGCTGGCAGCATTTGACAACAATCTCCCTCTGACCCTCCACAGCCCACAAGTTCAAAATATCAGTCAAAACCAGCTGGGGTTGGTTCTGCACCATCTTCTGTCCCCATGCCCTGTTTGAGCAAAATTCTTTCAGATATCAATCCCTCCCCAAAATAAATTTGTTAAGTTCACTGTTGCAAATAAAACAAAGAAGTCAAAATATTTGCACATGAGTCAGTGCATTGCTCTAAGGTTCTCACACCATTCCTGCTGCCTTAGCCTTCACAAAACAATTATTAACATTGGCACCAAATCAAAAATCCTTTATATGGTTAAAATAAACCAGGTCGTACATTATCCTTCCTTTAGTAAAATACAGAATAACCATAGCCTGTAGCCATTGCAGAGTGCAGTGCTGACTGCACTCCTGAGCACAGAGGCTTTATCTCCCTCTGGCTAGATTATAGCACAAAGCCATGATAGCTGTGTAGGTTTCTAAGGGATAGAGAGAAGGTTTCAACCACTGCCTTTTGGTAAAAAGACATGTTTGCACCAATCTCTGTTAATTCTGCATGAAGTAGATTCCCACATCCCACAATGGTGCATGGGATTGTAGCACCAGCATCCTGGGGAGGCTACAGAATGAGGTACAGAATGAGGCTACAGAACACAGCAGCCTCCACGTGCTGCAGATGAATGTGGAGCTCACACTACTTTTCAGCTCCCACCCAGGATGGTCATCCAGGAATAGCTCCTGCCTGGATGGAGGGCAAAACAGGGCAATGCCTCAGAAGCCAAATTGAAAATACAGAGGGTAGAACATGGAAGAGCTTGGAGCCTCCAATGGCAACAGATTGTCCTTCAATAAGGGACTCATTAACCCAGCTCACAATCCTAGGGATAGGGCTGCTTATTTGCACTAATTAACTTCCCAGATTGCAGAGGGGCTGGAAGAAAGCACCTCAGCCAGGACTGCAAGAGGCCTCGTGGCTGCTGTGGAATGCCAGAGCACAGATGGGCAGCCTCACACATCCAGCCTGGCTGCTGTGCATGTGGAGGAGACAGGATCTGCAGGCACAGGTAACTCATACAAACCAGAGAAAGAGATAGTGCCCTGTGGTCCTGGGGGTCATAAACCTGAAGTCTAGAGCCCATCTCACCTACATCATGGAATCATAGAATGAGTAAGGATGGAAGGGACCACTGGGGGTCATCTAGTCCAACTTCCCTGCTCCAGAGTGGCCTAGACCATGCTAGGAGTCCCCTAGACCCCTGCAGGGTCCCCTAGAGCATGTTATTCCAGAGAGTTTTTTAATATCTCCAGAGATGGAGGTTCCACAATCTCTGGGCAACTTGTTCCAGAGGTTCCATCCTTTATCTCAAACAGGCAACATAACCCCTGTAATAAAGCAGGCATAAGGAGAAACTTTTGTGATCTGGGATAAGTGAACTGCACCTGGAGAAAAGGAGAACAAGCTAAACTAACAAGCATCCATGGAGGGGACACTCCTGCCCCAGCACACTTCCACTACAACCGGCCCACAGTGGTCCCCAAGAGCTGGCAGAGCCTGCTGAAAAAAGCAGCCTCCTTCAGGGACTGCACATTTCAAACTTCCCTGCTTCCAACACTGTTGCCACATCCCTCTCACAAGAAAGGTCCTGGACATGTGCTCCTTTTCAGCCACTGGGCACAAACACCAACAGGAACACTTTCCAAGCAAGCCAGAGAGCATCTCCACAAGCAAAAGGAATCTTGGAATTCAAATGATTCTTTGTCAATAGCACAGGAGGACTAAAAAACTCCAGCTCACTTCCACCACTCCACCACACCTCCCAAAAGAGAAACATGCTTTTAAAATAACTCCTCTATAAATCAAGGCGCTAAATAAAGCCCAGGTTAAGGTCATGTCCGGCCAAACTGGCTTCCACCGCTGCTCAGCTGAGACCAGCTGCAGGGGCTGGAGCACAGGGAGGGAAGAGGAAAGCACCACATGGGGATGGGATGGGATCCATGGGCTGGGCTCCATGGCCTGAGCCTTGTGACAGGAACAACCTAGCATGGTCCCACCCAGGAGGCCAGGGGAGCAGTGAGAATCCAGGAGGACTTCACAACTGACAGAGAGCTTTGGTCTGAACAGTGGGTGGGTGGGCTGCCCTCTCTCCCCTGCAGATCACAGGATCCACTGATGCTGTGACAAACAGAACAATACAGACTGTTGGCAAAGCCCTGCTGCTCAGCCCTTAAAGCCCCACTCCATCACAAACTGCAGCAAGAACCAGGAGTCAATCAGAAATGAGGCTACAAGTGCCTGGGCAGAAGAGAAGCCCAGCAGTTCTTGCACTCCTGCTCAGGGGACAGAGGAAGAGGAGACTGTCATGAGGCATCTGGAGTAACCAGGAGCTTCTTGGGCTTTTCTAGGTGCACCGATTGAATTTTCTGCCTACCTTTGTGGGCATGAAGAGAGCAGCATTGCAGCTCCAGCCACTGGGAACTCCTGTCATTCTACATTTCTTTCTTACTCAGGACTCAACTTCTTCCTCTTTGGGACCTATTGCTCACCAATTAAGTCTGAACCCTGGAAAACTTCCAGGGTTTGGAGAACAAAAAGTCAGCCTGCCTGAGGAGCAGAGAGGTCATCCCCAGGGCTAGACACACACTTCACACAGTATCAGAATATCTGTGCTCCTCTAGCAAGAAACAGCAACCCAAGTGGCTCAAGACAATGTAGATCAGTGCAGAGGAGGCCTGCAATGCTTCTGGACCCACCTGGGACCACAAAGCCTTGGCAGTATTTTCCCTACAACTCACCCAAGCACTTTGCTCATTTTTGCCTACAAAGTACTGAGTCTTGGTCAAGGCAAACATGAAGAGACACAGATTCTTCCCTGCTGACAGCCCAGATGCTGTCTGCAGACTACTAAAAAAGATTGTTTTGGTGAGACCAGACTAACAGTTTGACTAACCCATGACTTATGGCAGACAACGCTCCTTTTCCAGCAGGCTGGACTGGCCCATGTAACAGCTGAGGATTCATTCTGCAATAGGAATTTAGTTAAAGAACCTACATCTCCGCTTTCACAAACCTACACCCTCATTTGAGCTGCCAAAGAATGAAACTACATGTCCCAAAGTGCCCCAGTTAAATGCAGAGCTTGCCGTGGCTTGGCAGAGCAAGGAGCAGAGCTGGGCAGTGGAGCAGAGCCCGGCGAGGCTGCGAGCACAGCGAGTGGTGCCCGTGGTACACCCAGCCCTGAGTCATCGACTCTGGGCTCCCGCTCAGCAGGGAGAGCTTGCCAGGAGCTCCCGCAACTTTGCCCGTCTTCTGCCGGCTGCCCGGAGCCCGGCCACGTCCTGCACGCACCCACCTTCTCCCCTCTTGCCCAGGTGCCAAGACACGGTGCAAGGGCAGGACAGGAGAGACCAGAGTGTGCAAAGGTGAGGGGAAGAAATGACCCAACCCTCCCACATCCCAGACTGGAAAGTAGAAATAATAGCAAAACGGGGGAGAGGCAGAGCTCCAAGCAGAACAACACAGCGCCTGCCCATGGCTCCCAGCCAGCTTTGGGACTGGGGGAAAAGGAGCTCACAGCAGGCGCTGAGCAGGGCTGGGTTAGCTGGTCCCTTCGCCAGCAAAGGCTGCTGTGCTGCACCGCTTGGCTGGGGCTGCTCAGCTCTCAGCTGACGTGAGAAACCTCATTTCCAGTAAAAACAGACCTCTGGGCTTTCCATGAAGCCTTTCCACTTTCTGACACAAAGCTGAAAGACAAGCTGCTTTCCCTTTAAATAAAAGAGACGCTTCTGTGTTCAGAAAGATCTTTGGCTAAAAAAAAGGGTTGTTTTTCTGACAAAATTTGAGATTTCCCACTCCATTGCTGCGGAGAGGAGAACCCTCCCAGCCCCATTTCCTGAGCTGTTCTAATCACAGCGGCAATGAGTTCAAGAGAGAAAAATCTTCCCAGAGTAAGTGCCAGCTCCCCCCTCTGCTGCTCGCTCTGAGGCTCAGGGGGAGGCTGAGAAGAGGGCGCCTGCCTTCGGCACCCTGCCTTCCTCTCAATAAAATAATGCATTATTAAGTGGTGCAGCAATAGAGGAGGCATTCCCACTCCTGTAATTACACCACCTTCCTGTGAGATAACCAGGAACAGCTCTACCTGCTCTTTGGGCTATTGTTTTAGGTTTTTCAGGGAGAAAAGCACAGCACCCAGTTCCACTTGGGAGGCAAGTGTTTGCAGTCTCACCCAGGCCAGCTTTGCTGAAGGGCTCTACCTCCAAAAGCAAGCTGCTTTCTGCGTGCCACCATGGCATCCCTTGCAAAGGGCATGGCTGTAAGCTGGCTCAGCTCCCTGCACTGAGGCAGGCAGGACTGCTCCATAGCCTGTGGATAAACCAGCTCCTACAGCTTTGCAGGGAGTGGTGCTCTGCAGACGGAGCTCAGAGAATCATTTCCAGATGCCTCCCTCTGTTCTCCCAGCCCTACTCCGTGTTGACGCGGCTGCGGCAGCCAAAGCAGCTCCTACTGGGCAGCACACAGGATTATCATTCCAGGCACTGCAGGAAAACAAGCGCTTGGAAGCGATTAACTCATGATCTCTCATTTAATTAAACAAAGGGAAAAATGATGTATTTGCTTTTCAGCTCCGAGGTCCCTGTTCTGCGCATGCTGTAGATCTGGGCGTGCGCAGCTGGGGCGAGGCAGGCCCAAAGCTGGGTGATCTCTCCAAGCTCAGGCTTGGTTTGTTTTCACTCAAGGGGGGACCCCCAGGTTCCTTTGAAAGTGAAGCATGACCTCCTGCAAGCTGTAAGCTTTGGAGTGCACAACTACACCTTGTGCTAGGGCAAAAGGTAGGGAATAGCAGGAAACAGAGACAGACTGGTTCAGGTACATCCTGGCTCTGCACCACACTGCAGGTGGCCTAACAGAGGCATTATCATATGGCAACAGGATCAGTCACCTGAGCCTGCTCCCCAGCCCAAGACCCCTGTTCACTTGGGTCTAATACAGCACCTTCCACCTAATTCACCTTACTTCTCTCTACCCTGCAGGTTTTTGTACTCCAGCTTTTCTGAAGAAGAGATTGTAACTTCCTCCTTTGTCTGTGCAGCATCCAGCACAATATAAGAGCTGTTGACCACTGCTGGAGATTAAAGAGGCCAAAGTGGGGGTGACCCACAATCCAAGAAAGTTGTCTTTTACTCAGAGTGGGAAAGAACTGGGAAATTGAGATAAGCATTTCCTCACAGGGACATGTCTTGCTCGCTAACAAGTTCTCAATGTACTAAGCAGGAGGTTGGTCTTTTATCCATAGCAACAAATGAGCCCTGCTCTCAAAGAACAGTTACTTTCGATCAGAAATAGATCAAGGAGATGATACAGGTGTTTAAAGGGCAGCTGAGAGAACAGATCAAAGCCCTGTCCTTAAACAGACATCTTCCAGCTGAAACAAGGGCCTGCAAGTAGATGAGAAGAGCTGTGTATAAAACACCATCTTACAGCTGGACACCAGCTTATTTTGGTTTAGTTTAATCAAGGGATTAAGTCCTTAATCTGAAATAACTGTCTAAGCACAGATTTTTATTTTTTTTTAATATCACTGGCATAGCTCTAACAATACAATTAATTTAACAAGTTGTGCTCTGTGCTGCAAAGCTTTGGTTACTTTTAGAACAACGTTCTCAGAAACAGACTCGTGCTGGAAGAGGGTGAGTGCTGGCAGCCTGGTTTCACTGCCCATTGTCAGCCATGTGCACCTTCCCACCTCCTCGAGACTGCCTGGAGCTCTGCTCTTCTCTCCTGCTGCCAGACTGCACAGGCTGCCCTGCCTTGGGCACCAACACTCTGGCCATGGCACCGTATGCCACAGTCCAGCCAGGGACCTCCACATTCCAAGTGTCATGTTCCTACAACAGGCTCAGACAAGGCTTGCTAAATCCTGTTAGATATCACAGACAGAGCCAAGAATTTCACAGGCCACTTCTATACAAGTCCTGAGACCTTGCAGCCGACTCCCTTTCTTTACAGGGCTCTTTCCACAAATGCACTAAAAACCTTTTCCTCTGCTATTGAACAAAAGAAATTGCTTGAGCTCATTCACCCTATTATTAGTGACAGCATTTGCTCTGCTCTCAACTTCAGGCATTGGCATCCATCTGGCAAACCAACCCAAGCAGCAGTATGTTGTGTCCCTCCTCATTTCTGTCTAATGGGTACCAACTAACAGGGCACTCCAGGCAGATTAAAGATTTCTTTGTACCAGTGATAAAATACCTTAAGTAAATTCTTCACCAAACAGGTCAGCTCATTTTAACACCTTTTAGTCAGAGGCATTAGGCCATAGCCAGCCCCCTGTGTTCAGACACCCATCTGGGGGCATCTTATAACAGATGGGCAGCCGCCTGTGCTCAAAAAGAAAATGATAATCCTTCATCAGGCCAGCTGATGAGTGCCAAAAACGATCTTCATGGGGTCAGTATTTAGATTATTAGTTCTGTGCCAGTGTTGCACACATTCTGGACTCGTGTTCAGATCTCACTCCTTCGTTTTGCAAGGTGCATGAGCTGCTGGACAGACTCCCATGGGGACTGGTGGATTCTACATGTCTTGCAAACTCCATAACTGAGGGTGGATGCCACAGAGAAATTACCCTTTCTAAAGAGCTCCCAGACTCCATATGGGAGCTAGGTAACACTCTGCAGTCCCAATATCCCCTAACAGATGAGCCATAGTTCCTTTTGGCCTTAAACACACTGTATTACCATGTGCTCCTGAAATGCAAGTCCTGCTATGTCAGAGGAGTACAGAAACTGCGCTGAAGCAGAGCTGCAATTGCAGGAGGGGATGGCTGAGTGCATGAGAAAGCAGTAAGTGTAGAAGGACCTTCCTTGAAGGAGCACATCCCTGCACTCCATTGATAGGAGAAAGCATCCAGCAGCAGCATTCAGATGCCTCTTAGGAAGAGGCTGTGAGGAAGGATGAGCCAGAAGGAGAGAGCAGGCACCTCAGAGATGTCCATGGTTATGTCAGCCCAGCCATGGGCCACTCCAAGAAGCATCAGTCTGTGCTGAAGAAGGGAGAAGTGTTCCTGGACCAAGATTTATTCCTAGACTCTCTGAGCTCACTGGGAAACAGACACGTGTGTGCTCAAGTTCTCCTCCTGCCCCTAAGCAGCAAACCTGGGACAGATTCAGATGAAAACATTTCCCCTGTATTTGGATACAGCACTAAATGCATGCCTCCCGGAAAGCGAAGTAAATCAGTCATAAATTCAGGGCATTTCTTTCATTAAATTCCCAAGTTAGAAAGAGGTAAACACAGGCTTTTAAAGCTACTGCCTTTATAGATTTTTTTCTTTTTCCAAACAGAAAACAGTCTCACGTGTCCCATTATTTCCATACATATCAAAGGAGGGTGGAGATTTAACTAGCAATTTCTAAAAGATCTTTGTGCACAGAAGGGACCTATGCCAAAACGTGGGTGGTTATAAGCCCAAACACAAAGGAGAATACATCCACAGGCATTTTTCCCCTTGATCCATTAACGGGTCTGCATACCAGCCTCCTGAGCATATGAGAGGGACCTTGTTCAAAAGGTAAATGTATTCAGCAAGATGACAACAGGCAGCAAATAACCCACATCCTTTAACCATGTTGGAGGCTCAGAAAGGCTGGGGTTTTGTTGGGAGGCACTGAGATTTGAGAAGCAGCCTCAGGGAAGGTATCCTCCTGAAGGAACCTGCTCAGGAAGCCTCTGCCACACCTAACACAGGCTGCAAAGCTCAAGGTGGACACCTAGCTAAGGTCATCAGAACTCCAGCAGCTTTCCTTCTCTGCAGACACAGCAGTGTGCCCCATGCAGGTGACTCTGAGGCCCCACAGAGATTCTCCGTTACCACATCCATCAGTGTCCAGGAGAAGCACATGCAAGTCTTCTCTTGGCTGAGTTATTTGATTCCATTCAAATCAATGGCTGGTTGCACCAGCTGGAGCAAGGGTTCATCCTGGGTTTTCCAGGCTGATGGTAGGATGGCAAATCTGAGCAGACAGAAAGACTTTCAGATTCATTCGGTGCTGCTTTGATCTTGGTGTCCAGTGATGCAAAAAATAGGATACATATGAAACCAGCACTTACCACAATAAAGGCACCATTTTTTGTTAATATTTTAATGAAAGACTAAGGCAGCCAACAGAAATGAGGCACTTGGTGTGGCAGAGAGGTATGAGCATGGTCAAACCTTCAGAACCAACAAGGGCATGTCCATTCACTTCTCTGAGCTGCAAACCAGGTACTATGAGTGGTGCAAAAAACACAGAGCATCCCATGGCCAGAAGTGGGCAGCTTTACCCTGGCAAGCTCTCCTTGCTTTTTGTTGCTCTTCAGTCAGCAACATGTCTGGTCCTGGTGCTACTACTCACTTTTTCAGACCTTGGCAACACTGAGCTCTGCAGGACTGGAACAGGAGGTTCCATCATATGTGGACAGCCAATAATAGGAACAAAAAGTGCTCTGGTATGAGTGCCTACAGGTGGGTTCAGTTTATAGTTTCTGCAGGACACCTTGATTGTTTCAACAGAGATTTTTTTCAGCACTTCAGTGCTAAAGGAGCCTCTAGCCCCTGTGATGTGACTTCCACCCACACTCAGAACCAATGCTCAGGTTAAGGCTATGCACAGCCTGTAGGATGGTTCAAATTTTACACAGATTGGTTGCAGACAGGGTTACATTTGAGAAGCAACTAGAAAATAAGGCTCTGTGAGCTGAGCATTGTGCCTGTGCTCTAGAATTTAGAGGCAGACATGCTGGCTGTCTCATCTGGAGTGACCAGCCACGAGATGCTGACAAGGCTCACGTGTTACCATCTCTTCTGCTGAAGCTATGCCTTCAGAGCCAACTACCCATGGGGCTGGGTGGCCAGCAGCACTGCCAGAGGGGACTATGCTACAGGATGCTGGTTTTCAGAAAATAAGTGCTGATACTCAGCACAGAGTCCTCCTTGGACACCTGTGCTGTCTCACTGTAAGCATCTGCTGTCTTCCATTCCCACGTGGTACTAGAATACATTTGGCAATCTCTTCAAGGACATACCTGGATGCAGCTGGCCTGTCACCTGCATTTAGCCATTATTTTTATTGTTACAATGAACAGCATGTTCACCTACCCACTGCTTTTGAAAAGAAGTTGAGCAAAATGCAAGTTGTCAACCTTGTTACCCCAGAGGAGGTGCTTTCAAACTGCTTCCATGTGCTTAGGATTATGTGTCTGGACTTTGTCTGTGTTCCAACATCTTGCTCATTATTTTGGCACAGAAATAAAGAAAGAAGATCCCCAATGCTTAAAGCTCTTTGTGATTCCCAGACTCATTTCCTTCCCACCCTGGGAGAAGATATAACTGGAGGATAAAAGAAAGACCCTATTTTCTGCTGAAACCCATCCTCTCTCCTACCAGCATAGAGATGCCACCAAAACTTCTCTGTAGGGAGCACCAGGAAAGGTGAATCCTGGGAATGCCAGGGAATGAAGATAGATCCCAAGTCACAAAAGCCATGATGCATGAGCAAGATACACAGAGCCCAGCCAGGTTCCTGCCCTGCTCTCACCATGGGGTTTCCACAGCTCCAGAAGTCACTTCTAGTGGAAGTGGGCTACTTTGGCCCAAGCTGTCTCACCCATTTGGTGCTTTGGGCATCTGCCACAACCTTATGTACCCATTCACACACATCAGCTCTAACACTGAAACCCCATGAAGAGGAATCACCTGCCTCACACAGAGCAGGCAGCCAGCAGTGGTGCTTTGCCAGACCTCTATCAGGAGCCAAGTCTTCAAGAGTCCTGCAGGCTGCTGGAGGCCATGGAAGGTCTCCTGCAGGCCAGCAGACTGACACACATCCACTGAGATCCAAATCTTTTGCCTGCAGGGTTTGTTTGATTTAGCAGGACACGAAAAACTCAAGTTAATCAGAACGGCTTGGAGGTACAGTCACAACTTGGTTGCTCACAGGAATGTACCTCCCAAAGTGTAGATTGGTCTACCACAGCATTGAGAATAGATACCTGCCATGGACATGAGGTGTCCACAATGTGGCCAGCCCTCATAGCTGGGTCTGGTAGCTTGGCCTCTGGTTCCTATTCCTTCCAGCTGCACTCAGCTCCTAAGAGCACACAGTCCCTCCTCAGCAGTGATACACAGTCCTTGAATGTCCAACCACTGGTCATGGCACTCCTCCACACAAAGGCCCCTGCTTCAGATAGCTTTTGTATCACACATTAGAACAACACCAAAGAGGGGGGCTGAAGCACTTGGGAATCAGAAAGACACCTCCAACTTGAAGGAGCAGAGTAGCAGCAGCCAGTCTTTGCCTCTGACCTCCCAGGGCAGAACTTCACAAGCACAGCTCCAGCCCATATGGTAAAATGCAGTCCATGAGAATTCAAGGGATGGCCCCAACCCTGCACAACCCCAAGCAGAGCTCTCCTTTTATATCAATTTCATAATATAACCTGCATAGACCAATAATTGCCAGGAACACACTAGGAATGGGGTGAGGGAAAGAGGTCTTCTGACTGGGATGGAGAAGCAGATGTGAGATGTCTCCACAGAAGGATAGCAGAGGAGAGCACACCATGGCTCTGACAGGCATGTGAGGGCAAAGAGCACCACAGGATTCTCTGCAAAGGAGCTGGAGGGTGGTAAAGGGAAAAGACATGGGTCTATAAACTTAGCTCAACTTGCAGAATTCAACTCATTCCTCAATGGAAGCCAAGTTTCTGCAGGCTCAGAACCTGAACTTTTAAGGGGCAAGTCACTGCCAGGCATAGCAGCAATGCAAGCAGCTTGTCCTCCTCATGGATTTTGTTCCCTCTGCTGTGGGGAAGCAGCCCACAACATAGCAGGACACCTCCAGGAGATTTGGGGCTGCTGGAGACATGGATCTCATCCTGAGCCTAGGAGCAAACCATCAGAAACTGGACTGGTGCTCAGTGGGATGTCACCATAGGGCCAGCAATCCCAGCAGCCGCTGACAGCCCAGGGCTGGGCACCTCTGTTTGCAGGGCAGTGCCAGTGTGGCTGGGCAGGGGACAGCCCTGCAGCCACTCCCAAGGAGTCTGGGTGCTCTGCTGCCCACTGGGCTCACTATGCTTTTCTCTCTCCAAAGATCCCCACCTGCAGAACTTGACACTGAAAAGGAACATCCCTGCCCAGCTCCAGGGATTCTCTGGATGCCCACCCTGTGCAGGAGAAAAGGCTCTGCAAGAGGGCAATGCCCAGAGCCACAGAGCAGGAGTGGCAAAGAGCGAGGGCAGGAGGAGAGCCCAGCATCCAGGCAGCACAAAAGACAAGGCTCTGCCCGAACTGACCCATCCCAGCTTCTCGCTCCAGCCCGACAGGCACCTCGCAGGGGTCAGTGCCAACAAGAAGTTTGTGTCCCTGCAGCCACCGCCCAGGACTGGCACCAAGAGTACAGTGTGCCACTCGAGTAACGGGAAATGCCAAAAGAGCTGTTTCCCACTCCAGGCATTAGTGCCGTGCGCTGGCTCCAGGCAGGCTGCCCCGCTAGCAGCTTCGCCCCGCACAGCCCTGCTCGTGCCCAGGGCAAGAGCCCTTCGCAGAGATTTCCTTACCATGTTCCCGGCCTCCTTTATTCCCCCTCACTTCCAAAACCAGCGTTTTTTCTCTTTTTCCTCCATGTGTGCGACGGGGCGTCTCCTCTCCCCTCCGACGTGAACCACCGAAGCACTTTGAGTTCTGGACTGTAATCCAAGCCCTCACCGCCCCCAGCACAGCTCCAACTAATCTAACTCATGACACTACCGGGGCTGAGCAGGGGACCTCGAAGGTTTCTCTGACAGCCAACTCCAGCGCTAGACGGCAGAGGGGCATAGCGAGAGCAGGGTGTCGCATCCCCCAGCCCTGCGGCGACTTTCCGGACAGGGGCAGAGGCAGAAGCGCTGCCGGGCCGCTCCTTACGGCATCGCTGCCCTCCGCGTCCCTCGGAGCGCCTGGCCCGCCGCACAGACCTGCTCAGGGCAGACGCGTCGTGGCAGGGAGCTGCCTTCGCCCGGGAAGATCTGAATAACTGCTACAGAAAAATAAGGCAGGCATCCCGAGAAAGTTTCCAGCTTCCCAAAGAGGTTTCCAGCAAAATTCTCCCCCCTTGCTTCCTCTCGGCTTGCTTCTTTCTAAGTCCGGGGAAGTTTCTCCACTCCACGAGTTCTGAGGCACCGCCGCAGGTTAAGTAAAATGCCGAGAAATAAAGGGAGAGTGCTCTGAAAAATTGTTTTTCTAACTTCTAGAAGGAAAACAGGGAGCAGTGACCGCTTCAGGCAACGGCAACAAACTGCACTGGGATGCAATGGATGTGGAGACCTCACCCCCTCCCAAATGAGTAAGTAATTTAACACGGCGAGTTTCTCCACCCCTCCGTTAATTTTATGATGGCCAGGGGCCAAAATACTGGCCGAGCAGTGGGGAAGGTCACCAAACAGGCAGGCAGCAGCCTCCAGAAGTGACAACGGGAAAGGGCAGAGCCACAGAGGCGGAGAGAGAGGAGAGAGGCAGGTGCCGCGGGGCATCCCAGGATCTGCTGACACACAAAGGCTTTGTGTGACGGGAAGCAGGGTGGGAAGTGACACACAGGCAAAACCTGGGCACGAGATGGAGGGACCAGAAACTGTCTCCCCAGCCTGAGCAGTGCATGGTCTCAGCAGCCTTGGTTGGGACTGACCTTCCATCAAGAAGTTCACAGTGCTGGAACTTGGTTGTCCCCACTTATGGGAGAGGTCACACAAACCAATCCATCCCCAAGAGACAGGGTGACTCAGGCAGGATGTGAGGACCTACAGCAGAAGGGAAGACATCTCCTGCATGGACAAGTAGCACAGCAAAGGGCACTTGCCTGCTAAAGATTGAACAACTGCTGCCAACACCTCTGCTGCCTTGGCTCAAGGGGTGGAGTCCAAGTCTTCCCAAACCCTGATCCACAGGGCCAGCTGCAGAGGCCATACTCAAGACCACCTTCAGATCCTGCTCTCCCATGGAGGAGTGACAACAGTTTGCCCTAAAAGCCCTTTGCATACGATGGCCTCATCACATGTTTCCAGACCCAACCAGCAACCAGGAGTTTGAGCAGCCCCAAAGCCAACCATCCAATCCATCAGCTGCTTGCTGTGCTGCTGCATTTCCTTAAGCCACAGAGATGTTCTGCTAAAATGGGCTGTGACACTGACAGTGACCAGAGCTGAGCAGCTGCCTCACTGTTCAGCACCTGGCTCTCAAAAAGCCCATGCTTCAGAGGCTCCCCATGGCCTCAAACTGCTTGTCACATTCTCCCCACAGCAGCACTGCCTCTGCAACCAGTGTCCATGTCAGGTGACAGCAGGTGACAGCAGTTGCTAATGCCAAACTGGGCACCAAACTGCCACCTCAAGTATTAACAACCCAGCACAGGCACAACCTAGTTGTTATCTGCAACAACTAATTTGAGATCTTAGATCTCATCTGTGCATGCAAAAGAGCCTTTCTTTCCCCCTCATATTCATATCAGGAGGATGAGGAGCCTGGCATAGCTCCCCAGCAGAGCCTCTGACCACAGCTTTCAGGGTCTGTACAAGGCTACATTTGCAGAGTAGCTTTGCCCTTCATCCGTTCCCCCCAGCACATCTCCCAGGCAATAAGCATGATTACATTTGGCTAACCTTTGCAATGTCCTCCTGCAGGTGCTTGCTGGGAGTCTCCCTAGGGACTGGCCCACTCCCAGAGAGGAGGGAGAACCAAGAGCAATGTCTCTGTACCATGCACATGACTGGCCATGACAAGCCTTGTGCTGTCACAAGTACCAGGCTATTTCTGTTAGAGGCATATCCCCATCACAGAATAAAAGGAGGTAGAAGAGATCCAGCATGCCCCTCACATCCAGATGTTATATGGAAAACTGTAGGAACAGTTTTATGTACTGTTTCTACAACTGCAGCATTACATGTATGTTTCCTTTCAAGAGGCCATGGCTGCCCAGGGCTAACCCAGATTGCAGAATCATAGAGAAATCCTGACCCACAGGGATCAGATCCAATTCATTTTTCTGAACAGGACAACCCCAAAAATTACACCATGTGTGATTCTGCTAGCCTTGCACCCAACTATTTTTATCCAGCAAACAGGTCACTGCAATTACTCTGGGGTCTGCAGGGGGACCAGTCTCCAAATAAAGATCGGGAGTCTCAAAAAAGTCTGGCAATCAGCAGCCTGAGTAACAAGCCTGGGAATTTTGGGGCTATTCCAGTTGCAGGCCAAAGCTCCTGCTCCTTCAGGGGGGCTCCCCAGGCAGCACAAGGGCAATGCAGAGCCAGGTAAGACTGGGACATCCCCAGAGCCCATGGGGATGAAGGAGATGGAGCAGAGAACCTGCTCCCATGCTGTTGCTGAACTGGTCAGGTCTCTTACACTGACTTTTGGCAGCAGACCCAGGATGAGCAGCTTTTGGCTTTTCTGTCTCCTTCAGGTGGCCTGGGAGCACAAGGTTGTCATCTCTTTTAGTTCTGAATTACCTGCTAAGATACTGTCAAGCCACCTAATTCCAGCTCTCTGATGGCCAGAAAGAGAAAAGTGACACTTTTCCCACAGAAAGAGAGAAGTGCTATAGGAGCTTGCAGCATCCCCATAAACAAACAGATGAGGAAGGCACCATAGAGGTAGTCAGAGCCCTTGTTCCTATCCCATTTCCCATGACAAAAGAAAGCTCTCCACAAGCTCTCAAGCCAACACCACTCAGAAGGATGCAGGGAAGTTGACAGCGCCATTTATAGAGACTGCCAAACACAAGAGCAACTTAGAGCCCAATCTCACACCTCCTCCCCTTCCTACACTGCCCTTAAAGCTCAGGAGCACCTTCCCCAATATGGATTTCCAGGCTGAAGAGCCTGAGTCCAGCTCAGCCCCATCCCAGTCAGAGCCAGTGACGTGATTTCCTCTGCCATGGCATGGTGCTAAGGGGAGCATCACACTGCTGTTTACTCATGGCTGGATACTAATTTTTAATTTTTTTTTTAATTGCAATGTGGCCTTTCCATCTTCTGCATTGTAGATCCATTTCCCCCATAAGCACATGGGGGACAGCTGTAGCCAGCACTTCAGTGGGTGTTTAAAAGCCCCTCTTGACTGAGGCTGACAACAATGCCAGGCTTGTTCCCAGCACAGTGTCACTCTGTCTCCTCTCAGGAGCAGCTCCTTGCTCTCGCACGAGGCCTGCGCGTTCCTCGGGGTTGGTTTAATTGCTGAAGTCACTGCAAGGGGCTGCTGTCATCCATGCTGGCAGAGATCTGGGTGCCCCAGCTTCCCATCCAACAGACCCAGGTCCTTTGTATGGAACTGAGGGGCAATTTCACACCAAGGAGACTGCTTTGGTACCTACCTTCAGCAGCAGCTGACTATTGCTAAGCACAGCCTGTTCTAGGGTGAATTTTAAAAAGGCAGCAAACTCTGACATTAGGAAGGATGGGAGCCAACCTCTAAAGGCTGTGGGGCCTCCCCAGTGTTAGAAGAATAGGAGATAGAAGAGGGATCAGTACAACTGTTCTGAAAATTTCAGAGATTCTAATTTCAGACCCTCATCTCTTTTCTCTCTCTTCCTTCATCCTTTCCTGGATCTGGTTTCTGGAGCTGCAGTATTTCTCAAGTGCCTAAAGCAGCACCACAACCTAGAGCTGGGAGAGAGCACAGACAGAGGTAGGAGGCAGGGGAAGGACCTCTGTCTTTGGGTCACCACTTAGCAGAGTTCTGCTTATTTTCAGTTGTGCAAATCAGGAAATGCTCAATTCTTTTATGAATAGAATTCAGCTATGCTGGAAGCAACACAAGACAGATGTTTCAGATGCCAGATAAGGACATCTCCTGACCTAGGGGAAGTTGTGCAATATGGATGTTAGCAGGATGATTACATTACTGTGGCCAACAGCTCTTAGGAAAATACCCCCATGAGCTCCATGTTATCTTAGAGCGATCACTGGTGCAGTCCTCAGCACAGCACAGGGAACCTCCTGTGGCCACAGAGACTTCTGAGGATGGAGATCCTGGGAATGGGCTGTGGGAGAGCACTACTCCAGGATATATGGCTCCTGCTAACCCATTGATAAGTGGATGTCTCTGAATCTACTTCCAGGTATCTCATCACCAGACTGGGGTTCTCCACCAGCTCCCATGTCCACAGATATAGCAGTGCAGATATCCCATGGATTAAGCTGTACCCTGAAAGGAAAGGTACGTTACCATCCCACCAAGCTATCCACAATGAACCCTCATAGAATATCTGAGCTTGGAAGGGATCCACAAGTGGTAGATTTTGGTCAAAACAGGGTTTTGTGAAAGAAAGGCAACAAGTGATGCAGCAAGTAGAGTTGCAATCACCCCTTTGTACCAACTACACTTGAGGAAGGAACAAGCTCTCTCCCCCCATTAGGGAGACAAGAACAGGTTGTATGCAGTTTAATAACATTTAAACCTTTATTTCAGATCACAAGTAAAGCAGGTCTTGGCTTCACAAAAGCACATCTTGGTTTAACTAATTAATTTGATAATCCGCTATTTGCAATCCTCAAGAGACATTCAGCTTCTAAAGCAAGTAATTACCACTAAGTGGCAACCTCTTTGTGAGGCCCAGTCTGATTAGGGGAAAAATTTCTTAAGCCAGAAATATAATCATGGTGTGATTTCCCAGAAGGACTGAAGGAGAGACTACATAACAACAGCTGGTCACGCTCACCATCTGAAGGAACAGAAGCAACTCAATTACTAAGTCTCCAGCTACAATTCAAGATGTTGTTCAGTGCCACGTGCAACATGGCCTGCAGTTAACCATCAGGAAGTCTTACAGGAGGTATTCTGTAGGAACAGAAATCCCCCTCTTTGAGGGGCTCAAATACCCACGTGTGCCACAAGGGAAAGAAAGAATATTTTTTTTTTTAAATTCACACATCAGGCTGGCTGCAGCACATATTTACAGAGGCGATTCTCATCCTCTGGCCCTGCCCTGGAGTACTGCATCCAGGTCTGGGTTCTCAGCACAGGAATGACATGGACCTGTCAGAGCAGGACCAGAGGAGGCCACAAAGAGGATCCTGGGGCTGGAGCACCTCTTCTGTGTGGATAGTCTGAGAGAGTTAGAACTGTTCAGCCTTCAGCAGAGGAGGCTTTGAAGAGATTTAGAGCCCCTTTCAGTACTTAAAGGAAGCTTACAATAAAAAGAGAAAAGTTTTTATGCAGGCAAGGAGTGATAGGACAAGGGGGACTGATTTTAAGACAAAAAGAGGAGAGATTTAGATTAGGTGTTAGGAAGAAATTCTTTACTCAAAGGATGCTGCAGCACTGGCTCAGGTTGCCCAGAAAAGCTGTGGATACCCCATCCCTGGATGTG
Source organism: Catharus ustulatus (assembly GCF_009819885.2). Taxonomy (NCBI): domain Eukaryota; kingdom Metazoa; phylum Chordata; class Aves; order Passeriformes; family Turdidae; genus Catharus; species Catharus ustulatus. Next base: position 14,464,183 of record NC_046231.1, on the reverse strand, counting down.
TTCAAGGCACACTTGGACAGGGCTTTGAGCAACCTGGTCTAGTGGGTGGCATTCTGGAATGTGGCAGGGGGGGTGGAACTTTGAGGTCCCTTATAACCCAAACCATTCATTGTGTGCAATCCCACAGAGAAGCAATGCAAGCAGGGCAATATCAGCCTTACAGCCTCTGCCCAGATATCAGGGCACACCTTGATGACACACAGTGTCTTCCCAGACAAGCCAGTTGGACTCAATACATGCAGCGTACTTGCTGGTTAGACTAGCTCTGGGCATCCCCAAGTGCCCAGGATTTTGGCTCAGCTGGCATCAGTCACTGCCAGAGTCTACAGGACAAAGTCCTGGTTCTACACTCATCCCAGACACCCATCTCAGTCAGAGCAGCTCTGGGTTCCTTTAAATTTGGGCCAAGGGGACACACAGAGGTGCCCCCAGGCCTTATGAAGTGGCTGCACACCACTCTTGGGTTAATGCTGCTGCAACAGACTCCAGAGACTTCTCCTTGAAGTCATGAATGCAGCCAGCACAGGTAGGAGCAGGGCTTGGATGGAAAGCCAGCCTCCTGCCCAGACACCATCCCAGTGATCCACACCCTGAGGGTGTTTCCCCACTGCAGTGGGCTCCCCTCTTGGGTGCTGGCTTTCAGCATTCTGGTGTTTTGAGTACCAGGCAGGTGCACTGGTTGGCAGGATATTGAAGAAAATATCCCAACCCCTACAAGAGCCTGTAGGACACAGAGCCAGGCAGGGACACACCTCTGTGAATGTAGTAAAGACAGCTTAAATGGTTTAAGAGGAGTTACTTGTCTGTCTCCCTAGAGTTTAGGCATTGCCTGCCTTCCCCAAGAACAAAGTGCTCTTGGCTTAGAAATCCAGCTGTGGTTTCAGACTGCTGCTTCAAAACTCACCACAGTCTCTGAACAGAAGAACAGGTCAGCTTTTTCTGTAGAGCAGCCTAAAAGCGATCCATCTCTCTCCAGATCCCAAGTATTTAATGGCACAGAAGAGTCATCTGTTTACCTTCCCTCCTGGCAGTGATGTTGCATGCCATTTAGCCCCCAGCACATGTTTACTGTACTCTGTGAGACAGCACGCTCACCTCTGAGCTAGACGTGCCAGCGGGCACCCACACCCTTCCTGCCCCGGCCCCTGTCCCACAGACAAGGGACTCATGGAACACAGGGTCACACACTACTGCCAATTCCATCCTCAGGCACGGCTGCCAGGGCCTGCTCCTCTTTCCACGTCTGCTTGGCAGAGTCGGTGTTGGGATGACAGACAGACATCCCCCTCCATGGCTCCATACCACCAGGAGCTCCCCACTTGTGTCCCTGCTCTGTGCCCAGTTCATGTTTGAGCAACCAGTGCCCGTGAGACACCTGCCCAGCCCACACCAACAGAAGTGGGCACATCCCTTGGAGGATGCCCCTGAGCACAACCATTACCAGATAAGGGCTGGGACACATTTCTGATGTGGACACCCATCCCTTCTCTTCCAAAAACCAACCCAGATCCAACTATGCCCTGCTAGGAGGCAGGGCTTGCAGATCTAACTGGGGGAGTAAGGATCCCCTCTCCAACCACTGGCTGCAGTCTCTGCTCCACAGTTTGAAGAGCTAGGGCCAGCTCCCAGGTCCCACCTGAGATGACAGTCAGGGACTCTGATCCAGCAGCTTTGATCCCTTGAACTGCTATTCCCCTGACTGCAGTCTGCCAAGCTCCCATCCAGCCCCTCCAACACTCCCAAACCCCACACTTACAGCCAGCATTTGCAGAGCCTCTACCCAGCAGATCCCAGCAGCTCTTGCAAACCATTCTCCCATGGCAGAATGTCTCCAGAGAGAAGGAGAGCTCTCACCCGCCTCAGTTTGCTTCTCCAGAGCAGGCAGGCAGGCAAGCAGCTGAGTTAGCTCAGCACTCCCTGAGGCAGAGCAATAGCCCCAAGATGCATCTCCAGCTCCAGTCAGTGCCTTAGAGAGCAGCATGGGCGTTCCCTGGGACCAGCTGTCATGGTGCCTGTCACAGCTGGGCTGTGTGGCCCACTGAACTCAAGCAGTCCCACTGTGAGTCCTTCAGGTGCTTCTCAAAATACCCTTAATCTGACTGGTATTTCCAACAGGGGAACGACAACCTGCTGAGGTCTGACAGTTTCCCCAGATACAGAAGAGACCTGCTTTTTCCCCTTCTAGTCTTGCCCAGCTGGTAGCAAAGGGGAAAGATCTCAGTCCTCCAGCAGCTCTGCAAGGCTTCAGGCTGATGCTCAGATCACTGCAGTACGCAAAGAGCAGTTTGGGGTCAGGGTGTTCTCCCCAGGGGAGTCTAGAGCCAACTCTGCTGACTGCAGATTCAGAGCACTGAGAAGGCTGCTTATATGCCAGGGAAGGGCTGGTTTAACAGGGATAGGAGCAGTCTGCCATGGAACATCCACAGCTGGCAATTAGAGGAGTGAACCTCAGGGAATGCCTACAGCAAGGATGCCAGGCAGGAACACAGAGCAGGTGGGACACAGAGCACAGTGAGGAGGTGGTGTGATGTGGATTATAGCTGCTGTACCAGGCACCCTTTGTGGGCTGGAGGCAGAGGAAGCACCAGGAAGCATGACTGACATGATGTGAGCCTGGGCTGGAGAGCAGCAGCAGGAAACGGTGTGATTCGATGCCATGAGCAGCAATAACAATGTGCCTCCTGAAGGAGATGAGCAGCTTCCCCTTCACACAGGCAGGGCGGAGGGCTCCTGCCTCCTGTCAGCAATCTGTCCTCTCTCCCTCTCACTTGCCCTTCTTCCATAATGTTGCTGCTCTCTTCGTCCTTGCAGAGGGACCTCTGTTTCCAAACTGAGACAGTGTAAGGGCAGCTACAGAGCACCCATGGGAAGGTTAGGAGGCTTAGACCCCTCTGGGATTCGAACAGGACTGTTAGACTGAGCCTTTGGAGGAGGGACGAGGGGGCCCAGAGCTTCCTCCCACCGCAGAAACACACAGGTCCAAGTGTGTGTTCTTTGCTGCTGTTCTTTTTTTATGGAATCATACAATGTTAAGAAGTTGGAATGGACCTTAGAGATAATTCTGTCCCAACCCCTCTTGCCATGAGCAGGGACATCTCGCACTAGACCAGATTGCTCAAGGCTTTATCCAATCTGGCTTTGAACACTTCCAAGGTTGGGACAACTACAACCTCCCTAGGCAACATGTTCCACATGTTCTCACCACCCTCACAGTAAAAGAAGGCTTTGATTTTGGGCCATATTTTGCAGCCCCTGCCTGCGTTGTCTGCCGGGTTAGATGAAGGTGTCTGAGAAAGAGTGTGAGCTGGTGACTGACTGAACCTGGACATCAGGAGAGCGGGAGGGAGCTAGGGCTGGCACACCAAAGGAGGCCTGAAACTACCACATTTATATTGTCTTTTCCCTTGAGACTACCCCGTCACGGAACCCCCGGGGCCTTTGAGCCGCGCTCCGCCGCACCCGCTCCGCCGCCGGCTCCCTGACGGGGCGTGACCGCCATCTTGGGGCTCCCTGAGGGGGCGAGGCCTCGGCGCGGGGCGACACCTGCTGGCGGCGCGGGGCAGCGCCGGCTGTGCCCCCTGCCGCCGCTCCTCCCGCCGCTCCGCTCCTCCCGCCGCTCCGCTCCTCCCTCCCGCCGCTCCGCTCCTCCCGCCGCTCCTCCCGCTCCCGGTGCTCTCCCGGTGCCGCTCCCGGTGCTGCTCCCGGTGCTCTCCCGGTGCGTCGCCTTCCCGGAGGGGAGATGCTCCTTTACACCCCTACACCCCGATCCCCACCGGTCTGGGGGCGGTTCGGTTGCCTTTGAGCAAGCGACACCCCACGTGGAGCTGTATTTATAGACAAATCCAAGCACAACAAGGTAGCTGCCTGACTTTTTCCCCTCTTCATTGCACTCCTCAGTCTGTAATTTCCTGTTTGCTTCTAAAGCTATTTTTACTAAGGGAAAAAAAAAGTTAAACCTTTTTAACAGTTCTGTTTGTTCACTAGCAGAATAAAGCAAAGATGTGGGTGAACCTAGCAGGGATCATGGATTAACTCCCTGGCAGCAACCTGTCCCACCTGCTTGCTCCACAGCCCTTCCATCCCAGCACATGTGGCCAGTGCTCCTTCCCCAGCCTGCTCCCACCAGCCAGCCCCACACCACAACGAGGGAAAACTTATTATTAGCCTTCATAGTTGTTTCTTTTTTATTTCTTTCTCTGTCTTTCTGAAGTTTTTGCCTGCTTTCTCCATAAATAGTGAAGGGTAGGGATGTCTACTGAAAATAGGTGTATCTACATGCACATAAGTGGTAGAGGAGAGAATATCCTGGCTCTTAGGAGACTAGGATTTCTGAGAGAGCAGGCAGGATCCAATGTCCAGGAGAAGTCAGGAGCAGGTGACTCCTGCACAAGCAATGCGTGGTCCCAGCACCAGCCATGCCTACAGGAGGGCTCTTGGGCAGCTCTGAGCTCATCCAGCTGTCTGTGAGAGCCTCAGAGACCCAAAACTGCAAGAGCCACACATGACAAGGCCCCAGGTGGGTGCAGAGCCAGAAGCCAACTTCCCCCAGCCAGCCAAGGAGCCAAAGCAACGCTCTAAATGGCACTTCAACGTGTGGGCTTAGCTGGGCTTCAGGAGGCAAAGCTTGTATGCAGGCAGGGATTGCCCTGCATTGCTGTGACAGAGGAAAGCACAGATACAGCACAGCTGTGCAGAGTTTGGTCACTACCAGCACCCTGTGGCCTTTCCAAGCCCTTTTTCCTGGGCTGCCCACAAGCTGGATGACCTGTGGTCTGATGTGGACCAGATCATCTGGGCTGGTGGTCACCTCCCCAAAACGTCTTCAGCACCCTCCCTCCCTCTCCAACTAACCCACCAACACGTTTCATTTACCTTCAGGACAGCCTGGATGTGTGGCCAGAGATGCCAGGAGAAGATGAGGTGAGAGGAGCCCAGGTGACTTCTTGCCTTCCAAGAGGCTGTGAGGAGCAGCTGCGCCTGGCTGCAAGGAAGATCACAACTCTTGGATCTAGAGTACTTGTAAAATCAAAGTCGTGTTGGCTTCCACTCTGGCTGTTCTGCAGAAATCCCCAGGAGCAGCAACCTCATCACGCAGTCTCCGGGGATTCCTGCAGTTTTGTTTGCTCTTCTAGGGAAAAGCAAGGAAGTCCGAGCCACGAAGGAAGGTGTGGGTCACCCCACCCAGCTCCTGCTGACCTGAAGATCCCTCTGGTCTTCAGCCAGGTCCTGGCCCAGCCGGGCTGTGGGGAAGGGCACCGTGCAGCCCGAGGGGTGGCACAGCCGCTGGGGACAGTGGCCAGCCCTGCGGGGAGCCCGGGGCCGCTCAGTGCCGGCAGCCGGCAGGGACAGCGGGCACAGCCGAGGGGCTGGCTCCACACGAGCCGCAGGGATGCGGTGCCGAGCACAGAGGCTCCCCCATCCTGGCCGCTGTGCCCTGGAACGCAGCATGGGAACCACTGCCCAGCGTCAATCTGTTCCTCATTATCCATTATCCATCATCCTGCGGCACAGCCCCGGCCCCTCGCATCCCTCAGCACAGCAACTTCTGCACAGCTTCTCCAGCCAGCACAGCGGGGCTGACCAGGGGCAGGGCTGGCATCCCCCTCCGGAGGGAATGCCACTGGGAAAACGCATTGTTCCTTTCGTTTCCTTTCACTTTCCTTTCCAGTGAAAGCAGGGGTCAGGGATGGCTGCTTCAGGTGGGAAGAGCAGGAAGGCAAACACAGAATTCAAGGGAGGTGTTCAGCCTGATTGTAGGTGAGATGGATGCCTGGACAGATGGACATGAGGCGGGAGCAAGGAGCACACTGATGTGTCTCCAAAATATTTGTACCAGATAAAATCAGACTGAACACTTCTGAATTCTGCATTTGCATCCCTGCTGTTCTGTTCATGCACATGCTGTTTGCATCTCCATGAAAACATGAGCACGCCCAAAGCCTCGGCCATGCTTTGTGTGAGTGAGAGGTGAGGAGCTGGCTCCTATTCGCTTGCTTCCCACTGCTTCTGCCTGTATAGAGCAGTGTGAAAATCTCCCAAGAGGGTGCTAGAAGTGCTCCAAAAACAGAGCAGGATCAGCAACTACACACGTGAGTCAACAGCACCCTTGCTGCAATAGAGAATACAAAGCTGGCAGGTTCAAGAAAATTATTATTTCTTGGACTTGGTACCTGTGAGACACAACTGGGTGATAGTTCCAATCTGGGACTTCCCAAAAGAATATATATGTACATGTATGTATATATGTACACATATATATGTCAGAGAGAACCAGCTTTAAGAAGATAAGGCAGAGGGGAGCTACCAACAAGGTGGCACACAGAAACCACAGCCCAGCTCTTCCCAGAGAAGCACTTGGAAGAACAAGAGGTACCAGGACAACCTGCCCCAGTGGAAATATCACTGAGCATAAGGAAAAATTAATTCTATGCAAGGCTGGTGTAGCTGTGCTATGGTTCTGGGACAGGAAAGTTGACACTTCCATCCTCAGGAACATTCCAAATCCAGTGGGACAGAGCTCTGAGTTACCTGATCTAGCTTTGCTAGCAGCTCTGCATGGAGCTGGGGTTGGACCATGGGCTCCTCAAACCCCTTCCAGTCCAGAAATTTATCTGATGCTCCAATGTGTGTTGTACAAAAGCAGTGTGGTGATTTTAAGACTCACTTTTAAGATGGCCAACACCAATCCACTGCCCACAGCTCTTCCACACAGCTGATGCCAGATCTGTCTTACATCCCCTGCTGACTTCACAAGTTTTGGTACCACAGAAGAACTGGAGGAGCTGAGTATTGGAGAAAGCAAATGCCTGTGGAAAAAATGTGAAGGTTTAATGGCAGGCTCTGAGCAGAAGCCTGGCTGCAAAATGACAGGTCTGTGATAGCCTGCTGTGGGATGGGGTTACTTACAGTCACAGTCAGAGGGTTGTATGTTCTGGGTTAGAGTCTGACAAGCAGTTCCTGTGGTTGTGCCTCACTCTGTCCTGGAGAAGCAGAAGTTTGGGCACATGCCTTCGTGGTTTGGCCCACTCCTTGTGTTTTTCCACTGAAGCACTTCAGTATTTTTAGGCTGAAAGAGACGACTCTCTGCTATGCTGGAAGGATCCGAGCAGTCCTGTGCAGGCAGAACACTCTAAGGTGAAACACAGAGAGTGAAGTACAAGAATAAAAACTGGCAGGGAGCCACCATCCCTGCTCACAACAAGGCTGGGCTTGAGGGTGAGGAGGCTCTGAGCTGCTAACTGGTGGCATGGGGAGCCTGCACACACATTCACTGCTAGGCTCAGATATCTGGATGAGAGAGCAGCAACCAGCCCCAGCATTTCCTGAAGCTGAGATGTCTGCTTTCCCTCCTCTGAGGACCTGAAGGCCACAGACCCACCTCTTCCAGGAAACAATCTGGCCCACACAGCCTGGTGCACTGCCAAGGCAATTGTGGCTGCAGGCAATGCTGGCACTGAGATCCAGCACGCAGAGCACAGCTCAGCCAGCAGCGTTGTTGGTGGGATACAAGGCAGATGGGGAATGTCACAAGGAACAAGAGCTTCCAGGGGGGCAGCACAAAGCTAACAGGGCTAGAAGCTACATTTGACCCTGCCAAAAAGGACCAGGGGTTGATGGTGGATGCCAGATTCAACACAAGCCAACATCTACCTTGTGAATCAAGTAAACCACATTTACTTTCCTTCAGGAAAAGTGGAGACCGTGAGATCAAGGGAAGAGCAAAACCAGCACACAGCAATGCAAGGAGGCTCCTGTGACCCAGAATATGCTGAAACAGACCCCTTTGAAACTTATTTTTGGCAAGGAGAGAGGACATGGGAAGATGAGGACTCCCAGCACACTGGTAGCTGTGCAGCCACAGTTCTGGGCAGAAGGGCCTGGTCTCTGCTGCTGCTCCCTCTCCATGGCCTAATGACAACTGCAGGCAAACTTCTATTTGGAAAGAATTTCACATTTTCCACAAACTTTATGGAGACCAGGAAATCCAGTTAGGTACATGAATGGGGGGGTTGGGGCCTCAGGTGGAGAACGGAGAGGCACAGGGACATTGGTGCCTGCAAAGGAGAACCAAACCAGGATGGGCAGAGGTTCCCAGACAACACAGACCAGACCACAACTGCTCCAATTCCAGTTTATTGAACATTACAAAATACTCTGCATATATTTTCACATTATAACAATATCCTTGCAAATAATATATTAAGTCTTGAGTCATTTGTGGTGCCCATGGCTACAGAAAACACTGACCCAACTAGAGATTTAGTATGGCCCAATATCAGAAATCAAAACTAGAATAATTCATACCAGAAATGCAAAACTATATAAAAACCTTTTAAAAACCTCATGCTCATCTGGTGGAACAGGTGCAGAGCTGAAGGGCCACTGCTGAGCCCTGCTGACAGGGCTGGGGGTCCCACTGCTCACCACTGCATCCGAGTGTCCCCTTGGCACCTGCTATCTCAGCACACACATAGAGCTGGAAAAGGCAGGAATTTATCTGCTTTGGAGCATTAGCATCCAAGTTCCCATTTTCCTCAAACAGAAGCAACCCCCAACCCAACAGAAGCAACTCTCCTGCTCTGCCAGTGCCCAGCCATTGTGCTCTTTTGTGTGCTGAGCAGTTCTTGGGGAGCAATTCTTGGCCCTTGGGGTCACACCAGAAATAGTTCACCGTGTGGGCCACCAGCTCCCACCACCCTCAGAGGAGGGAACAGGAGTGGCTGGGATGCAAATCTTGGGGACAGACCTTTGAAGATGCATGCTGCTCACACCCCCCATCACCCCTGTTCCTGATGTACATTCATACCTGCTGCTTGCTCCACTCCTTGCACCATGACCAGTCCTCCCAGCTGATGCACCCCAGGCAATTGGAGGGACTGGGACATCAGCAGAATGATCACCAAGGATGCTGTGCAGGGCAGCTGCCTCCCAGTAAAGGCAGAAAGCTGAACACTGCAGCTGTTGGGAACACATCTAGGCAACAGGCATGAGGCTGGCACAGCAGGTTGGCTGTTAGAGGAGTCCCTGTGCGTTCACTAGCCCAGCTCCTGGTGGAGCCAAACCCCAGGAGCACTGCTCCCAGTCCTGAGAAAGTCATGGCCTTGCCTCTGTGGTGCCTCCAAAACCTGGGGAACACAGGGCTGTCATGGCAAGGAGCCTATCTCTGAGCTCCTGGCTAAGATCCGTGCATGCTGTGAGGAACCAGCATTGTGGCCACCTTGAAGTCAATGGCTCAGTCACTGGGTGTGGGTGGCTCTTGGCACCAGCACTGCTCTCAGCCTTTTCCCAGAGGTGTCCAACTCACAGTCAGGCTGGAGATCAGCTCATACTCTCACACCTGTGAGCAGCCACAGCCCATCTGCCAGCAGCCACCACCTCAGGGCAGCACAGCCATGACAGGATCAAGTCTGTTTGGGATCCCAGCCCTGGGAGGAATATCTCTAACCTCCCAGCTGCAGAGATGTGTAGGGACCAGAGAGGAAGAATGAGGTTGGGATCTGTGCCTCCCTGGGTGGACAGGGGCTGGTACCTGCTGCCACAGCACAAAGACCAATTATTGACCAGGTTTGCATCAGTAGGTGCATGGGCAAAGCACACCCTGGAGTACAGCTCCAGGAGCAGTTCTGGGTTCTCCTGCCACTCCTGGAGTTTATGGAGACACACACAAGCTTTGCAATGCAAGACAGAGCACTCAGCAGGTCATAGCCTGTCTGCAGCTCTCAGCCCCTTCCCAGTCCACAGGGTGCCTCAGAGGTGGCCTGCTCTGTTGAACATCAGCCACCTGGGCTCTGCAGTGGGTGCCATCCTGCCCTGCTCCTCTGTGGCCATCAAAGGCTGCAGCTCCTGCTGCTCAGGACCGTCCGGGCTGCTGTCACTCTGTGAGCGGCCGCTCTTGGAGATGTGGCTGGGGAACTGGAAGCAGGAGCTCTGCTCTGGCATCACCTGGCTTGCAGACTGGGGTTGCTCCTCCAGCACAGGGCAGGCAAATCTCCTGTGCTGGGGTCCGCTCTCGATGCCTGGTGGGGAAGCGATGCTCTCCAGGGAGGAGATGCTTTGGTTCCATGCCTTCTGCATATCCACTGGCACAATTTTGGTGGTCTCCGAGGAGACATAAACAGCCAGATCAGCCTGGTCTCCTTTCCATGGCAGCTCCTTCTCTGCCAAGGTTGGCGATGGAGGGATGATGCAGGGGCTGGGGCAGACATCGAGGCTGCCTGGAGATGCAGATGGAGGGACAGTGAGAGGGAGCTTGCACAGCTCTCAGTCTCTCCTTGGACCCTGCAAACATTGCAGAACCAACCACTACCAAATGGCCATAGAATCATAGAATATCCTGACTTTGGAAGGGACCCACAAGGATTATGGAGTCCAACTCCTTTTCCTATGCAGCACAACCCCAAGAATCACATTATGTGCTGGCCCAGGGATGCAGGATACAGGGAGGCTCTGCCATGCCTCCAGAGGACAGTGATTCTCCCATTCACGCTCTGTTTTTTCCCAGGCCAAGGCATCTTTGCTCCATAGACAGAGGAAGGACAAGCTACCCAATGGCAGCTGCCCCAGCATGGAGCATTGGTACCTACCAGGAGTTGTCTTTCCCTGCAGGACCTCATCAGTGGCTCGAGCAACGAACACAATCCCCTCATCGTCCTCTTTCTCCGTCTCCGAGCTATCGCTCTCCTCCTCCTCTGAGCTGACCATCACCAGGACAGGAGCTGCAGGCAGATGGAGGGGGTTGGTTTGGTACTAGCACAGCCCTGGGTGCTGTCATCCCACTGAGCTGGCAGTGGACAGGCACAGAAGTGCTCCCATCCCACAGGACCTGCCATCCTCACCTGCCACTGGCCTTACCTGCATCCTGCCAGGGCACATTTCTGTGCGTCTTCCCATTGGGTGCCTCTTTGGTCAGAGAGATGTTCTTCTGTGAAAGAAGAGGAACTGGCTGGAACCTGCCCTGTGCAAAGCCCTAAACCCAAGAGGTGGTCCTGCGAGCCAGCCAACACTGGGCATGCAGATTCCCACCCTGGCTACATGGCAGCTGGTTTCCAGTCCTTAGGCTTTGCATCTTCATGGCCCCACAAGGAACTGCTCAGCTGCAATGGCTTCAAAAGCCTCCAAACAAAAGAAGATACCTAAGGCTCAATTTGAGGTGCAGCACCACACTTCTGAGCCTGGATCTGCACCAACATTGAGGCTGTTTTATGCTGAGTGCTCTTGAAAAACGAACCTGGGGCTCCTCCAGGGCTTTGCACAGTGAAGAGCCACCCCACAGCACTGATGGTATGCTGGGGACACAGGAACACACAACACCTGCATGCTCACATGCAGCATCAACAGGACTAAGAAGAGATGAGCTGCTTTCCCCTCTGGCTCTGGAGCTGCTGATGCCCTGCAGCACTTCACCCCAAAAGGACCTCTCTTACTGCATCCTGGTGTGACCAAATCTCAGAGCTACGAAAAGAACAGGAGCTTGGGGAGAACTTGCCTTTTTCCTGCCTTTTTCCTTCAGCCTGGCCTTGCTCTTGGAGGAGCAGACATTGTGCTTTGTGGACTTGAAGGTCTCCAGACGCCTCTTCATGTTCTGCCGGAAGATTTCCTTATCTTGGCGCTCTTGTTTATCTGGAGAGATGAAGTGACGGCTGTAGCTGGCCTTGTACTGGCCGAGGGAGAGGCAAAGAGACACAGGGTGAGCAGCTGGCCCCACAGAGCATCGTCCATCCCTGCTCCTCCTGCGGGTGCCATGGCCCGGGGCTGCTCACCCGCCGGCGGGGCTTGTAGAGGCTCCCTCGCAGCACGTGGTGCATGGCTGCGTCCTCCTTGTCCCGGCGGCTCCGCACCGTGTCGATCACCTGCAGGTCCAGGCACGCGCCGCTCCCGCTCTCCCTCCTGCCGGGACATGGAGATGGACGGGCTGGGCTCCATGCCCACCTTGTGCCCAGCCCTGGCAAGCTGCCCCAGGGGAACTGTGAGGTCCAAGGAGGTCTGTCCAGGAGCTTGGAGGGATGGGTGTACTCACAGGAGGTTTGTGACTGATGACTCTGACATGGACGTGCGGCTGGGCATGGAGGGCAGTGCCAGCTTGGCGGCCGAGAGCACGTGGCCACCCTGGGAGGACAAGGCTGGCATCAGCACAGCAAGGGCCCAGCTGGGATGGGCAGATGCCCACTGCCCAGCCAGAGGGTGCATATGTGGCCATACATGAGGGGAACCTCTCCTGCCAGGGCCATCCTGCTGCCTGGACACCATTACTGCTGGTACCTGATCGACAAAGCTGATGGCATCACGGATGTTCAGCTTGTAATAAACATCCCAGATCTCATCCCGCAGCCTGTAGGCAGATTTCCGCATCAGGAGCTGGCTCAGGTATTTCTTATCAAACTGCTCCCACCTGCCATGAGATGAAGACACAGGCAGTTTAGCTCCCATGGGGTACCACAGCCAGGGATATCTACCCACACAAAGTTGAGTGACCCAAGTATGGTGGAGGGAGGCTGGGCTCACAGGACCTGGCTGTGCACAGGGATACACTGCCAGGGAGGGGAGAGGACATGATCACCCTTCAGCCTGCCCAAGGGAAGCCAGACAGCTCAAGGGAAGCTGTGAGAGGCAGTGGGAGTAGGATAGGGGCCACCCTGCTGGAGCACTTCCTCTGCAGGAAACAGGCTTTTTGCATCCTTTTCCTGTCCCCGTGCTGCAGATAAACACTGCCCAGGCAGGAACAGGGCTGTTCCCTCCTCAGTGCCCAGCACAGTTCCATCCATGAGGAGGCAGAGGGCCATTGCCACCAAGATGGACACCCCAAGTGCTGACCCTGGTGAGCAATGCCAGCTTCACAGCATCCCCAGCCACACCTGCCTGACCTCTCTCTGCCAGATGGTACCCATCCAGACTGATGGACAGACATATAGGCTTCCTGGTCCTGCTGCCCTGCCCACAGCAGGGGTGTCCTCCTGCGAGAACCCCAAGATGTCCCTGTGGCTGGCACGTGTCTCCCATTCACTACCAGTCAGCAGAGGATCCTGAGACACTCACTTGTCCCGCCAGTAGTGGTAGCCATGGTGCCCCACGATGTCCTCCACCGCTGCCAGGATGTGGTCAAAGGCCTTAAGTGAGGGGAAGAGGGTGAGTGGTGACAAAGCTGTGGGTGCCCTGGGGATGCCAAGGTCATACATGGCCCTCACCCAGCCCCACGTGTGAGGGGAGCCAGGCAGCCTCTGGCGCTATCACCTACATGCTCATGCAGCTCCTCGTTGAGTGTTGGTTTGTGGTGGTCACTGCGCTTCACCTTCAGCCATGTCACCAGGGGTTTGATGGTGAGGCCCTAGAATGGCAGGAGAAGGCAAGGGAAAGACTGGGAGGGCGAGAGGGTGCATGGCTGGGGCATGGGGAGCAGAAGCAGCACGAAGTGACTGGGGACAGTGGCTGTACCAGCCATGCATGCCCCGACCAACCTGACCCCTGTGCCATGGTGTCATCCCCAGTCATCCCTCCCCTAGACTCATATTCATCCTCCCCTTGGCTTCCCTTCCCAGGGTGCTGAATGCCGCAGCTTTGTAAAGAGAGCAGGCATGCACTCTTGGAGCTCCTGCAGCCAGCCCCATTACAAAATGCCAGTGGGAAAAGAATGTGGGCCATGGCCCCAGCATCACAACAGTCCCCACAGCAGTCCTGCACACCTGCTGATGGATGGGGTGCCAGAAAGCACCAAGGACCAAAGGTCACTTGAAAAAAGATACTTTCCCAAGCACATGTCCCCAGGCCAGTTCTGGGGCAAGAAAGCAGCACTGGAGGAGGGCAGAGTGCCCATCCTCACCTGCACAATGACAGTGAAGAACACCACCACGATGGTCGTTGCCACAAAGTAATCCTTGGCTTTCACCTTTTCCCTGTCCAGCAGGATGACCAGGGCGAAGGCCACGGCCCCACGGAGGCCACCATATGACATGACCACCTGGTCAATCCTGTCCAGGGGGATGAGGCGGAAGCGGTTGAGCACGAATGTCTGGAGAACAACACCTGGGGAAGAAGGAGAAGGAGAACCTGGAATGCTGGGAGAACCCTGCCTGCTCCAGGAGACAGCACAAAATCCCAGCCAGGATCCATGGCTGGCCTTGTGCCCCAACCTTTCCTGGGCAATATCCCTTTTTTGGCATGAAAAGGGCTGTGTGCTACCAGCCACATACTCAGCAGGACAGACTGACCCACAGCTCTGAAGAGCAGAATAAAGAACAGGGTGCCCAGCACCAGTGCTGTGTCCCATGTCCACTTGGAGGTGTCCACAGCAGAGATGCCCAGAAACATGAAGATGATGGTCTCTGAGCTGCTGGCCAGTGTCTTCATGGTGTACTTGACTGTGGTGCGGGATTTCTGGGAGATGTTGGCTTCCACGTACTTCTTGCAGCAGATCCCGCAGAAGGTGACTCTGCAGAGGGGCAGAAGGAGCTGGCATGGCCCTACGGCGGGATGAGGAGTGGGTCTGCTCACTGCCTCTTGCTGCTCTGCACTGCAACCCCAATTTCCTGGGTTCCCCTGGGGGACAGCCCAGTACTCACGCCAGGATGGCGGAGAGCGAGACCATCTCAGCAGCGAGGTACGCGACGTAGGCCAGGAGGAAGACGAAGAGCGGCTCGATGATGCGCACGCGCTTGGTGAACCGCGTGATCAGGGCCAGCAGGAAGGCGAAGAGCAGCCCCACGGCTGTGCCCCCCAGGCTCACCAGGAAGAAGGAGGCTGGTGGGAGGAGAAGTCTCATTTGAACCATAAGCAAGTGGGCCCAGCTCCTGTGCCCCACAGCCACGCCATGCTGCACTGGCCAAGTGCTGTGTTCCCACCCATGTCCCCTCCAAAGCATCCCATGGAGCACAAAGGTTTGAACAATCCAAAGTATCCCCTGCACCACTTCTGCTGTGGGGACAGGCTGATAGAGTTGGGGTTGTTCAGCCTGGAAAAGACTCTGGGGAAACCTCAGTAGCTCTTCCAGCACCTAAAGGGTACTGCAAAAGAGCTGGACAGGGACTTCTGACATTGACATGAAGTGACAGGACAAGGAAGAATGGCTTCCAAGTGACAGAGGGCAGGATTAGATTGGGTATTAGTAAGAAATTCTTCCCTGTGAGGGTGATGATGCCCTGGCACAGACTGGCTGTGCCATCCCTGGAAGTGTTAAAGGCCAAGTTGGGTGGGGCTCTGAGCAACCTGGTCTAGTGGAAGGTGTCCCTGCCCACGGCAGGGGCTGGAACAAGATGGTCTTTAAGGTCCCTTCTAGCTCAAACAATTCTGCAGTTCTCTGCTGATGGTTCGTACGTGACACATGGAGATCACAGAGCTGTAGCACCCAGTGCCCATCCCACAGTTCCGCAGCTCCTGTGCTTGCCCCACTCCACTTGCACAACAGAGGAAGAGGTGGAGGGGATGGTGTGGCAATTACTCACCTACCCCCTTCATGTAGTCTGTGGCATGGATGTGCGCTGGGCCCAGCTCCACAAAAGAGTTGAAGACCTTGTACAGCACCTGCAGGCAAGGCAAATTCCTTGAGAAACACAGGGCAGGAGGGGTCCTGTGGAAGAGGCATTTTCTACCCCAAACCTGTCAGGTAACAGCTCATTTCAGCAGGCAAAGTCTCCCACGGCCAGGAGAGAGGAAAGGCCAAGAGAGCATGGCAAGGGTCTGCCCCCAGCTCAGGGATATCACCTGCATCCTCTGCCCATCCTGGGGAATTCCAGCACCCTGGACCATGTTGGGCTCAACATTTGAGTCCCCCAAGCTGCAACTCACCACGGTGACAGCATCATTCAGGAGAGACTCGCCAAACACAATGATGAAGAGGGTCTCATTAACGTGGACCTCTTCAAAGACAGCCAGGACTGCCACAGGGTCCACAGCTGAAATCAGGCTGCCAAAGAGCAGGAAATCCATCAGCCCAGCTTCAACACCTGGATCTGTTAGGACAGAAGGACCAAGGTCAGGCAAAGCAGCCACCCCAGAGCCTCTCTCACCAGGCAGAAACAAGCTTGTCCCTCATCTGATCCCCGTGACTTGGCTGCAGCATCTCAACTGGGAGTGCAGTGGGAGGAGCCCAAAAGTGTTCCCAGACCTCTGGGATGCCCCTGGAAAAGTGGGACTCAGTGAATTCTTGCAGCAACATGAGAGGAGCATGAGGGACGTCCCTGTTGGCACTCAGATGCACCACTGCTCCTCCAGCAGGTACCAACAAAGGTGGATTAGCAGCCCCACCTCGGGTCCAGGCATCAAGTGGCTCCTCAAGGCTCAAGAGAGCTCACAACACAGCCCAGGCCAGCCAGGCCAGTGGCTCCAGCCAAGGACAGGGAATATGGCAGTAAACCAGCAATGCTAGCCAAGGTCGGCAGACAAAAATAGCAAAGACATGAGTCAGCTCAGTGCCAAGCAGGGCCCGTCTGTCCTGCACGCTTGACCGTGCTGCCAGAGCACCACTGCCAGGATGCCAGGACCCTGCTCGTGCTGTAATTCCTGGGAATCCACAGCAGGGAGAGGCAGTGGGCTATGAAACTGGGGGTGCTTTTCACCTCCAACCTACTTATTCAGGGATGTGGTCCAAGCCCTGCACACCCACCCATGAGCCCGGCCCGGTGCAGTCCCCAGAGCGCGGTGCCGGTGGCGAAGGAGTTCCAGAGCGTGCCCACCACTGCGTAGGTGAGGATGGCACCAATGTTGTCAAAGAACAGCCGGCTGGGCATGAAGTACCCCGAGTCCAGGACGATGGGGGGCAGAAGGAAGAGGAAGAACATGTTGGGCTCCAGCTGGTACTCGGCTTTCTTTGCCACGGCCAACACGATGCCCCCCAGGCCCAGCCCCAGCAGGATGAGGAGGCAGCTCTCCGGGACAACGGATGTCACCTTCCTCGACAGGTGAAAAACTAGAAGAAAAAGATTAATGAGAGCATCAGCCAAACAGGCCCATGGACAGAGCATCCCAAATCCACAGGCTTCACAGAAGGGTTGGGTGATGCATGATGGATGGGAGGAGAACAAGGGAGCACCTATGGAAAAGCTGCTTCATGGCCACATGTGCACAAAAGACCTTCCAGCTACCTGCCAGGTCAGGATTTCAGGTCTCTGACTCTTTATGATTTCCCTCTCACTGTCTCATAAGCCAATCAGCCAGGCATTTTACTTTTCTTGGCTTCTGGTATGTGCACTTAAAGGTTTAAAGCAGGCAGCGAGCACGTTCACAGTGTCACGAGCACTGCTGGCTGCTGTTCAAGTGAAGAAATCCTGGAACACCGGGACACATTACCCCACTCGGAGACGAGGATGCTCAGCCTTGGTGCCAGGGTGACCTTGTTTGCATCTGTCTGAGCAAGCAGCCAGAGCAGCATGCAAACCACTGCAGCACAAGCCATGCCTGAGCACAACCTCCCTCAGCACCTGCATGCAAAAACACATGCACTCAGGAGCTGAAGATTTAGAGATGCTTGGAATAATCACTTTATTCCATGCAAGGTTTGGGCCAAATCTTAAGCTGCCATGAAACAGGATGTATTTTCTAAAGCAAGCAGAGGACGCCCTGCTATTCATCCATCAGTAATATGGCAGTGAGCCTGTGCTCAGGCACAAACCAGCAGGATGCCACACCAGCCAGCACAGCGGATTCATTCCTCCTGGCACACTTGTCCCCCACATCAGGGTGTGCTGTGTAATCCCAAATCAGTCTAACTTCCAGGCAGACAACCCCCCATCCCTGGGGATTTCTCCTTGTATTTTTGCTGCCCCTCCAAAAGGGCATTACTTGGGGAAAAGCTATTGAGGGTCATAGTGACTTTCTCCTACCATCACCGAGTTCTGCCATCACTTGTGACATCCAGCCCAGCTCTTTCACATGATTTAAATCTCCTGGGGAGGGGGTTCCTCCAGGCACTTCGAGAGCCACCTCTGTCCTTGTGCACCCAGCAGGTACAAGGGACATCAGGGCAGGCTCTGAGCCATCCCTTGGCTGCAAGCCCAGCCCTGCTGCCAACCCCAAAACCCAGTCCCTAAAGCCCTTTAGCTGGACTAAAGCTGCCCATTGTTTGTGCTGAGCGACCCCTTCAGAAGGAAAGTTGTGCTGTGGTTATGCACCAACCCTGGGTCACTCAGCCTCTCCCCTCCTTTGGACCCCAATGGACAAATGTCTGCCTAGCCCAGGGTGCTGTCTCCAGTGGCATAGACCTGGAGAGGAGCCCACAAACAGGCAGTACTTCATCAGTAGGTTTCCATGTCTCTGTGCCCTTGTCATGTTCCTCTGAACCTGTCCTGGTCCTGCTCTATCCTCCTGGGAGAGATCTCAGTGTCCCTGAGATGTGGACAGCCAGAGGTTGTGGTTTCCTGATGTTCTTCCTTTTTCCTTTCCCAACACCTCTTAGGTAATTTTCTTTCCTTCACCACAGCTGACCTCTGAATTAGAGGAGATAATTCAGTGAGAAAGATCTGGTCCACAACCAGAGACAACATCTTTGAGCCCACCACCCAATGTGCAGGCTAAGGGCCATTTTTCCTTTAGTTCAGGACATCAAGAGGTTGCTGCTTGGCACAGCAAGCCCCATCTCTGCCCCAGCACTGGCTCCCTGCCATGATACAGCAGGAGCACTGCTGCAGCCAGCAGGGGCAGAGCAGTGAGCACAGGGGCAGCATGATCTGCAGCTCCACCACCAAGCACCCATAGGAGTAAAGGTGAAAGGAGTAGAGTTCCTTTCAATGGGAAAGAGCACCCAGGCCAAGCCTCTGCCTTAGCTCTGCCACTGAACACCCCAGCCACAGAACGTGGGGCACCTCTCCTCAGCCCCAGCCACCTCTGCTCACTGCTATGGGCCCCAATACAGCCCTGGAGTCTGTGGTGACAGGGACCCTACAGCCGTCCAAGCAGCCCCACAGCCTGAGGAAAAGCTGGCTGGGCTTCATCCAGGCCAAATTCCTGCTAAGTGACCTAACAAGTCACTGCAGAGCCTGTTCACCCCACACGAGCTGCCTTCACCGGTGGACAAATGGTGCTCACTCAGCGCCTGCAGCAGGCTGTGAAGCCGCTTCCCACCCACGGGAACAAAGCTCTGAAGTTTTCAAGAAGGGAACGAGGCGTCCAGCCCCTTTCTGCATTCTCAGGAACATTGCCAAGATCCCTGCTCTCTGCTTTGCCAACCCATTTGCATTTCCCATGCTGTGGAGCTATGTCCTGCCTGGATGGAGGAACCCAGGAGAGCGTTCAGGGATGCTGTGGGGACAGGGGTCCTGGCTGTCATCCACCATGGAAGTGTTCAATGCCAGGTTGGATTGGGCTTTGAGCAACCTGGTCTAGTGGAAGGTGTCTCTGTCCATGGAAGGGTAGATGGAAAAAGATAATCTCTAAAGTTCCTTCCAACTCAAACCACTCTATGGTTTTATGATTGTTTTCACCAAGCCATAAACATGGTCAAATAAAGGACAAGCATCAATGGGAAAGATCATGCTTGTCCAAAACTCCCCTGGCTGATGGGGAAAGCTGCCCCCCTCCCCAGGAAATGGCAGCACATGAGCTCCTCTGTGTCACAGAGAGCAGCTAGTGGGGACAGAGGGAACAAGCTCTAATTTTATACACACTAGTCAAGGATTGCAGCACTAAAGGTTCCCACAGCAACAGTAACTTAGCCACATGTGAATTAACTTCAGAGACATAATCCATACTCAGGCATCCATAATGAAGGATTTGCCATTGCCATAATTCAGGGCCAAAACCTGCTGTGTTCCTCCAGAGCCTGGGAAATGGCAGAACACCTAAACCAAGACATGAGCAGCTGGGGACAGAGGCGATGGTGAGAGGAGAGATGGTTGCAACCTATGGCAGTGCTGCTGCATAGAAAAACATCTGTCTGCTGGCAAACTCCTGCCCGTGGGGCAGCTATGTGAAAGTAGAATGTTTCGGGCAATGTTCATCACCTCTGTGCTCCCCACATCCTGTGCTCTGACTGTGGATAGAAAGGCAGCAAAGCCCGGATGATGCCTTGCTGTGCAGGAAGGCAACACCCAAGCCAGTCTTTCCCTGCCCCGGGTGTTTGCTGGCTTGGGTCACCCCAGCATCGTGACTGCCTCTGAGAACAGAGCCCACAGTGTCATTTCCCCATCACCCGGGCGTGGGGCCGCTTCCTCCCCTGCAGTCACAGGGCTGTGAGCTGGCACAACCACAACGGATCCTCTGCGCCAGCCTATGCCCAGCATCCACGGCTGCCACAGCTGGCGCTGCCCTCTTCACTCCCCAAAATCCTCCACCCCTGGTTCATCTCCTCTCTGGACTCCTGTGCACCCTGGGGACTGCATGTGCCATCTCTGGGGACACCCATGGCAGGGTGCTGCCTCCAGGTCTGGCTGTCACTATTGACTCCAGGCTCTGAGTATCCACTGGACCCACTGGATCCACTAACGGCAGCTTGGAGCTATCAGCCATCAGGGTTCTGTCTCAGACAGAGAAGGAGAGTGGCCATCAGCCTCAGGCCTGGAAGAATGTGGGTGATCTGGGGGTTTGGGAACGATCCCAGCTCAGGCCCCCCTGCACCCACCCGCACAAAATCCAGGGTGACTGAGGGGAGCACGTCAATGGAAACCTGCACAGGGAGCAGCTCCGGGGAGAGGTCGGAGAGAAGAAAACAGCCAGGGAAGGGAATTTTCTCTCTGATCTTCTGCAGGTAGGAGGGACGCACTCGGCAGCTGGAGGTGGCACAGCTACAGCAGAGTGTTGTATTTTTAAACTCATGATACCTTTTAATTCATTCCTCGCGAGGCTTTATGTCTCTCTTGCGAGAAGGCAAGGAAGGAGAGGAAGGGAAGATCCACAATGATGCTTGGGACAGGAAGAGGCCAGCTGGTGGTCACAGCTGTAGCTGTCCCCTGTGTAACGAGTGCTGCTGCATGTCCCTGGCTGATTAGAGATTCTCCTGCCTATCTCTAACCCACATTTCTTGATCCAAGTTGAAACTAAGAGAGTGTCTGTGCCCCCACCACAGGGGCTGTGCCCAC
The DNA here is from genome assembly GCF_009819885.2 of Catharus ustulatus. Taxonomy (NCBI): domain Eukaryota; kingdom Metazoa; phylum Chordata; class Aves; order Passeriformes; family Turdidae; genus Catharus; species Catharus ustulatus. The sequence goes on along the minus strand of NC_046231.1, from coordinate 14,443,187 downwards.
AGTGGGGTCCCTGAGGAGAAAACCTGGCTCAAGGTCACGATCCCATCCCCTGGGCCCAGCACAGCAGGCAGGACTGCTATGTGGGACCAGCCCTCTGGGTACCCCTGCTTAGCACCCACGCAGGGGTGTCCCCTCCCCAGCACTCTGGATGCTGGTGGGGAGCCCAGCCCTGCACAGCTCACACACATCCTCATTGTGCCTTCCCACGCAGCCTCTCACAGCAGAGCCTCCCCCGGCTGCGTGGTCCTGTGCCGGGGAGCACAAGAGTCCAAGGCCAATCTGGAGTGACCCACCGGAGGAGACTGCAGGCACCTGCCAACCCCAGGCTGCTGGGGGCACGTCCTGCCTGGCACTGCCACCACCGAGCCTTCCCCCTGGGGCTGTGGGGGAACAATGGCTTCCTGACCTGCCAAAGGCAGGTGCTGTGCCAGCCTTTGGGAACACGAGACATCCTTTGGGGCTTCTCTTCTCATGAGCCATCCATCCTCTGTGCCCACCCATCTATCCATCCATCCATCCCTCGCAGGAAAAAACAGCCCGGGCCCCCACCTTTTCCTTCGGGTGGTACCTTCACCCCGTCGCCGCACATCCTCCCACGGCAGGCACGGAGAATGCGGGGTGGCCCCCAACCTCCGCAACCCAGCGGAGAGTGATGACCAGCCGGATTTGTCCCCATGACCCGTGTCCCGGCATGCGGCACCCCTCGTCCCGGGTGCCCCCGCGCCCGCCGGGGATGCCGCATCCCCCGCTGCCTGCCCAGGAGCGGGCAAGGCGGCTCCCGGGGACCGGAGCGGGTGGGGACACGGGGACACTCACCGATCTTGGCCAGGCTGGCTACCAGGATCCAAGCGGCCACCAGGCAGGGCGCCTGCACCTCCCGCCACTGCCACCGCAGCAGCTCGGCTCCCGCCGGGGCGGCGGGGCCGGGGGAGGCCGCCGGGGGCTGCATGGCCCCGCCGCTCCGCCGCGGTCCCGGTGCCGGTGCCGGCCCCCGCCCGCGTCACGCGCACGTGGGGATGCGCCGGGACGGCCCCCGCGCCCCACGCCACGGGCCCCGCCCCGACCCGCACCGGCCCGCCCCGGAGCGCCGCACCCCCGGTACCGCCCCAGGCCTCAGCACCTGCCCCGGACCCCAGCACCCCCTAACTTACCTCTTGCATTCCACCCCGCCTCCATCCCAGCTCATCTGCGCCCTCCTGGAGCCCCCTGCTCCATTCCAGTCCCCTGCCCCCGTCTCAGTCCTCTCTGCAACTGTCCCGGTGCCACCCGCATCACCCTGGTCCCCCATGCCCTCCCCCCGTGCCTCTGCTTTGCCTGAGCCTTCCCACCCTGGCTTAGTCCTCATGCGCCCACCAAATTCCCAATCCTCCTCCACACCCAATCCCCCTCCCAGCCAGTCCTTTCCCAGTCCCCTGTACCAGGTGCTACCTGAGCACCAGCCTGGGAACACCCATGGGGGGCCCCCGACATTTCTGTCTCCCCTTTACCTCCTCAGCTCTTCTCAGATACTTCTAAAACCTCCTGCTTGCTGATTATATCCCCCTGCCATGGGAGGTGCCCCATCTCCCACACCCTGTCCCTGAGGCTCCCAATCGAGGAGATCCAGCACCCCATGTCCTGAGCGGGCAGCAAGCTATGCCCAAACAGCCCAGGGAGATGGGATGATGGGAAAGAGGGCAAGAAGGAATGCTGGCAGAGTGCTCTGACCTGTGTCCACATGTCCCTGGAGGACATGACAGGAACCATGGCCAGAGCAAGACCTCTGACTGGTGGTGCCTATGGCATGGGCACTCTCAGATGCTGAGTGCCAAGCTGAGCCCGCTGGCCAGGCAGGAATGTGCCACAGGACATTTCCCTGGGAGCCTCGGTGGCATCACCTTTTCCCATCTCTCTTCCTGGGTACAAATGTGTTACAAATGTTTGCCAGAAGAAGCCAACGGCTGGGGAACACAGGCTGGAGGCAGGAGCAAAGGGAAGCTCCCTGCCCACCGTTTCATCACATCTGATCATTGTCATTGTCCAGGTAATCTGCCAAAAAGAAAGTAAAATGGGTTTTACACAAGCTTTGCTTTGCAGTTTGAGCTCAGCATGCCCTGCTTCCCAGCCAGCCCCACAACACCCCTGGATCAAGGAAGTTCATCCTGTCCTGCCTCCCCCCCGCCCCAGGATTACGAGATTGAGCCCAGGTACCCATCCATGCTGCAGTTCACCTGGGGCAAGCACACCCACCTGGCCCCACGGAGCAGCCTGGAACCTCACGGGCCCTGGAGCATCCTGGCACATCCCAGTGGTGCCCCACAGGGCCTGGAGCACCCCTGACACCAGAGCAACCTGGGGAGCGGAGATCCTCGGTACCGGGGCACCCTGATGGAGCCTCTCAGAACCCAGAGCATCCCTCCGAGGCCTGGAGCATCCCTGATGCCGGAGCATTCCAGTGGAGCCCCCCAGAGGCTGTAGCAACCGGCTCCCGGAGCATCCATCCTTTCTCGATGCCCGCGGGAGGGCGCGCAGAGCCCCAGCGGCCTCTCCCGCGCCAGCGGGCGGGGAAGGGGCCGGGCCGGGCCGGGCCGGGCCGCGTCCGCCGCGAGTGTCGCTCGGGGCCGCGGCGGCGGCGGCGGGGCCATGGCCGTGGTGGAGGCGGCTGAGGCGACGGTGCAATGCCGGGTGCAGTACCTGGAGGACGCGGATCCCTTCGCCTTCGGCAGCTTCCCGGAGCCCCGACGAGCCCCGGTTCACGCCGTGGAGGAGGCGCTGGCCCTGGGAGCGCAGCTGCCCGCGCTGCACCGCCTGGTCGGGTGCCCGCTGCCGGTGAGCAGGGACGGGGCCGGCGGGGAAAGCACCGTGCTGGCACCGTGAGGGGACGCCTGGGGATTGCTAGGGGGGTCCGAGGGGCGAGGGATCGGCCGGGGTTTCCCGGGCAGCGCTCCCGGTGTGAGTCACGGCGGGATTTGTGAGCCCCCGCGGGAGATGCCAGCCTCGGCCGGCCCCGAATGAGTCGGCGGGAGGAAGAGGATGTGCTGCTCAGAGCAGGCAGGAACCCCGACAGGGGAAGCAGGATGACGGCAGGCGTCCATCCTCGTGTGGTCGGGGCTGAGCAAGGCAGCGTGTTCCCCACCGGCCCCGCACTTCCACGCCGCCAACCAGGAGCGGAGCACACCGGCTGCACCTGGGGCCCTTCCAGTGCTGCGGCTTGCTGGGCACGTGGAACTTGGGGAGGTGATGGGGGAGGCAGAGGCCACCAGCCCCTCACCAGCCCCTGATCTCACCGGTCCGGCAGCAGCTTTGTGACCAGACAGCAGTACGGAAATTCATGCTGAGCAATTTCCTTCAGCTGGGAGGAAGGCAGGAGGCCGAATGCGGAGCGAGGCACCGCGTCTTGTTTGTGTCCTCAAGTCTGGCTCGGGCTGGGAAGTGGAGGAGACAGGGGGAGCAGCGTCCCTCCCTGCGTGTCCCCTGTGGGTGTGATGTCTCGGAGCATCCTTCTCAGGATGGGGACAGGCTTGTTTTCTTGCTTAGGAACGCGGGACCCTGCAGAGCTTGGCAATAGCTGAGCATCTCCGTCTTGCAGCACTACAGGAGTGCAGGGAAGAGAGGCAGGAACTCCCGGATTTTGGAGTCAGAGCCGGAGTGGAGAGATGGGGCAGCAAGAAGGGGGAAATCAGCTCGGTGTGCCTGGCACTGAGTTTGCTGGCGTTCCAGGGGAGAGGGGATCACTTTGAGACCTTTGCCTGCACCAAAAAAGTCCCCTCCCGTTTATTCCCCTTTTCATTTTTCTTGGAGCAAAGAAGCAGCGTCTCATGTCGCTGTCATGGGATTTTTAGGCGGTGACTAAAGGGAGTTTATTTGGGAACAAACAGCCTGGAGACATGACGAATGAAGCAAACTCAAATTTCAGGCGTGTGCTGTGCTCCCTGGGCAGGAGCTGGCTGTAACGGGATCGCCAGCCCGGAGTGCTGCCATGGTGGCACGGGGCAGTGGCGGGGGGGAGGGGAGACTGGACACTGCGTTCCCGAGGGCAGGAGCCTAGCAAGGAGGTCCTGTGCCCAGCAGAAGGGTGTTGACCCTGGGATTTCAGGCTCTGTTCTCTGCCTAAGCCAAGCTCTGGATAATTTTTTCCTGTAGTTTCTCTGTATCATCCCATGACCCGTGGTGAAATGACAGTCGAACAGCCTGGATCCTGTCCTGGATCTATAAACCAGATTTCTGGATTATATAGGCTATAAACCATGCTGCCTTTAGCACACTGCACTGTCTGAGGCAGCAGGGTTGTCCCATCTGACAAGCTGGGATTTGCATGAGCAAATGTGCTCATTGGGGGCCTCCTGCACCAGGGTCTACAGCCTGTGGAGTGAGGTCAGTCTCCCAAACCACCCAGTTCAGTCGAAATCCAGAGCTGACACCCTTGGACCATGAAGATGTCGTTCCCCTGGCATGACCAGCCAAAGCCTCCCCTGGTGCTTTTTGTGCCAGGTACCTCTCAGCTCCATTAGTCACCGCCCTAAAATTAGTAAATGAACAGTCGGATTTTTCCCAAGGAACTGGCTGTAAAATAAATTCAGCAGGGGATGCCTGGTGCCAGGTTTGTCCTGCTGGGCAGCGTGCCTGGACCTGCAGAGCACTGGAAGAGGATGCAGCAGCCAGGAGGGAACTGGGCTGGGATACTCTCATCATTGGAGGAAGATTGAGCCACAGGCACTCAGGGGATGAGCTGCCATGGGAAAGCAGCTGAATCCTACCCTTGCTAGGCCCAGCTAAGCAGCTCCCTGTGCTGGGAACAGCTTAGCAATAATGAGCAAAGGGTTTTTCGTGCAAGCATCACTGCCTTGTATAGCCTGTCCTGCCCCATGACACCCTTGGTGCTTCCTCTCCCTGAACATGACCTGTCACTGATTACTTTTTCATGCTCTTCGGGAAGTGTGTTTGTGCTTGGAAATACCTTCCTGCTTTGTTTGCTGCTGCATTGTTTGCCTCCAGGCTGATACTATCTTCTCCAGCTTTCCAGCATTTTTCTAGTACCCTTGGGTGATGCTTGGGCAGGGTGTGGACTGGGTTTTCTGAACTTCTGCAGGCAGGTTTTGACAGGGCAAGTTTTTTTGGCTGTCCTTAAAGTCCCCAAAGGCCTCTTCGCTCCCTTGTCTCCCTTGAGCACTATCTCACCTCTGAATCTGGGGATTTTTCCAAACAATTGCAAAACCCATCAGGCTAGAGTTTTACATTCTCCTTCCTCTCCCGGAAATCTGAGAAGAGCAAACAGCTCGCTGGCCTCAGTGCTATAAACTTACTGAGAGCTCTTGTGCTCAACAGACGTGCTGGTGGGGCAATCTCTGTGTGAGAAGTGTGCAATCCCCATCCCACAGTCCTGCTACCCTCTGTTTCCCAACAGGCTTGAGGAGGGCTTTGGTGAGGGTCTTTGCCCCACTTAACCTCTGGAAGGCACAAAAGCAGTGAGGAGGGGTTGTCAGTGGCACTGAGTGTTGGTGCTCAGCAGCCCCCAGCACTCCCCAGCTCCCAATGTCATCATTGCATGGATCCTGGGAAGGAGCTGCAGCCATGGTTTTCAGGACACCATGGTTTTCATGCCATGGCTTTTCCAGGACACCAACTGCTGCCCAGGACTGGGGTCCTCCCCACTGCTACAGGTCTGTTATGAGCAACAAGAGATCTGTTAATGAGCAATGAGCCCAGCTGGAGGAGCTTTGGGAGGGAAGCAAGTTTGCTCTTCTGGGCCGACTCTGGGTGACCTCCAGAGATCCCTCCTGGCTTGGGTGTTATTGCCCCCATGATAAGGCAGTGGCAGTGTTCTCATACACTTGCTGCCATCCATCAGGCAGGAATGGACAAGCACCTGGGCTCCCTGGCAGTGGACACCCTTCTTAGCCCTCCAGCTAAATTGAGGTGAATGTGCTTGTCTGAGGTTGGGGCTGGGGTCAATCTTGTGACTGGCATAACTCTATAAACCATCAGCCCCTGTGTGTTTTGGGAGGACGGCCAGCAGCTGGTGATGCCAGGGCTTTTTGACCTATCAGTGTTTAACTGCTGCTTACTATATTTAAATAATATATTTTTCCTTTCTAGAAGAGCTGCAGCGATGTTGGGTAATTGTGGTTACTGCAAAAAGAAAGTGTTAAAAAGGGGGTAAAAGTGTTTCCTTTGTTGGCAGATAAAGAGGATATTCACTGCCTGGCCTTGAGCATCCTCCCATGTGGGGATGCTGTAACAGGGTTAGCAGGAAAATGTGATGCTGTGGTGAGTGGTGTAAGTTCATCTGTGCAGGGACAAAGTCTCCATACTGGAGGTGGGGAGGTTCCCATCTCACCTCCATTGAATCCTGGAATGATTTGGGTTTGAAGGGACCTTAAAGGGATTATCTTGTTCCACCCTGCTGCCATGGGCAGGAGCACCTTCTATTATACCTCTTGTTCTAAAACCCACCCAACCTGGACTTGAACTTCCAGGGATGGGGCATTCAGCACAGACAGAAACCTTTTCCAGGTCATGGGTCGTTGTTCCACATCAGGGCTGGCACCAGCACTGTGTCCTCAGCAAGACCCCAGAACCTCCCTGTGAATGGGTGAAGGAAATCCATCCTGCTGCAGGGTGGCTGGGACTCCCAGGAGCTGTGGGCTGGATGTGTGAGCGTGGGACATTCTTCTCTCCCAGCTCTGCTTTGCCCTCAAGTCCTCATTGCCCTCAAAGTCTGGCTCATTTACCAGGCAGGAGACAGATGAATCAGAGTCACTCTGCACTGGGAGCTGTCAGTAACCTGTGACCCCAAATTGCTGCCCCCAGCAGGATGACACAGAGATCCCAGCTTGATCCTACAGGGTATAAACCCCTTGTCTGAATAACCCCTGGCCCTGGGGCAGTTGCTACTCCCTGGTGTGGAAGTGCTGCCCAGGATTCTTGGCAGGGCAGCAGGAGCCTGGGACAACCTCTCCATCCCCAGGGAGGCCACAGACAAACCAGAGCCAGTGCTTGGAGCATCCCTAGTGGGAAACGTTGCCAAGCTCACACAGGAAATACACGGGGTCAAGTCCCAGGGGCTTGGCCTCCCCCCACCAGCTGGGACATGTCACCAGCCCCAAAGGAGCTGGGGATGTTAACTCTGGCTTGGTGGGGCTGTGGCAGCCCAGAGAAGGCAAGGCTTTTGTACTGGGTGTGATTTGCTCTTTGCTGTCTTTGAGTGCCTGGATGGATGCAGAGATACCTGAGGGGATGCAGGGATGGCCAGGAGGATACAGAGATTTCTGGGAGAATGCCCAGGAGTATGCAGGATTGGCTGGGTGGATGCAGGGATGTCCCGGTAGATGCAGGGTCGCAGGACAGCCTGTCCCAGTGGAGGAATTGAAGCATTCCCCAGTGAGCAAACCCAGTGTGGGCTCAGTGTTAGGGACTCAGGACTGTTTGCTGCACATTGCCATGGCTGGCTGGTGTGGCCAGTGACCACGGGAGGTGGAGTGGGACACATCAACATCCAAGCCAACAAAGTGCCCCGCCAAATTGCCCGTAAGGCGTGGTCAGTACTAATTACTTCAATGCATGTGGCATGTAGTTTACCCTCGGTGTGACGTATTAACGGCACACTCTCAGTGAATTCATGTGTGTGAGCTCGTGCACAGTGCTGGGATGCAAGGAGATGGGAATGTCGTGGAAAGGAATCCCAGTGAGACGCAGGAGCCATACCCAGATCTGCTGTGAGATCTCCAATGGGGAAAGGCACTGATGGGAAAGGCAGAGAAGCTGTGACTGTTCTCATTTGATCTCCTCAGCCACAGGACTGTGCATGGAGCTTTTTGGGGTTGAAATTGAGGTGGGGTTTTAGGTGGCTGGTGGACCCCCACTTCTCCCCCCTATTGCTGCTTGCACTGCTTGCTCTTCTTTGCACCACGAGCAGCTTTAATAATGGAGTTTTACCCCCAGTCCTCAGTTCCTGCCATGCAGATCTGTTCCTTGGAGGTGGGGTAAGCAGGGAGAGGGTGGGGCAGGGGAGTTGCAATGCTTTAGGAGCAGATCCAGATGTGCAGGGGAGGGAGGGTGCTGTCATTGCCCTCCCTCGTGCCTCGAGGGCGAATTACCAGACCCAGAAGAGCTGCCTGGGTGCTGTGGGGTGCTGCTGGCTCCAGGGTGCCTCATGGACTTTGTGGGTGCCGTGCCCACTGGCTGTGCACCATGGTTGTTGTGCATGGACTTCCTGGGCAGACGCCCCTCGCCCCAGCCTTGTCTCAGGGCTGTGCTTATCCACATCCTGATGGAAGAGGCCAGGTGGCTCTGGGCTGAGTCAGAGGGTGTGCCCTGCTTTGGGGTGTCCCTGGCTGGGCTGGGTGTCTGACAGTTCCCTCAGACCCAGTCCCTGCAGGCAGGGGCAATTTGCCAGCCCTCTAAGAGAACCTGCCCCAGTCACACCCCTGCTAAGGGGAGCCCCAGGGAGCCAATCAACCTGTTGCCATGGCTCCCACCCAGGGATTGCCAAGGAGCTCCATGGTGGCCGGACTGCCCTCACTCAGCCTTTTCCAGCCTGGGGTTGTTTCTGCACATCAGCACCAGGCTGAGGCAGAAGGTGTTGGGCCATCTCCCTGCAGAGCCAGTGACTGGGGACAGGTGGGACGTGCCACCCCACTCCAGGATGGGTCTGCCAGCTGAGTTTGGTGTGGGCAGGAGGGTGACCTGGGAATGCTCTGGGAGCCAGTAGGGCTGTGGTGGGCATGGCTGCTCAGCCTGGCTGTCTGATCCCCAGCTGGAGGACTGCACGCTGCAGATCTCACCCTCTGGACACTACTTGGACCTCGACTTGTCCCTGCTGGAACAGAAGGATGATCTGGAGGGTTTCTATGAGGAGGTCAGGTGAGGCACATGGGAGACCTGAGTCCTGTGGGGACACAGGGACCCCACACGTGTGTGAACACCGTGGGCAAGGAGCCAGGGGCTGTGGTGATCCCACTGCAGGCACTCACACTGCAATTTCCTCCACCTTAGGAAGGGGAGACGGCCAACCCTGATCCTGCGCACGCAGCTTTCCGTCCGAGTCCACGCCATCATCGGTGAGTCAGGGCTGCTCCCTCCTCCAGGCTGATCCAGCAGCTCCACTGCCCTGGTTGGTGGAGGTTTGGCCTCTGCAGTGAGTTTTGGCCAAGGTTTTTGTGATGGAGAGGGCTGCTTCCACCCCATAACCACTCCCAGAGATCAGGGGACATGATCCTCATGGCGCACCCGCTGGGTTAATCCCCTCCATCCTCAGAGATCAGGACTTTGGCCTCTTGGGCTGGGAGCCCACCACCCACTGCAGTTATTCTGGGTCATTCATGCGAGCTCTAAATATAGCTGTGAAGACATAAACAAAAGGCTCTTGCGCAGCAGAAAGTGCTGCCATGGTTCAGGCAGCCTGCTCTGAGGTCCTGCAAAATATTCAGGAGTCTCAAGCCTTTTTTTTGTCTTTGGCGGGGGGAAAACAAGCACTGAGCAGAGTGATGCCAGATGGGCATCAGCTGGCTGTTGCAGGGCTGCAGCTGAACCACGCAGGAAGGGGCAGGAAGCCCAGGGTCAGGGTCATGGTCATGCTTTTTGCCAGCAGTTCCCAGGCTCTGTCTGAACCCTGAGCTCTTCTGCTTTTCCTCCCAGCAGCTCTGCCTTCCCTCTCAACTCTCTGACAAGCTGATAAGCGAGTGGAGGAGGTTGCTGGGACACTGTGTTTTACAGGGCATGTCTGGAGGACTACTTGGACATCTTGTTTTCGGCTTGTTACAGCTCTAAGCCTGACCCAAATAAGTTGGGATGTGTGGCTAACTCACTTTTTGCATGTGGGAAGTGCTGGCTCCCAATGGCTTTGGTGTCTTCTTGGGGCCTTCCAGCTCCCCAATGCCCCTGCTGGCTCCTGCCTGCAGGCACCACCCCCATAAGCACAGTGACAGTCCTGTCCCCGAAAAACCCATGTCACACTACTGGCCTTCCTATCTCTATCCTGTGGTTTTTCCCAAGCCCTGGGGCTGCTGGGAACTCTGAAACCACGGCATGGCTGTGCCCAGGGAGGGATGGCTAAAAGTAGCTCAACCTCCTGCCTATGTTCCTGTTTAGGTTCTGCACAGGAAACCAGAGGGGATATTTGTGTCACTGCTGGTCAGAAAAAGAGGGTAAAAAACGGAAATAGGAAAGTGGGAGGGCTGAGATGTGTAGTTGTGGATCAGCAGCTGCTTCCAGCCAGTGTGTCCCACATCCGGGGCAATGCTGGGGTGATGGCACAGGGATCAGGATCAGGGTAAGTCAGGATGTGGGGCTTTCCCAAGAAGCCCCTGTTCCGCAGTGAAACACTCACACCACATCTCTCCTTTCCTCCCAGAGAAGCTGTACAACTCACAGGGCCCGGAGCTGCGGAGATCCCTCTTCTCCCTGAAGCAGCTCTTCCAGGTGGGGTGATGCTGGTGTGGTGGGGGGGCAGGGGCTCCCCCAGGGCTGGCTGCCCACCCCACACTAAGGTAACACTTGGCCTTCTCCCCACAGGAGGACAAGGACCTGGTGCCAGAGTTTGTGAACCTGGAGGGGTTGACATGCCTGATCAAAGTGGGGGCAGAGGCTGACCAGAACTACCAGAATTACATCCTCCGGGGTTGGTATTTGGGCACAGGGCACCTCTGGAGCAAGTTGCCTAAAGAAGCTGTGGATGCCCCATCCCTGGAAGTGTTCAAGGCCAGGTTGGATGGGTCTTTGATGCAACTTGGTCTGATGGAAGCTGTCCCTGCCTGTGGCAGGGGAGTTGGAATGTGTCTTTAAGGTCCTTTCCAACCCAAAGCATTCCAGGATTCTATGCTTATCCCCAGGGAGGAAGATTGGGATTAAGGGCAGGCGAGCCAGAAAGTCTGCCAGGGCTACTCTGCCTTCCCAGCAGCCAGACATTGCCCTTGCTGTGGTGAGGCTGTGCAGGGATGGGAATTCCCAACCCCTGCCTGCTGCACCATCAGCCTGCCCACTCTCTGCCTTACAGCCTTGAGCCAGATCATGCTTTTCATGGATGGGATGCAGGGTGTCATCAACCACAATGAGACCGTCCAGTGGCTGTACACACTGTCAGGAAGCCCAGTGAGTGCCTGTTGCTCTTGGGGGCTGCCTGTGCCCTCCACTGCACCCCCTTCCCTGCTTGTGGCTGTCCCTTGCACCATCCCTCAGAGGATGTACTTTACTCTTTGGCTCTGGGCTTGGTACTTTGGTACCTTTGCTTGTGTTGGGTCCTGCTCCCAGCCATCTGCAGACCCAGGATCTGCAGACCTCCCCATCCTGATGTGACTACATTCCCAGGCACAGAGCTTGAGTAAGACACTCCTGCTCCAGGTCCCTTCCCAGTGCTTCTTGGGCATCAGCCTCACAGCTGCAAGTCCCTGGCCCCACAGCAAATCTTCCAGTCCTGGGGCATGGGCACAGCCACCCCACAGTGCCCCAGCAGCATGCTGGCAGGCCTTGTCACTGCTGCTGTCCCAGCTGCCATCCCTTGTCCCAGTTTCGCCTGGTGGTGAAGACAGCACTGAAGCTGCTCCTGGTGTTTGTGGAGTACACAGAGCCCAACGCCTTGCTGCTCATCCGTGCCGTCAATGCCGTGGACCAGGCGAAAGGTGATACAGCTCCAGCCTCCTGCGAGAGCCCTGCTGGGAGACACTGTCCCCTCCTGGCCTGCATGTCACCTGTTCATGCCTCTTTTCCCAGGTGCCTGTCCATGGTCCAACCTAATGGCCATCCTGGAGCAGCGTAATGGGGCTGACACAGAGCTGCTGGTGTTCGCCATGACACTGATCAACAAGGTCTGTGGAGGTGTCCTTGTGGTGCCACGCTGCTGGGGCTCAGTGTGGGTCCCCCCAGTGCCAGCAGCATCCCTCTGATTCTGCCCAGACACTGGCAGCCCTCCCAGACCAGGACACCTTCTACGACGTGACCGACTGCCTGGAACAGCAGGGCATGGAGCAGGTGGTGCAGCAGTACCTGGGCAGCAAGGGCACCGACCTCGACTTGAAGCAGCAGTTCACACTCTACGAGGTGAGCAGGGCTCCAGCACGATCTGACCATGTGCCACCTGCCTCCAGCAGGGAGGGTGAGTGCATGGGGTGGCAGGGATGCTGTTGTGCCTGGTGCCATGCCCCTGGTCTCTCCACAGAGTGCTCTCAAGCTGGAGGATGATGTGGAAGAGCCGCCCCTGGGGGGACGCAAGGAGCGGAGGAGGACAGACGAGGGCCGGCGTGGGTGGCGATCCCAGGGCGGCTCCCAGGATGCCAGTGCCGATGCCCAGCCACTGCTGGGGTCTCCTGGCACCCCAAAGGAGCCCCCAGCTGAGAACATCCTGCCTATCCCTGCACCAAACAACCCAGCAGAGTAAGTGCAGCTGGAGGTGGTCTGTGGTGGGGGTGCTCCTGGGATGGTGAAGACACTGGGATGCCACATAAGCAGCACTTGGATCTATTGCTAGTGCCAGGGTGTAGAGCATCCCTGTGGGACTGCTCTCAGTCTCTGTCAACTTCTTCCAGACCCACCAGCATCTACAACAGCACGTCCAGCGTGCGGCTGGCCCTGGCCTCCCCCCCAGCCGAGAAGGAGCAGCCCCCAGGCCCAGGAGAGCGCAGCGTCTACAAGTAAGGAGCCAGGGGGGGCTGGGTGCATGGAGGTCCCTCAGAGCAGCAGGATGGGCTCCCAGGAGCATGAGTGTGTCCATCCCAGGGCACACTGCCTTTCCCTGGGGAGAAACAGTCTGGGAGGGCACTGGAGCTGGGAGGAATGTATGAGGGGGCAGCAGGTATCAAATGGTCAGCCAGGGACTCCAAGGCATCCTTCGGGCATACACAGCTCTGCTCCAGTTCCTCCTCATTCTCCTCTCTGCCCACGCTTGCCCTCTCCTCTGCCCACTCTTTCTGTCTTTCCTTTTGCAGGCTGCACCAAACTGCCCCTGTCTGGTAAGTGCCTGGGCTCTGCATGTGCGTGCTCCCTCCCAGCATGATCATAGAATAATAGGATCCTGGAATAGTTTGGGTTGAAAGGGACCTTAAAAACCACCTAGTTCCAATGGCTCCACAAGACCAGGTTGCTTGAAGCATCCAGCCTAGTCTTACAGGGATGGGGCATCCACAGCTTCTCTGGGCAACTCATGCTAGTGTCTCAATACCCTCACAGGGAAGAATTTCTTCCTAATATCCAATTTAAACCTACTCTCTTTCAGCTTAATGTCCTAGTAATTCTCCCTTGCCCTATCCTATGGTGCTCTGGGGGGAGCAGGCACTTGCTGCCCCCATCCCTTGCCTCTCCCCTTCAAGTCCTACCTGTGGGACCCCAACCTACTCTCCCATCACCCCACAGGATGTGGCACCCTCTGATCCCTGCTTTGGGTGAGGTGTCCTTGCTGGGGGTGGCACAGCCTGCTCCAGGTGTCCTGACCTGGAGCAGGAGATGATGTCCCATCTCTCCAGCACCCGATGCCATGTGGTGCCTGGGCAGGAAGGGGCTCTCCTGGCCATGGGGCAAGGGTTCCATGCTGGAGGGCTGCCAGGTGGGTGTGTGCAGGATGCATGAGCCCCAGGGGCTGCCACAGTGGGGGCTAACCCC